>NC_133482.1:4478048-4640433 GCF_025370935.1 Choristoneura fumiferana | reverse complement strand
ATATTTTGGTCGCTGTAGCTGCCGTGGTTGTCCCCAACGATATCGTGGCGAGGGTGACGGCGCCAATGCCTTCACGGCTCCAACGCTAAAGTATGAAAATTATTTTACTAAATCGTCGGGCAACGGTGATCCTGGCAACACTAAGAAACTTTCATGTTGTTATAGACACTACTAAAAACGCTGTAAAAGCTCACAGGTAATTAGCCTTAGATTCAGATTTCAATTTATAGATATTACGTGTACGAATTAAACAACACTACGTTTGTGCTGATAACTATTAATTTTGTCATAATTTTTCACAAAATTTATGCATTTAAATATTAAAGTAATAAAAACTTTGTGTTGGCATGTCAGTGTGTCCCACCCGTCTGAGATAATAAAAAAATGACATCTCTAAGGACGTACTTGTAATAAAAAGGATTTTGTTATCAAATTTTCCTGTGATTTCGATCATATTTTTGTTACAGTGTTATATTATTGTTTCACAGCTTTTTCGTTCAGTTCTAATTACGCCAACATCAAAAATGGGTGAGAAATACAATATCAAATGTCCGGGTGTGAAGCGCCTAATGAAAGAAGCTCTGGAGCTGGCGGAGGCCACCGAAGAGTACTGCGCGCGACCGCTCGAGGACAACCTGTTCGAGTGGCACTTCACCGTACAGGGCCCCAGGGGTACGGACTTCGAAGGCGGCATCTACCACGGTAGGATATTATTGCCTAAAGAATATCCTATGCACCCGCCACACATAATACTGCTAACGCCCAATGGAAGGTTCGAAATCAACAAAAAAATCTGTTTATCAATATCTGGACACCACCCTGAGACTTGGCAGCCGTCTTGGTCTATACGGACTGCTCTGCTAGCTTTAATTGCGTTCATGCCAACCCCTGCTGAGGGCACAATAGGATCACTAGAATACACACCAGCGGAACGTAAACTACTAGCTAAAAAATCTACAAGCTGGTCTTGCCCTCAGTGTGGAGAAATAGCGCAACTGTTATCATCAACAGCAGCAAAGCCCTTAACAGAAGAGGAACAGTCTGTGTTAAACCAAATAGCATTTAAAGGTGAGGATGAACAAACTCCCAAGGCTCCTGAGCCTGAACCTGTTCAAGAGCCTGAAGCACAGGTGCTGGAGTCCTCAGAGTCAAGTACTAGTTTCTTGGATCAACTTACTGAGATTCTGGTGGCTCTTCTGGTGGGTGCAATAGGGATCTTTATCTACCGGCGCTGGAAGGTATATGATGCCGTTGCTGACACAGAATTGTAACATGACAATGTACAACTGACTGTTTGATGATAGGGCCTAAGAATACTTTCGAAATGTTTTATTGCTAAAACTAGCAAAGGTGTTTTATGAAATTATGAAAATAAATTATTTGATATAATAGTTTCAGCAAACTTTTTTGTTTTATTTTAAATGTGTGCCTTAACATTAAGTAATTGTTAGGCATTCATCAAAATAAAAGGTTTAAACCTTGCAGATAACATCTTAGATGATAAAATTGACATTAAAAAAATACATAAACACCTCTTTGTTATTTAGAGACTATTTATTTGCAGTAATAACCTCTAGCATATTTTGACTTGTATTTATTCATTCTAGCCATTACCTAATTTGTTTTGAATTTTTAGTCATATTTTATCTTAAGTTAGTTATTATTATTGTTAGTAAGTTTTTTAACTTTACTTATTGCATTCACATGATTAATATTATATGAATACAATACAAAAATGTTACATTCCATTTTTATATCCTTGTCTATAATCATACTAAGAATCATTATGAATATTAAGATTGACACTAAGGACTTGTATTTATAAATATTAAGAATTATATTTGTGCACCTATACACTTGGATAAGTATTTATTAATTAGTTTAAAAATATTAATATTATTTGGTTTGTCTAGACTATTAAAGGATATTTCATAATTTACGTGATTTTAGTTTCATTATGTGACGTGTCACTAGTTTAACAAAATACCCTTATCTTTCAAGTTCTGTTTCAATAGTGATCCTAGACAATGTTGTACAACAATAAGATAATTGATACCACTACCCTGATAGTTTATAAGACGGCTCTAATGAAAAATAAATAAAAACCGACCAAATGCGAGTAGAACTTGCGCACCGAGGGTTAGACTTGAGAGCAAAAAAAACTTGTATACCTATAAGTTCATAAAGTTTATTCTCTAAATCGCAACTTAAACATGATCGGTTTTTATTATTTTGTTGATATGCTGTATATTTATTAGTGATGCAACAGACCTCTGTTTCTGTTTCCGCAACTTCGCTTCTGGCTCTATACTACGAAGTGCTAAATCCGAACTTCGTCTCTTGCCGTCCGGCTGATGCTAATATTATGTAATACAAGAGTAATGTAATAGTAACCCCACTGTTTCCGCAACTTTTACGAAAATATAATCGGAAGTTTAAGACGGTTGAGTGAGAGTGCAAGTCGCCTGGCGGTAGAGCGCGCGGGAGAGGAGTTAGCCAGCGAGCCGCGCACGGCCTATTTACCCGACTACGAAGAAGGAGGGTTATGTATGTGTTTGACCTGTACGTATGTATGTCTATTCCTATGTCCTCTCGTAACCACTCAACGGCTGAACCAATTTTGATAAATGATACGTCATTGGATTCGTCTTGATGACGCGAGTGACACTGGGTACGTGAAATTCTTGAAAATTCAAAATGGCGGATTTTGGCGCCAAATTACGAGTTTAACGGGCGGGTCGGCCTCGCTGTCTACAGCACGCGCTTACCGCTCCGCGGCCAGGAGTGAATTATATCGTCTATTTTCGACTTTATATAATTGGGGGAATCCATAAAGTACGTCACACATTTGAGGGGGGGTCAAGCAGTTTGTGGCAGAGGAACAAAATAACTGCAATTTTCGTGGCAATTCGTGGGTCTAAATGGCCAAAATAGGTGTGACATACTTTATGGATGGCCCCTTATAAACAAGCTGAACATAAAACTACATGCTCTTATTTAACATGCCATGTGTTTGTAGATCAAATCTTGAAAGTTGTATGACAATCAATGTGAGGAAAGCTTGTGATAAAAGTTTATTTTTTTTACATGTATGTATGGGGGGGGGGGGCATTGAAACATTGTTTCTAGCAGATAGGTACTTTAGGTGAAAACTTAAATAAAACATTAAGATAGGATTTATTTATTTATTGCAGGACATTATTAACATAAGTCTTAAAAATATTTCAGTTGCTTATTTAATGTAACACAAATTTTCATAAAGGATGCATGTGTGTTTCCAATCACCTCATAGTGTGTGAAGAGATGTTATAGTTAAATAAAGTTTACATTATATCTAAAATTATATCAGGTCAGCAACATTCATTGGCATTTCATCAATTTGTGTGGAATAATATTGTTCAATGTCTCTCAAGATTCTGATGTCATCCGACTTGACAAAGTTTATGGCGACACCTTTGCGTCCAAAACGACCTGACCGACCAATCCTGTGGATGTACAGCTCACGGTTGTTAGGCAGGTCGTAGTTGATGACTAGTGACACTTGCTGGACATCAATGCCTCTCGCCCACACGTCAGTTGTAATTAATACGCGACTGGGAACAAATATACAAAGTTAGCTTTCATCTAAAGAACAAATGGTGTACAATTTGATTTACTACTGCCATTTAATGTTACAGGTATCCTAAAAATAGAATGACACTAAACCATAGTGACTCATATATACACTCTCAAAAAAATACTGTGATAGTCATACTGTCCAATAGCAAGGTATTCATTTTGGTATCATAGTCATTATTACCCGGGAATGAGTTAAGAGACTCACCTTTGTCCTGATCTGAACTCTTTCATGATGTTATCTCTTTCCTTCTGTGGCATGTCGCCATGCATAGAGCTGACTGTGAAGTTTGCTTCTTGCATCTTCTGTGTAAGCCAATCTACCTTTCTCTTGGTGTTGCAGAATATTACAGCCTGTGTGATTGTCAGAGTGTCGTAAAGGTCGCACAGTGTGTCGAATTTCCATTCCTCTCGCTCCACAGCTACAAAGAACTGTTTTATGCCTTCTAATGTCAATTCATCACTAAAAGAATAAACATAATATTTAAAAGGTGATGTAACTAGCAGGAAGAATAGAAAGCTTTTGCCCAGCAGTATGATACTCAACAAGCTACATAAAAAAGTATAAATAGTACGAAATAAAATAGTTTCGTAAAATAGAGAAGTTCCTGGATTATTGGAGCATTTAGCTTACTCATGCTGATATTGGTTAGTCTTTTTTTTGATATTTTCATATACCTAGTTCTAGTATCAGATTTAGACTATAAAAAATGATTTTCACCAACTAAAAATAGCATACCGTTTGACCAAAATCCTGATGGGGTCTGTCATGAACTTAGAAGTCATTTCAAGGATCTCGTGGGGCAATGTTGCTGATATCAGTACAACCTGTGTTGCTGGAGGCAAGTAGCGGTAAACATCATAGATTTGCTCCTTGAAGCCCTTGTTCAACATCTCATCAGCTTCATCAAGAACCAGCATCTTAATAGACCTTGTGCGGAGCACACGCCTTCTGATCATGTCTGTAAAGATAACATTATCATTACACCTGTAAGTATAAATTAGGGCTGACCAACTTCATTAGAGTCAAGACCTACTGTATATGCTGCCATCTATTTAAATATTTAAATTTGAAGCTTATAGGAAGGAAGTTAGAGGATGAATAACAAGAAAATAACCATGCGATTTTCTAGTGATATTTTGTTATATCAATTTGTTTGTAGTAATATGCCGCCATTGCTAGCAAAAAAAAAAACTATTCCTTGAAATGAAACCAGTGAATGAAAATAGTTTAAAATTAAAATTGCATCATTTCACTTACCAAAAACTCTGCCAGGAGTACCAGACACGACATGTTGCCCATAGTCCAGCTTTCTGATATCTTCACCAAGATTTGTGCCTCCAATGCAAGCATGACATTGTACATTCATGAAATCACCCAAAGCAAGAATGACTTTCTGGATCTGTGTAGCCAACTCGCGTGTGGGTGACAGTACCAGGACTTGAGTTTCACGGAGGGTGGTGTCCAGCGACTGGAGTATGGATATCGAAAATGTTGCAGTTTTGCCTGTGCCTGATTGTGCCTGGGCTATCACGTCGCGGCCTTTCACGATCGGCTGGATACTTCTTTGCTGGATCGCTGAAGGTTTCTCGAATCCTGAAAATTAGAAAGTATGTCATAGTCATAGCGCTATTTACATCTAACCTCAAATATTATCCAATATTCAAAGAACACCAACAAACTATATATTATTAATTGCGTTTCCTTACCATAAGTATAAATTCCTCTGAGCAGTTCGTCTCGAAGGCCCATAGAATCAAAAGTAGGGATAACTTCAACATCTTCACTAGTGTCGAATTCAACATTCGACAAATCTTCCGATATTATTTTTCGATTAAACGAAACTTCTGATGCCGTCATCTTTGTGGCACTTTCTTTGGTAAAAAAGTACAGAATCACTTTCACTTGGTACACGTCTACAAAAATCAATCGAATGAGTAGAATAACAAAATCAGAAAGGTTCCCTCAACCTCAACGCACGACGAAACGAAACAATAATTGTTTCCTCAAATCAACATGGCGGACGACGGGCGGCGCAACAGAACAGAGTTGCTACCTCTAAAATTCATAAAATTCACATCAGTTGCATTTTAATTAATTAGTAGCTTCAATAAATTTCGTTTTATTTATTTTTATTACTATTTAATGTGCAGTAAATTGTGCAACCTATTATGTAATTTATTTTGAATAGATTTTTTTTAAAGTGATGTGCCATGTATGAGACTCTTTTGCTGCGTTTAGTTTTTGATTTTTATTTATCTTTGCGAACGGAAACTTAAAAATATTTTTCAGTATCAAAAGAAAGTATATAATTTCGTCAATTATTGGAAATTCGACTTAAAATTTCATTACATTGTTATTGTGTCTTTCATCACCATAATCTCATTTATTTAGTTATATTCTAAACCAACGCGTCAATATCTAAACGTAAATAACAACGCATTCTGATTTCTGATTTGTGGTTGTGGGCAAAAAGACCGATCGTATTTGAACGAATCAAAATGGATGCTGGGTGTGAATGAACTACTGAAAAACGAGCAGCTATTGTCGATTGTGCTGTGGCCCTAATGATCATATAGAAGTTCTGATATCGTTATTTGTTAAGTATCAATTTGGAAAGTGTTTTAGTCCCGAGTGCCGTCAAAAATTGGGAGGTCAGGACACTGGTTTTTAATTCAGTAGTCACCCTGTCGGAAATGTGTTTATACAAATGTTTAGGAGTTCCTTATAACCCGCGGGCGGGGATAGTAGGATGAAGAGTGTGTCGATAGTGTTTAATGTCGTGGCTACCCTGCGCCTGGCGCCCCCCGAGCCGTGGACCCAGACGCTCGGTTCGATATGGCGAGTGCGTTCAGACTAGCAAGTCGCTCGTGTATCGCATGAGCGGGCAGAAATGAAATGCATATACAGGAAGCAACGAACACAACTCTGACAACATGTTCCAAAATGACAGAGGAAGTAGACAGAAGACATGGCGTGAACGGGAATAGCAGTAGCAAGCCAGCGAGCGAGGAGAGCCCAGTTGCGCCCGCGGCGCACTCGGCCTCCGGCGGCCGACTTAAGTTCTTCAAAGGTCAGTGGATGGTTCATACTTCACAGGCAATTGAAGCATTGCCCTCAGATGTGCCATTTTACCTTGTATTGTACTCCTGTAGCTAACTACTCTAAGAAAAACTAGAAAGTCATTCATGCTCTGATAAACATGCACAGGCACATTTTGATTGAGTAGTGGCTAATTGTCTGTGTACAGCCTCTGCACTATTGTTGTTTGTTTCATAAGCAGCCAAGAGCAGCCTAGCAGAAACATCCATTTAGTTCACATCTTGATAAGTGATTCATTTGGTTACTAAGCTAAAGTATAAATTACTACTGGAGCAACAATCCTGTAGAGAATTTATTAAATTATAAGTTCAATTAGTGAATTATCTTTGTTATGACAACTATCAGCTGTTTCCAGTAAAAGTATTTTACAATAAGATGGTACCATCATAGTATATTGTTTTATAGAGTTAAACTTAACGAAGGCTACATTTGATAACTATATTTTGTATCATTTTATTTATTTTAATCAGTACTGTTTTTCTGACAAATGCAAATTTCCAAATCATTTTAATGTTTCCATTTCCAAGATCTTCTCTGCATACTGCAAATATTATGTTTAACTAAATTTAATTTAGTCTTGAAATTGAAAATGATGAACAGTTTATTGGTTAAACAAAGTATTTTTACAAAACAAGGTTGGGATCTCCTTTTAGGCAAAAACAATGCTTGTGTCTGACAGACCCCTTATAGTTTGAATATCACCAAATACTATTGAAGTGTTTTTGTCAGATTATTATCATGTCTTGGAGGGACTGGTACCAGTAAGGACTATTTGGTACCTTTCAAGCTGCTGTGGCAAGCATACCACTTATTGGGAATCACTTGTTTAGAGATTCGACATAAACAACAATCATTCACTTGCAATTAAGAAAAGTTTAGTTTTTATTTATAATATTTGAAGTCAATGCTTACATTGTCATAACTCATATGGATATTATATGAATCATTTACTTCAAATGTTGGGTAAAAAGTTCATAAATCCTTTTTGTTATTCAAACACTCCATTAGAATTAAAATCATGTATCAGAATTTTTATTGTTAACAAAACAAAAAAATACACTATAGATTGTATTATTAAAAGCGCAAGGTCTTTTACTGGCTGGTCCTTGTCAGTCAGGCATTAATTTGTAGTATCAGGAGAAACTCTGTGCCTTATGTCTTTAAGATCTGTGATAAGATATGATTTAACTTTGATTAAACACATGGAATTTTTATCTTGAAGTTATCCTCATAACATAGAAATAAATGAGTCAGCTGATAATTTGATGACAATGAGTTCTGTAACATTACAAGTTGTGAGCAACCTTTAAAGGCAAGTGCTTGATCAGTGATCACACAATACTGCCCTTATAAGCTAAAAGGCAGTATCTGAAAAGAAACACTGACTTTTAACTAGCTTAACCATTCATATGCTCTGTCCCTGATCAGTAAAAAATTGAAGGTTATCTTTTGTATTTTTATCTTTCTTCCAGGGATAGCTTTGGGGTTTAGGTTAGGTTAGACCAGGGGTCGCCAAACTACTACAAACAAATATCAGGAAGCGTAACTCAGAACAAATTACACAACAAATTGTAGGACACCTATGGTATTTTCGATATATCAAGTAGTAACTCGTGCATTTGCTCTTGAACATCATCATTTGGTGAAGTGGAACTAATGATAAAGACAAGTGAAGACCACAGTTGACCACCGGAGTTAGGTACTACTCAATAACAAGTATTTCACGAGTTTAATTGCAATTATTTTAACACAAGCATAGCAATTTATGCTCCTCGTAATGCATATGGTGAAATGGAATGGGTGGTGAAACACCAGGACTCTTCAATAATGAACGTCTCCGCATCGGAAAAAGCAATCTTTTGTAAAAGGTGACGAGAGGTTGACATTAACTATTGCATCTAATATTATTCACACTTCATAAAAAAAAAATATTATAACAAAAAATCAACAAAAAACTTTAAATAATGGTGGTTTATTTGAGTTTAGCTGTCAGGAAAATAAAGACTGTTTGTACCCATTGTTTGGGCAATACAGGAAAGAAGAAAGTATGAAGAGGGGTGAGCAAACTGTCATTTACATTATGTGAGCCATAGACCACAGACTTGATTTTGCATAATACTTACCATATCTAACTAATAATGTATTTGAACATTTTTGAATATAAATCTAATTTTACAACTGCTTACTAGTGGAAAGTGATCCGTGGACATTTTAATTTTGCATTGTTCCCCTTCCCGCACCATTTCATAACAGACGTTGGCATAATAATTTAGAGCTGTTTACAATCAAAAATATCGAAATTTGTCGTGAGCTCACTATTTTGCAAAACAAATGTCAGTCAAAATTAAATGACGCGCATGCGCGCAGGACACAGTTTAGGACACAGTTTCTATCTTTATAACGCAGTTACGCTTCCTGATATTATTTGTTTGTAGCCAAACTACGGCCCGCGGGCCAAGTCCGGCCCACGAGCCCCTTTAATCCGGCCCGTGGAAAGAAAGCGAGAGTTTTATAAGACCCGCCACTGACAGTAATTGGTCATAATCATAAAACATGAACATAATCAACACCAAGTGCGTTCCTTATGCATTACTCGTATCTAGGTCACCCTGAAGACTAAGTGCCTAACTTAATTCTGTATTACCCCCATGAGCAGCCAAAGTCTTGGCCCGCACAAATTTACATTAAGTGCAGTGTGGCCCCTGAGTCAAAAAGTTTGAAGACCCCTGGGTTAGACTAATGACGAAGCATGTTGCGGATCTACAATTGGTTTTCTTGACAAAGCCTGTTGCGGATATTATGTTGTTAAGTAGGTTACTGGTGGAAATTAAAATATATTTATTTTTATCTTAATCCGCATTATTAATATTATTTGAAACAAAGAAGGCTAGAATGCATGTTTTTTTTACAATCCGCATACAAAAGGTTAAAACATACTGCATCAGACGGTATAAATATCTCAAAAGGTTTTTTTTGAGCTAATGCCTCTTGCCTTAAAATGGCAGACTAATTTTCTTAACCTCACTGATCATTATTTATCTACTCAAATAAACAAGTGCATTATGAACTTAATTAACATGTAAACACTGTCATATAGACATAGCAAGTTATATTTATTACATTGATGATAAAATTACAACTGTGATTTCATTAGTAATTAACATAGCAAGTGCATTTCGTTATTAAAACATCTTTATTAACCCAAGTTAAGGAACTCTTACTGTTGAAAAGATAATGAAGAATTAAAATAATGATTTAAGGTTTCATAACCATATACATGATATACAATTTTACATGATGATCGGTGCGCATTCCAGATGGCAAGTTCATCCTGGAGCTGGTGCGCGGGTGCGCGCGCGGCGGGGAGCGCGCGGGCTGGGTGTCGGTGCCGCGCAAGACGTTTTGGCCGCCCGCCGCCGCGCCGCACGCGCCGCCCACGCCGCCCGCGCCCGCCGCGCCCTGCGCCTCGCTCAGCGTCTCCGACGACAACTCCTCCATCCACTCCTCGCCTTGGCAGCGCGACCACTGCTGGAAGCAGCAGGCGCCCCGCCGCAACCTCTCCAAAGAGCTAGCCATGTACTACTGCCGGCCCGCGGCGCTGCACGCGGCCGCCATCCGCGCCGGCTCGCGCGCCAAGCGCCGCCGCCCGCACGACGCCTCGCCGCCCGACGGCGAGCCCGACCCCGACCGGCGCCCGCGCGGCGAGGACGCCGTCGACGGGGGGCCCTCGCCTGACTGCAACTCGAAAACGAACACGACCGCCGTCGACGACCGTCGGACGGACTGCGACCGAGAGAAATATTATCATATGAAACTCAAAAAACCATATCAGTATCATAAGTTAAGAGTTTACAAGAAGACGCGTCCGGCGATCCGGCCGAAGCTGCTCGCGCGCACGGTGGAGCGGCTGGCGGCGCGCGCGGCCGCGCAGCCCGCGTCGGCGACGGCGCCCGCGGCCGTGCACGCCAAGCTCGTCAGCTGCCGCCAGGAGCACGCCATGGTGTCGCCGCGCAAGCGCATCCTGCGCGAGCTGGAGCGCGTCAGCCTGGAGGAGCAGGGCGGCAAGCGGCGCGCGCGCACCGTGCCCGCGCTCAGCACCGCCTCGTACCCGGCCGAGCCCGGCCCCGGGCCCGGCCCCGGCCCCGGGCCCAGCCGCGCCAACGGCGCCGCGCGCTCGCACCCGCTCACCAAGAACGCCAGCAGCTACAGCATCCACTCGCTGCTGGCCATGCCCGAGGAGGCGCGCCGCTCGCCGCACTCGCACCCGCCCTCGCTCAAGACCGAGTCGCCGGGCAGCGCGCGCTCGCCCGACCTCAGCCCGAGCCCCGACCACTACCGCTACCGGCACTCGGCGCTGGCGCTGAGCTCGCCGGGGCCGCCGCCGGCGCCGGCGGCGGCGCGCGACTCGCCCACGCCGCCCGAGCTGGCGCGCTACCGCGCCGCGTACGCCGCGCCAGCGCCCGCGCCGCCGTACGCCGCGCGGCAGTGGGGCGCCGCCACCGCGCCCTTCCGCCCCCGCGACGACTGGCGCGAGCTGCAGTACATGTACGGGTACGGGTACGCGGGCGCGCCGGCGGTGGCGGCGGGGTACCGCGCGCCGCCCGCGCCGCTCTGGATGCACTACGCCGTGGCGCCCGGCCTGCCGCCGGGGCCCTGGGCGCCGCTCGCGCACCCGCTCATCAACGACCACATACCTAAAGAGGAACCCACGTCAGGTGACCGTGCATTTTTATTTATTTACTAGCTGTGCCCGCGACTTCGTCCGCATGGACTTGGATCTGTCAACAACAACACAACGAAAAACAATGAAAAATAGACTAAATGTTACTCCTTATATAGCATCAGCTACCTGCCAGTGAAAACCTCGTCAAAATCTGTTGCGTTGCGAAGATTTCCCGGAGCAAACAGACAGACAGACAAAAAAAAAATTCTGTTTTGTTATATATAAGTGACGCATGTACTTTCACATTAGTTAATACTGGACGGATAATCGGCGCCACGATATCAAAATAATCATATTTGATGACAGCCTCTGAGTCTTTGTTTCCGCTGTTTCAGATTTGCCATTGAACCTGTCGAAGCATTGAGCGGCGCGGGCGCAGCGCGGCGGAGGAGTCGCCGCATGCAGTGCGCTTTACAACTTTTACTATTGTATGTATTACAAAGGCAATCAAAGACTTCTAGATTATTAAAGTGGCATATGATTATGTAATATGTTATTAATATTTTATAGTATACATTATAAAACAAGTTCGAACAGTAAACTTGTGGTGAATGTTGTCGTCGCTGTCCCATCAACATTCCATTGTCACTATCGATTGGAGAGTATTGAAAGTCCAAAAAGTACATCCCACCTAATCTAATAGCCTTTAAACGCTTGAAAGCGATTAAATTTATAAACTAATTTTTGCACATTGGCAAAAAATATTTTTGTATAAATGTGGTTTTCCGCAAACTTGTTTGTCTGGGAATCTATTTACAAAATGATGTATATTACGGAAATTTATTATATTTTTAATATAGATGTACGTATGCAGAGTCACATGAGTATTTTCATACAAAATATTGTAATCCGAGTTGCATATTTTAATATTGGCTATTATTTTAGTGTAGTATGCTAAGATGATCTAAATGAACAAACAACTCTAAAACATTATAGACGATCAGTGCCTTTTACAAAGAAAATACTAAATAAATAAGAGAAGAAAAGTATCAAAATAATAGCTGGTATTTTCAAATATACGCAAATCCAAGTTCGGCTTCTTTGAGGCTGGACGCTGGATCGTCCACAGAAATATTTACTGTCTCTAAATCTCCGTTCTTTACTTAAAAATTCCATATGTTTATGTTCGATCTCATTATTTAATTTAGAAAATAAAATGAGGTAAAGACTACAGTTTTTGGGATCAAATTTGGATGTGTGTTTATGTAACATGTATATTAAAAATAAGAGACATTGTATATAATTTGTGAATGGTGTATTATTGGTGAAGTTTGGGAGTAGTTTTTATCAAAGCATTAACCGCTTATGATTTATCCGTAAGAGTTTTATTACCTTCAAATAATTATTGTATTTGTACAGTATTTTTTTAAATTAGTATTTTATAATGATTAGGATTGCGGTTGGCTGTCGTGGAGTCGGCAGCGCGCGCGCCGTTGGCTTCGAGATTAACGCGTAAAGGTACTAGTTTATTGCAATTTAGTTGATGTATGGGGTTACGTATGTATTTATAAGGACAGTTATAGGACGGTAACGGACTGACTTCTGATGTAATATTATTCATTAATGGAATTGTATAAAATAGATATGTAATCGGCGGCCTACTGTGACGAGCGTTTTGTCCACCAACAAAGTTGATAGTGTAAATGTAGCTGTAATAGATCCTGCTCAATTAATTCTGAGTACAGTATGGGAGTGAAATGTATTCTTTTTCATATCTGTGTTTGTGTATTTATGTTATTGGGTTTATGCAATCCATCGAACATTTTGAATTGTAAGTTCAATCGTAGATCGTGCAGCCCTACCCGTTCAAGAGTTGAATATTTTGAGGTCATATTTACTTATTGTTTACGCCTTACAGGTTTATAAACAAATCGTAGTATTTATGACTTATTTTGTAATTCTCTATACCAATATGACTGGTAATTATGTTAAAAATGTTGAACTTTTGATATGTGTGGCTTTTTATTGGGTTGCGTAAACCCGACTATATATATATTGTTATACTTTCTTGTATTTTTATTTATTTTATTAGTTCATGAGGTTTCAAAAACTGGTCTAGACTAGAAGAGATATTAGACTTTGTAAACATTGATCAATGTTGGATAAATTAGCTTCGCACGCGTAAAGCTCTCAACAGCTGGGTAGAACTTCCGAGATTTTGCAAAAATAACCATGGTAATTCCTAAAAATTACGTCGTAGATTTCAATAACGGTACACAAACAATATCTGCTCCAAATTTGGTCTCTCTTGTAATTTTCCCTGCCTGTTTGTTGAAGTTGTTTGTTATTCCAAACGACCAGCTACAAATTTCATCAAAATCTGTTTTGTCGTTTTAGCGTGAAGCAGTAGGTACACGCATGCACACTTCGAATCTAAAACTTCCTTATTTATAATATTAGTAAGATTAGCTTCACTTTTAGTAACAAACAACAAATTGACAGGAACTTTTTCAGTTTACTTACTGCTGTTATTCATTGATGACTCCTTTTGGCGCATACCAAGCCAGACTATACATGTGTTACATTACAGCAATTGACTATTTTTAATAATTTTATAAATTAAAACTGGACAATGCGTGTTATCGCACAGAAAAACAATTTTTATGCTACCTTTACATTTAACTGAGTTACAAAGGTTTCATTACATGCAAGCATCGGGAGTATCCCCATACCTGCTGCAGAGAGAAAAGCCTTCTAGAAAGAAACAGATAGACTTTTCAAAAAGTCACTATAAATCCAATTTTAAACCAAAAGAATTTTTGTTTTAGCTTAACATTGTATGTATTTCTGTACTAGCCGTTGCCCGTAACTCCGTCCGCGTAGAAGTATGAAACATAATTAACGTCCTATTCTTAGAACTACTGAATATACAAAAAAAAATCGGTCAAGCCATTTCGGAGGGGTTTGGTTACAAACACTGTGACATGAAAATGTTATATATTAGATAGATATGGCAAACCCAGGAGTTGTCAAGTGTGGACACCAAATTGCAAAATTGTGAGCAAGGTTCCATTAGCATTTAATTGCTTAGTCGTACTTGAACAATCGGTAACACCCGTACATAATGCAAATCGATTTTACTGGATGATCGTCTTTCTGGCATGTTGCGGCGTCTCTGACCTTCGGGATGGTCCCACTTCGGTCTAGTTACTTTTTATGAACCTGCTTGAACCAATAAAACATGTTCTTCTTTTTGTATAATTTCTTTAAGTACATTATTATATCTATATACATATATTTATTATGTTATTATTGATCAGTTCTTCAAGAAAATAAGTACATAACAGTGCCATTTCTATTGTTTGTTTTCAAAAGTGTGCAGATTTCTCCCATTCGCAACATTATTCAGCAGCCGTATAAAATATTATATTTTTCTATGCAAACGATTCTTCGAAGCATGTGATAGCGCTTTTTGAATATAAAAAAGTGAGTATGTTGGTGTCTTAAACCACATTAAATCATATTTATAATGCGGAAAATAGTTATTATCCATTTATAATAAGATGTAGTTATGTACTCGAATAAATATAACTTTTACAAATTAAGTTTTTTATTTATACTTACTTTCTAAGCGGGTCGGTCTCGGGATCTCCATCACGCGATTTGTTGACATTCCTATAAGGTCCACAATGCTATAAATCGTCCACGCTCCTGGTTAGTCCACACGTGTCCGACATGTTTTAGGTAGTGCCACCGTGCCACCAGAGTTGAAGTCACGCACACAAGAATATGTCATGTAATGACAGCAGGATTTTGACATTTACTCATTCATTCTCCTTTTACGCAATCAGTTCTTTTTGTAGCTGTGTCTAATCATGGTCTAATCATTGACTTGAACTCTCGTGGCTCTAACTATACCACTATTAGGGTAAATTAAATGGGAGCGCCACTTTCTACCCGACTGCCCATATTTTTTCTGGACAGTCTTTACAGAGGCAGACGATTGGCTCGCCTTTCAGTTTTCTACAAGTTACACTTGGGAGAGTGGGTCGAAACCACACGACCTTATTCCACAGGCTTCTTTCTATCACAGGTCGAATAGAAGTAGACGAGATACTTTGGTACACTCGCTTGCCATGTGTATCAGGGTCTCTGCTAAGGGGCGCACCCGCACGGCTTTGTTGGGTGCGGCGTGCTATTTAAATAAAGCAGAGACCCGCCTCACGCAGCGTTGCTCATTAGATGATATGAAATTGAAGGTACCTATCCCCATTGTTGCTGAGCTCGGTGGCATAGTGTGAAACAGTCTCTCTTAGTGCCTAAGAGTTGTATGATATACTTTGTGATAAAATATCCAGTTGACAGTATCTATTGACATTCATCGTCTCTAGAACTGTTTGTAGGTCCCGTGGGTAGGTACTTGAGGTCTTGAGGGAATAAAGAAGTACGATTTTAATGAGCAATGAAAGGATATTTTTTCATGGCGGTAATACAGTATACGAAGAAATGAAATAAAACGAAACAGTATCTCGATTTGTGCTTTATTTATGAAAAAAATTGTAAATTATCCTACAATGAATCTCCGAATGAAATAGACTTACATTATCATTTTATGTATCAAATACATTATTTTGCTCGACTCCAGATTCAAACCACATAAGAACAATATAGTTTAAAATATTATCTACAGAATCCATTCTCGGCGATTCGTTTACCAAAAATACAATCTTCGTTTAAACTTACTGCTTCGTAATCGTCATTATTCGTCGCGGTCGGCGGGTGTCGCGACGGCTGCGGGGGCGGCGGCACCGGGCCGGCCTATGTACAGCTTGAGGTGTCGCCGGCGAGCAGGGCCTCGCGGCGCGTATTTACATGAGGAATATACAACAGAGCGATCAGCCGAGCAGCGCCTCCATGGTGTAGGGGCGCGGCGCGGGCGGCGGGCGCGGCGGCTCCTGTCAGTCCAGGATCACCAGCTGCAGCGGCGGCGCGCCCGCGGCCACCCCCTTGCCCGCGCCCGCCGCCGCGCCCGCGCCCGCGCTCGCGCCGCCCGCCGCGCCGCGCATGGCCCGCCACGGGGCGCGCGCGCCGCGGCGCAGCTCCCCGCTGCTCAGCGACCGCCGAGCGGACCTGCACGATAACAAACAAAGTTAACACGACTCGTTTTAACTGATATTGACAATGTGTGTTTTGTCAGATTTAATACTAGATGTAGATTGAAAGTTCATCTTTAGGCTTGAAATAACTAATTTAATTTCTGGAGAATAAAATTGTTAGAACTTACTTGGCCGCTTCCGTGGCCCTGAAGAAAAGATCGTCCGGTGCGTCCATCCACGAAATGACGTGGCGGCGTCCGCCGCGTCCGGTCAAATTAGTCGGCTTGCCGTTCACCTACATTGAATAATATAACAATTTTACTATTTAAAAAAATAAAATTTCATGCTAGCCTGTGGTTGCAATAGTTAATTTGATATGACACGTCTAGGATAAAACTTACTAAAGAGGTTCGGGATCGAATTTTAGTACATTACTAGTTGACTTCATTATCTTTTGACTTATACCCTGGTAAGAAATTGTCTGATGGCTTTTAGTAGTATCTCTGGTCATGTTGGCGGTGTATGTACGTACGTGGGTGAAGACATGCGCGGGCAGTGGCTGGCCGGTGGCCTGCGCGCGCGCGCACATGGCGGCGTACTGCTCGCGCGAGGGCCGCTGCATCGGCGCCGGGTGCTTGTTGGGCCGCTTGGCCGGCGGCGGCGCCGCGCCCTCGCGTCCCGAACCCGCTCCTGACATACAAACGAGACATTATTAACTGTCGGGATGATGACAAACAAATATTTCATTAAAAAATATACTGCATACAATACAAACCTGTTGCTGTTTCCGGAAGCGAGCAGCAAAAATGGGAAATAAATATGACTTTTTGAATATAAATTCGTATAAATGTAAGCCTAATATTAACAAAAGAAAATGCTTATTAACAAGCATCAGACGTATAGTGTGGGAGGTAAGGTAGTATAGCGACTATAGACTTTATCCGATCGACTGTGTAACACAGACGATGGACGCTTTGTACAAACGTTTAGTCCATAAGCTTAACAACCTTTTTTTCTCCACCTCCCCCGAGAATTCTTTTCTAAAGCCCTTTTCTTTTACTTGCTAACGGGTCCTCATTTTCTGAGTGTTTCATTGCTACTGTTCCCCTAAAAGCGTTCAACGACCACAAGGAGATGTTATCATATCCACCGTCGTTAAGAATCCATGGTTTAACGAGAGAGCAAGACCTAAGGCTTAACACACATTGCGACCAAACGAGCGATTTTAGCGCACCATCCCTCTTCAGAAACCCATCGCGGTTACTCGCAGTGCGTGCTAAGACTGAAGCCCAATTTACATCGCGAGCGGAGCGGACTCATTAAAGACTTAGCTTATCTTACATCGACCAACTTTATAGAGGTCCGGTCCGGTGTAAATACTTTCATGCAGCCGCTCGTTGTACTTTTAACAAAGTGAGGAGTTCGCTCCGCTCGCGGTGGAAACCGGATCTAAGAGTGAGGGTACTGACTGTCGAGTCCGTTGATGTCGTCGTAGGCGCGCCGCTTGAGCGGCTGCGGCGGCGGCGCGGGCGGCGGCGCGACGGGCGCCGGCGTCGCGCGCTGCGCCTCCTTCTCCGCGCGTGACAGTACGCGCTCGTACAACAGGCTGCCGTCTGCAACAACACGTGATGATTAGCAAAAATATCCACACGGTGTGCCGCAAATAGCGGCAAGTACCCCAAGGGCGCCGCGTGGGACTCGGAAACTGAAGAGATCTAAAGTGTAGGAAGATCTTTGGTGGGACTTTATAATGGGGCGTTTAGCTAAGCGATGCATTTCGAAATCTTAATTTAATTTCAAAATCAAGGATGTTCAAAAAGATCACTGCATACATCATCGCATGCAATAGTTGGGATGATCACGCTCGTGAAACGGAGACTAGACCAGAATGACAGAGGCAAATAAAAATATAATATAAAAAATAAGGCTGTTACAGATTTTGAAAATGTAGGTACATATAATTTTAGCTCATTTATTATTAGTTTATTAAAACTTACTGCTTACAAAATACATCAGATTATTTTAAGTGCTCAAAGAAACTGTGAAATCAGAGCAAATTTTTCAAAAAATCTTCGAAAGGAAACCTTGGAGAGAAAGAAAGATAAAAAAATATGTCCGGAGCACCGTGTGGTGGTCAGTGTACTGACCAGGCGCTTTCGGTGGTTTGGGGAAGGCTTGGTGCTTGGGCAGCGGCATGCGGTCGCGCGGCGTGAGCGCGAGCCAGTCGTGTCGCGCGGCGACTGCGGGCGCGCCGAGCGCCGCCGCCAGCCGCGCCGCCACCGCGGCCACCGGCCCGCGCGCGCGCCCCGCGCCGCCGCCCGCCGCGCCCGCCGCGCGCAGCTCCGCGCTGCCCAGGCCCGCCATCGCTATTGAACCTGCGCAACACACACCAAATATCACCAATATTAGTTACAACCAATTACAATGCAATATAACTACTACACGATCTGGATGACGGTTTCTGTGGCAGACTAATTGCCGCTAGTATCGTAAAGTGAGGTCGGGACAATTTTTGACAATTTGGATTCGTATCACATTTGTGATTGGTTAAATAACAAGATAAATGAGACAATTTCTAAAATTTTACGGTAAGATTCACTACGCCTTCGTTATTCTCAACATCTTTCTAACGGAATTCAGAATTAACTGACAATTTAATATTCAGCCAAGCACTGCTATCTATGTATACTTACAGCTCCAATATGTGTCGGATTTGGACGTTTATTGTATACATATCTTAAGAAATCTGATAAATATGAGGGGGGTTTAAACGGACGAATATTCATCCTAAGTTGAAGCATGGTGCGGGTTGCGGGGTGTACGGTGTACTCACACTCGTGCTTGACCTGCTGCAGGTTGATGGGCGCGAAGGGCGAGCGCGCGTGGTGTCTCGGGCGGCGCAGCGCGCGCGCGAGGCGGCGCGCCAGGCGCGTGAAGGGCGACGCGCGCAGGTAGAACGCGGCGCGCGTCTTCATCACGGGCCGCGCGCCCTCGCCCGCGCCGTGCGCCGTCGCCACGTGCCGCGCCAGGTGCGCGCGCAACTTGAACTCCTGCACACGACACATCACACGCCTTACAACACCGTTTAAGAAAAGCTGGCTTTGGAAACGCTACTTGCAGGAATCCAGAGACTCGAATAAACTGTTCACACTAGATTGCGTACTTGGTCTTAAAACGCACGTTTAAAAAGCGCCTTTTTTAATGCTTAATGTGTGACAAATAGCTTTAATCACCGTAGTAAACGTCACATCTGAGCATGTAACTAATAGTAAGAGAAACAGTGTTATTTTCACTCTCTTGTCGCACATACTACGCATAGTACGTTCTTTGTATTTTTTTATAAAATTTAATAAATCATGACAGGCCACCCATAATCCCTTCAATAATCCATATTTGAGCAATCAAATAGAGCGGCGCTTTTTTTCGACCGAATAACATTACAATTTCTGTTATTGTTAGTTCGATCTGCCTACTCCGAACTCTTTGCTAAAACGTCAGTGATCCACGAGAGCGAGACTGACCTTGTTGCAGTTGGGCACTGTGCAGCGGTGCGGGCGGTGCGACACGGACAGCGCGCCGTCCTCGCCCTCGGCGCGCGGCCCGCGGCCCGCCTCCGCCTCCACTTCGCCGAACGCGCCGGCCGTCTGTAAACACACACGGTAACTCACAAACCTTTACCCCTCTAAGTCAGAAACAAGAGACTGCATTTTAGACTCGTTTGTTCCTCGTAATATATTTTTTAGGGATTCAAATAGAAAAAGATAATCTAAAATTTGATAAATATGCGCGCTAATTCATTATTGTCGAGCTAGCACGCCTGCAATCTTTTTAACTTTTTAATTTTTCGCTGACCATAAACTATGTACTTCACCTTCTGATATGTAAAGAATAATGTCAACTTTTACGGACATTTTTGAGAAAAGTAATATTAGAAGCTTACTTTGAGTCCACCGTATTTCTTCCAGTACTGCCAGCATGAGCCGCATAGTCTGTATTGTAAATGCTGCGGTCCCCATGTGTACCACTGGTTTGAGTTTGTCACTGTAAAAAAAAGCCAGCAACATTATTTTCAGATCAACATAAAGTAAAGGTAATCAAAGGTAACAAAAAATTAAATAAATTTTGCCGAGATATTTTTTGGAGCTCTTGGTCTCGTAATTAGTTTTACTAAAACTTAGTTTAAAGATCAGATACTAGATTACTAAATAGCAGTTTTACAGTATGGTAGTTATAATTTCAACGCGGTGTTCATGCAAAAGTTTATTAAAGCATACTGGCTTGCGCCCGTGGTTTCACCCTCGTGGCAAAACTCCGGATCACACACAAACACAAACATCACGCCTGTATTCCCAAATGGGGTAGTAAATTCCGAATCAATTTTGGAATATCACTAAAACCATTCCTTTTCTTCATTTACACCACAAAGGAAGTTTTTATGCTAAATTTCAGTTTTTTAAGTGTTTAGATCGAACGTTCAATCCCCGAGGTTCCTTTTGTTGTATATTATGTTTGTCTGATGCATGTTACCTTGGCAGGAAGCGCAGAGCATGGCGGTAGTGGCGAGCGCGGCGGTGCCGTTGGTCCCGCCGTTGAGTACGGCGCCGGGCTTGCCGCCGCTGGGCAGCAGCGCGGGGTTCGGCTTGTTGCTGCGGAGAGCGGATACTCAGTACACGCCACATAAATACTAACATCGATCATCTCTACAGACTCAAGCAAGCGTTCCTGATAGATGATACATAACAGAGCGCTTTCTAGTCTTAGTAGCGCTGTTGAACGAGGATCGTACAAACAAAGATTACCCAACCTCACTGGCCAAATGGAGGTTACAAAAACTCCGACGGGCCACATGACGTAAATTTTCAGTTTCTCATCAGGGCCATTCAAAATTTATTTACAGCCTGCAGACCACGCGTTGAACGCACATAAAGTAAACGTGACTAATGGATATTTCGTATAGGAACGCTATGGGTTATAGGCTGATGTGTGCCATGCCTCGTCAAACGCTTAGGCGAGCAAGTGCTGAAAGTTTGCGGTGGTGTGACAACGAAAGCGAGCTGCCACAACCGTAGTCACCCTAACACACTGTAGTCTCAACTTGCAGTGCGGGACCATAAAGTAGCTGGTAATCAGTATCAGCATTCTGATTAGGCAGGGCTGCAACCGTGTTGACGTAGAAATTATAAATAAATAAGTCTCACTAATTGATAAAATTACCCCATGTTCTTCGGCAGTTTGCACGACAAATGCTATGCTGTATATTCCAGACACTGCAGTCTTCAATCATCATCATCCCAGCCTATATATGTCCCAGTGCTGGGCTCAGGCCTCCTCTCAGAACGAGAGGGCTTTGGCCAAAGTTCCCACGCGGGCCCAGTGCAGTCTTCAATAGCAAATAAAAATAGCAACTGAAGTATAATAAAGATAGTAAAGAGCGCGGCGGGTACAAACACTCACTAGTTGGGAATGTAGACTTGCTTGAGCTTGGACTCGGCCTCGACGGCCTTCACGCGCTTCTGTTGCACGTAGCGGTCCGTCGTCTTCCACATGTAGTAGTATTCCACCAGGTTCTTCAGTGTTTTCCACGGCAACTGTACATAATGTATAAATTATAAACTGGACTCCAACCTAGGAATTGGGATGTTATTATTGGGATATTAATATAAACAATAAAGATAATCAATAACATAAGTTGGTGCAACATAGTGAATACTATTTTGAATTGTAGAAGTACTAGTCTAATAATAAGCAGGACTGTTAGTTGCAACTAGTTTAAGGCTGTTCACATCTAGTTTTCATGATTCCGTTTCCCGAAGTAGTTTTTCGACTAAGGCTCCACAAACGCAGCAAAAGCTCGATTACATAATCTCGTTTTAAGATTAGACGAAAAAAAAAATGCTTCTGACAAGCCCTGATTGTTATCGATTTGCATCGTATCAGGAAAACTAGTCGATATGACCGGCCTCTCGTAAAGAAACGTGCGCCCCAACGTGTCACGTTGTCGGACGCATGTTTCATAGCTGAAGTTTGGCTATGGAGTGAACATAATAAATACTACACAAAATAAAATAGGGGCCACGGCCCACGTGGGTTTCATTGGTAAGCCAGAAATACAAAAAATATAATCGTTTACAATATTCCTCATCTAAAAACGCTTTTATTAATACAACATACATAACACAATACAAACACATTTCCTTCAATTAGGTAAATGTATTCAGGTAAAAACGCAAACATATGAAACTCAAGCGGTACTTATTTTCTTTTGAGTAGTATTGTTTTGTTTAGTATTGAATTGATACTCACAAAGTCCTGTCGGATGTCAGCGAAGTCCTTGCCATACTTGTCGAGCGCCTCCTCAAAGAGGTTGGCCTCGGAGGCGGACCACTCCTCCATCTCGTCGCGGCACAGCACGGGGCCCGACGCCGGCACCAGCGACGACAGCGCCGCCTCTATGCTGTAGCCGGACTTGTGGAGAGTGTCCATCGCGTGGAACTGTCCAACAGATAAAACAGACTTCACTTATGTATGTAGAAAGGTTGTAATGAACTTTGCCGCTGCTGAACATTTGGCCAAATATGTGGGGTTCATTTATTTCTATGGAGAATATAGAGATAGGTCCGTTAAAGGGTTAAGTTAGAATCTACCAACTCTTTCCTCTTTCAGCAAGAGCGTCCCCTGTTTTTTTACACCTCTGAAAGTCCCTCATGATGTTTGCCAAATTTCCTATAATTTGACTGAATTATTAGTGACCAGTGATTTCAGAACACGACGCGGTTTGCTCATCTGGGAGCGTATGGTCAATAATCGTCATCTGAGTTCGCCTTTCTTGTACGATATTACTTAAGCTGAATAATTCTTGAAAAATTATTTTCTGACTAAAACGCATACTAAATCAACTTAAAATTGAGTGGTACAGAACTAAACCACACTTCTCCCAATGTTTGATTCATATTAAGAGTACTGTAGTCGCAAAGGAATCAAGTCTATGTTTTGGCCTACACTTTGCTTTCCATCAGTGTACTGAGTAAAAAAAAACTTCACATGACTTAGTGATGCGATTAACTGATCTATTGCTATTCACAAACGTGTGCGTAACACATTTTAGACGAGTGTATAGCCGTGTGGTTAGAGAACCTGAGCTTGTGAGGTCTTGGGTTCTATCCCCAGTAGGAGAAGATATTTTTATGACATACGAGTGTTTTGTTATCGAGTTTCGGGTGTTTAATATGTATTTATTAAGAATGTATCTATCTATATCTATTTAAGTATGTATAAACATAGCCTAGGTTCTGTAGGTGCTGCTTATTGCACATCGGTACGGTAGTGAACATGTGTAACAAACAAGCAAGCAGTAACTGACCAGGGTGATGTCTCGGGAGGCGGCGGCGGCTGACATGTGCAGGCTGGGCTGCTTGACGCTGGAGGAGCAGTCGAGCGCGCGCGCGAACGTGCCCACCGAGCGCGCCACCACCAGGAACTGGTCCGTCTGCCGGTCCGTCAGGCCGTGCGCCGGCGTCCATACCAGCGTCTCCAGCTCGGCCTCCGTCCGGCCGTCGTCCTCGCCTTGCCACACAACACAACGCTCAAACACGAGTTTATCGCGAGAATCATTACAATTCACAATCCCAAAAGGCACGTATACAAGTTGGTCTGAGAGAGACGCAGTTATATATTGAGTAAATTGGACGCTACTTCGCGCACTTCGACCTCCACCGTCGAACTAGTTTTTTGAGGAAGCGAATTTGACACGTAGTATTCATCTACGTAGAATAATACAAAATAAACTTCACGTGCGTGAATTATCTTCCCAGGAGTTTGTAAGTGTCAATTGAAATGTTCGATGAGAGGCGACCAATTTAGTCTCGTGTAAAACTGAGTTTCTCGCTTTACCAGTTATGGTCCAAGATGTTTTTACAATATTAAGAATACAAACTTAACGTACCTTCTTTTAATAAATTAGTTACATCAGTCTGATATCTACTTCCCACTCGGATTTCTCCCTTATCTGCTAATAAAGTCTTTTGTGAAGGATCAAATACTAAACAATAAAAAAATGCATCCTGAAACAAAAGAGAAAATGTGTATTAATGTAAAATCCTTGAAATTGGTTCGATTGGGGACGTAGCCAAATTAGGACAAGGTTGTTCCAAACTGCGCAGTGATTGGCAGAGTTTGGACAAGGTCCTTGAATACGGAATTGTTATCGAAAGTTTGAACAGTGAGTTTCGTCTCAACGTAAAAGCAAACGGAACATGACATCAGTCCAGGGCGTGACGTCGGCCAATAGCCCCACTGCGCTGGGCTCCGCGGCAATGAGTGAAATGAGTTAGTGCCGGTCACGGAGATAAGATAAACAATATTACGAATTCAACCTCACATTTAATCTAAATCAGTGACACGGCACTATCGACTTGTCCCGAAAAATGTACCCAAAAGATTGTTAAATAATCGAGTCATCATTACTTAAACTGAAAATGCTGCAGGGAGACAATATTGTGATCAACATGGAGTATACGAGTATCTAAGATCTGTGCCTCTTTGATAAAATTAAATTACTCTTTAAGTAGAGTTGAGGCAAATGAGTAAAAACACGCCAGAAACAATAAAATCCTCCAAGCATGTCATCAGGAACCGAACCGAATCTTTATGCGAATGGTACTGGCTACAAAGTGCCATAACTGGCACCAAACCACTGGCACTGGTGAGCTTTGAAAATTGCGTCTTAGTTACAAAAGAGGAAAGAATTACATCTTGTATGTTACTCAAATTTGCTCCATTACGCACGCGGTCAAAGTAGACTGACTCTGAAGGATACCTCTGTGACCCGTACGCGAATAGATAAAATAGGCATAGGTACTGGCTAGTTAATTAATGCGTTTTTTGTTATTTAATTATACGGCGGTATCTCTTTCTAACCGTTCAAGTAATGTCTCAATTTACAGACTAAAGCGGTTACCGTCACTGACCGATTGTATTGATCAGGAATTGGACAAATTGAGCGATAAACGTAGTGGCACACAGGTAACCGTAAAAGTTACAAGGTAAGTAATGCCTAGTGTGTCGAACGACAGCCTGCAGCGGGTGTGTTATCATTGTCAGTGTACGATGTGTCCCCTCCTCCGGTACATACTCACATCCTTATTGAGATAGCTAAGCAGCGACTCCGTCTCGTTGAGTAGCGTGACGGTGCACTTGCCGCGGATGTGCGTGGCGGGCAGGGTCTCCACGTGCCGCGAGAGGAACAGCTCGCGGTGTTTCGCTTGGTGCCGCTGCTTGGGCGCCAGCCCGTCCGTGCCTGGTAGCTCGGTAGATTCCTCCTCCATTGACGCTGGAATTAAAAAATCAGAACTCTTTAGTAAAACTGTCTTTTTTTAAAGACAGACGACAGGCGGAGGCAAATGAAGAATGAAGATGAATGAGGATGTATAGCGGAAGAAGTGTTGAAAGATATTTGCTTTGCAGTGGAAAATGAGTAAGTACACAATAGGTAATAATTGTTTGCCTATAAGTACTGTTTTATGCAGAATTAGATCATGCAACGATTGATGATTCAGAAATCTAAACGAAGAATGAATGCAGATTAGTTTTAGGTACTTCATAACTACATTTGTGACATTTTTTGATGGCAACAACTAAAAAAACACTAAACCCTATTAATATTATAAATGTGAAAGTAAATCTGTCTGTCTCGAAATTTGGTATGGAGGAAGGCATAGACTACTTTTTATCCCGGAAAAATGCATAGTAGGTATACCGACGGGATAGCGATAAGTGAATTCTACGCAGACAAAGTCGCGGGCAACAGCTAGTCAGCAGAGCTACTACGAAACTCGAAGTTCGGATTGTACCATCCCTCTCGCTCTCGTATTAAATAGTATAAGTGTCAGAGGGACCGCACGACACGAACTTCGAGTTTCGTAGTAGCCCTGCTGACTATAAAATAAATAAGTTTGACGTATAAAGATTGGAAAGTATGAAAATAGGGATAGGATGTCTTTCATGTCTTTGTTCTTTAAGCAGTCGTAATATGTCCTAGGTAGCTATAATTACAATATTATTGTAAACTTTATCGATAAATTGAACTGAACAGCTGCTATAAGAGTATTACATGCGAGACGAAATGAGAAGTGCAAATGGAGTACCATTCGCGGAAATGCGAGTAGTCCTCGATGTTATTTCCTGGTGTCGACATAACTAGCTTTGCAACAGTTGATTTGATTTAGTGTCCATTTAATTTCTTCGCTCAATGATGACAAATAAATAT
Organism: Choristoneura fumiferana; assembly: GCF_025370935.1. Lineage (NCBI taxonomy): Eukaryota > Metazoa > Arthropoda > Insecta > Lepidoptera > Tortricidae > Choristoneura > Choristoneura fumiferana. The sequence goes on along the minus strand of NC_133482.1, from coordinate 4,613,692 downwards.
AAGATTAAATTTACCAAAAAGTGTTTGTGTGACCTCGTAATGTTTGCCAGCTTCATTAGCATACTTCATAATATACGGTATTATTCAACACAAAACATGGACTACAGAGTGTGTTAATACAGGATATTCATATTCAAAGGGTGCTTTAATAAGCGAGCTTAAAACATTGTATTATTTCATTTCAGGTGAATTAGAGGATAAGATGCCCCGTTCAGTTTGGGAGGCGGAGTGTATTGGCTTCGAAAGATCGCACCAGTCATTGTGCTTGACTCGAGTCACTGCATGGACGCGCTGATAGCAGGAGTTTTTTGTGTAATAAAATCAAGGCTTTGTTACAATCGTGTGCGATGCATCAAGCAGTCACCGCGTGACAACAAGTAACATGTCAAAACAGTAAAACTACTTTAGAATAGAGGTATAAAATTAATTATTGGTGTTATAAAGCCGCGGCAGATCATAATGATCCCGAGCCCTGCGCGGATGGAAGGCGCTGCGGAGCCGGCAGGTGTTGCGAAACATGCCCACGTCAACTTTACAATTTTTATACAGCGGCGTACCCAACCGCCGCCATTACGACACGCGGCATATTTATTTAATCACAAAGCACCGATGTACGGCTCCGTTTGGCAAATGTAAAATTAAAATTTTTGAATGCTTTCATAATCTTTGTTAAATGACAGGAAAGCACTGATCAACTTAAATAAATCATTCAGTCAACCGCTGATCTTATATAATTTAGGCGTCGGTAAGATTCTTTGTTAGCAACGTGTGACGCTACTTTATTTCGAGTTCAATGCACAAATCTAACTGAAGAAAAAGGAAATATTGAGAATGTCATTAAAACTTCCGCATGATAGAGTCACGTGTTTTCCTGCGTATCAGTGTAAAGTCAAGTGGGGCGTTGTCACCAAAAACGTAAACATGGGGACCGGCGTTCCCGCGGGCTGACAAAAGAGCGGCCGCGAGGGAAGCTGCTCGTGAGCCCGGCCGCGCGGCGTCACGCGCCACATCTTCAGTGACCTTATTACGATCCGACAACTCACCTTATTATTATTTACCAGTTCGGCAAAGGTGACGCACATTATTGTTGTTCGGGTACGCATAAATTTAAAGTAAGTTTATTATGTTAAGATAGGTTTCGATGGTGAACCGAAAGTAGCGCGTGCGGCCGGCGGGGCGTCGGGGGTGGGACAGCCGGGTGGGTTCGGGCTACTTATTATTACCACGCAGACACCTCACTAATTACACACGAGTAATAATAAAAGCTGCGTTTGGTGAGCCAGCCGATTTCGGCCTTAAATGGGGCGTGTGTTATACGACAGATGTCACGGAATTATTTAGCACAAATGCGCTACACAATGGAGAATCTCATAAAGTGAATAATAATAATATGATCATGCTTGTCCAATGTTTTAGGTGAGACTCTTAAACTCGTATTTAGATCTGAATCAGATCTGCTCTAAAGAATTGGAAAAGAAATTGGGATGGCGACTGGATACAAATTTAACCCATTATTGGCATTAATAAGGTAAGGGTGAAGGGGACAAAAAGATGGGAAAGACATTAAAACAAGCGGGTGAAATTAATTCCATCGGCAATACCGAGATGAGAGTTGGTGTGAGGCAAAAACTGAAAATGCGATTGTTCGGTCCTCCCGGCTGAGAGCTAGGTAAGCGTCAGTCGATAATGACATTCCACGTCTCACTATCGATGTCGATACCGTAAATAGGTACATCTACGTTTTTATCCGACAAATGCTAAGTCAAAAGGAAGTGTTATGATTTAAATAAACAAATATCATGGGGCAATTGACACCAATTGACCCAGTCCCAAACTAAGCAAACTTTGTACTATCCTACTAAGCAACGGATAAACATACTTACATCATTAAACATCCAATCGTATTATTCACACAAATACCGGCCCCTTCCGGGGATCGAACCCGGAACCTGAAGCTTCATAGTCAGGTTCTCTAACCAGTTGGCTATAAGGTCGTCAATTTAACTGTTTATGTATTTATTTAAGTACAGTCGCCATCAGATACTTCGCAGCAGCCAAGGTGATCAAAAATATCAAAACATGAACTCCAATACCTTAGTAATAGAGTGCATGTGCCGATATTTTTGACCACCTTGGCCGCTCCAAAATATCTGAAGGCAACTGTACATCTACACATGCTCCCACCATTGCTAGTTAATAAATTCTTGCTACTTAATATCAATCTGCTACTTAATATCTTAATATCAAGTCATCATAATATTTCGGAGATATTTAAAGCATTCGAGGAATTGAAACGCAATTTATTTATTCAGACGTGGTAGAAGGGAACTTGTTACTTTTAAGTTAATGTTTCTTATTTATTATCTGACTCGGGCAAATTATCAATCGTTCCCCTCCCCCCCATATTCTATATTCCTCGTTATCCTATATTGTGATGCAGGTGAGGCAAGACGGGAGAAGAGTCCTTGCGATGTATCGATACGATAAAGCATTTGTATGACGGCGTCACTATGTTGTAGCGGCGGCGACGAGGGCCCGCCATTTACTGCGGCGCTCCGGGCCGGGGGCGGCCGCCGAATTGCGGGGGATTTACTTTATGATAATTATTTGGATTGGCATCGCAAGGAAAGGAGCCGGGGCGCACTCGACGCGATCTCGAGACGACCGACGCCACGCGCCGACAAAAAAATCACTGCTTTTACACCGGCCTGTTTTTATCGTCACCGGGTAATTTGCAAGGCGATTGGCTGAGTTTTAGAGAGCGATCCAGAAATTTAAATTAAGATACTCCACATTAATTATTTCCCAGGGATTGTATAGGTTGACTTTTTGATGTGTTTTTTAGGTTAGGTAGCATAACATCTAAAATCAAATGTCATACATAAGTTCGTTTTTCATACGATCAAAATTTATACGGTCGAATTGCATAACGTACGTTAATAATAACTTCTTTTTTCATAAATTTAAAAATTATACGGTCTAAATTCATAACGTTTGTAATCTATACTGCTCACTATGTATAACGTTCAAAATACATAAAGTCAATTTACATTATTATTTATTCGTCTTTTTTCATGTAGCGATTTTTCAGGAAGCGTTTTATAATGTTCGCGTTTATTATTTAGACGACCAGATGGCCTAGTGGTTAGAGAACCTGACTACGAAGCTTGAGGTCCCGGGTTCGATTCCCGTGTCGGGGCAGATATTTGTATGAAAAATACGAATGTTTGTTCTCGGGTCTTGGGTGTTTAATATGTATTTAAGTATGTATCTATATCTATATAATTATATTTATCCGTTGCTTAGTACCCATAACACAAGGTTTGCTAAGCTTACTTTGGGACTAGGTCAATTGGTGTGAATTGTCCCGTGATATTTTTTTTTATATTTATTATTTTTTCGCTTATTTTACCAGTAGATTATTTTATCAGTTGCATATATTTTCAGCAGCATTAGGCAATCCACGCCTGGTGTCGACGGAGCCCAGCTTTGCGGGGCTCCTATTTCTGGGCGACCTGCCCTTCGGGCATCTGAAAATACCTAGCGAACCTAACCTACCTATTAATGTGTAATAATGTGGACACTAAGGGGTAACGATTTGGTAGAATAATGACTTCGAGTAAACAAATATTATGTATTTAAAGCTTTCGACATTCTAGACGTATGTCTATCACAAGTTTATGACAAATGTATTTTTTGTACTTTCAGACGTATGTCTATCATTTTATGATATATTCTATTTCGAAAAAACTTCGATATTATATTCATTCGACCAGTCGTGTTGTATGTATTTCGAACTTTATAGATTACGAACGTTATTCATTTAGGCCTTCGACATTTTAGATGTTAACCGTTTTTTACTTCCTTAATGTCGGTACAGTACAATTACTCAAATTTGGATTAGGTATACATATATTTTAGAAACAACATGCCAAGCAAGTTAATAAGATGTAGACTGAGTAGGTAATCCTGAAATTTGCAAGAAGGATCTTTTTGGTATAAAAGGTCCCTTTACTCGAGCTGGGGTGGATTCAGAAAAACTACCCACAATACCGTGGCGTGGGAGTATAGGTAGAGCACGAATTGTCACTTCAGTTTCACACCATGGCAATCATTAACCACCCTCTGATGAATGAAAATTAATGTTCATCTGTTGTAAATTAATGTTTTTCGAAAGCTACGTAGCTGTTTGGTATTTACAAACATTTCTGCCGGGTTCGTGGTGAGTGGCGTAACCTCAAGAGCTCACGTTTACAAACGTGAAAAAAAGACTACCTTCGAATTTGTTGGTTCTTTCATAAACTTATTTCTTTTATAAACTATGATTTAATTTAATTACATTATAGAATATTAATTATCAATATTTATTTTACATTACCTTAGCGCAGACATATTATATTATGGCCAAGTAGATTTGACGTGACGTGACCATGAATAAATGAATACAAGATGACAATTCGGTGGATGGGATATTGTTTGTTTTGTTAGGTAAGGATATCAAAGGCAAACTACTAGTAAATAAAATAGAGAGTAGATTCTTCTGAAAAATGATACTATGAATGTTTTAATTGCATTCTAAAACAATAACATATTATATAGGTAGATACAATACTTGTTGAGTTCGTATTTGTTTTAAGTGAAAAAAAAAAAACACAAAGTGCGTTAAATATGGGTTAACATGAAAATGGAATATTCAGCGAAGCGGGCTGAGCTACGAATGAATATTTTGTGGCGGAGATTTTTATCGTTATTCATACTTTCTGAGAGACACATTATAGAGTGTTTATGACACTTTTATTGCAGTTGGCGGTAAAATCAAGAGTAAGCGTTTAACGTGGGGTGTGCATATTTATTTACGTATGTATACTTGTAGGTAGTGAATCGAGGATTGTTCAAGGGAAAAACGACAAGTCGGAATTGGTCCACGCTTCGGCCCGCCTCGACTAGAGAATGGGACTAGTTTGGCAATTTAATAACAGAGGATTAGGGCTCCACACGCGTCACTACGCAACTAATTAAAGCGTAGGCAAAGAGAAAATGGCAATCTGTAGAGTCCTCCCCCCGCTAGTGGAGGGGGGTGTCGGTTACGTGTGCCCCCTTGGGGTGGTCGGGTGTATGGTTTTTCTGCTCGGGCATCCTTTGCTTACTTATTGATCCAGTCAAATGTGTGGAGGTGGCGTGGTGGGTGGCGCGCCCGGCCCCGCGCCCCCTCTGGGGGGGGGTACGTCCAAATAAATCTGCCGCCCGCGAAACACCGCAGTGACAACAGCGGCCGATGGTAAGATGCGGCCGCACGTCTCCAGCCGGCCTCGCGGACAAAGCCCGCAGACAACAGGTGCGAAGGTTAACCTTCGCCGCCAATGCCAGACAAAAATCCTCGAGTGCGATTTTAATTGAAATGATTTCCATCAGAAAGCAGCGGCGGGCGCGACCTTAGGAACAGGCATGCGCGCAACCGTCGACTAGGTACCAAGCGGCGAAACCGCGACGCCTCTGCTCTCTTCACAGGGGTCAATGACGTCCTACCTATTCCCAAACAACAGACAACAGTCATGCTTCGACCCGGATTTGGATGCTAATCGTAACTTAGCAGTTAGCACAATCAATCCTCATCACAGGAATCTAAGGGTTTAATCTACATCATTAACATCATCGATACCCTTCACGGCAAAAGTTTTGTAAATTTCCAACTTAAACAAGCAGTAGCTTTTTTAATTCTCATTTATTTGCTGGCACACATTAGATAATACCATGAATAATTAGGACGATTTAAAATTAAACGACGTCCTCGGTGCAATGACAATAAAGACGTCACTGACTTTAATGGCGTCTTAAAATTTAACACGCCCTTCAACAAACCAGCGCGTCGCTTTGCTAACTCTTAACGTTAATGATAAAAAAGCTTTATGGGAAATCACTCTGAAAGTACCGTTTTAACACTTCTAATCCCCGCTCGCTAGCTTAAAACTACATGAAGGAACCGTATTGAGATTAGTGCAGTTTGACTCGCGTCCATGGACTATCATCAACTTCTCCCCGTATTTGTGTTCTGAGGCCTGGAGTCCTCTACGACGTTTTACAAAATTTTATGCTAGCTATACTGCACTTTCTAAGTAGTGAGAGTTGGACTGCTACGTACAGGAATGGTATATCGAGCACAAACACCGAATATTTAAATACGCGTCTTGTACGAGATGTGCCTATAATTTTTTCTTGTATTTTATTTTCAATCTTTTTTATCACAGTAACCAAAAATAGTTATACCCACACAATCCGAGAAAATTTGAAGTGTCCTCCAATTAGGGTTTACATGTGACAGATGGACGGACAGACAGCGGAGACTTGGTAACAGTAACAGTGTCCCGTTAGTACCCTTTGGGTAAGGCACCCTCACCTCAAAACGAGTAGAAATGTCAGCCTTATGAATCCTCATTTTTTTTACAAGTGTCTCAGTAAGTACTACAGTATCACAAGAAGGAAAGTCATGGTCATGATGTAGGTATTGTATAGACTTGATAGATGCGAAAGATTATATGGGGTCAGATTAAACTCACATAATAGGTACCTAAAAGCTTAATGTCCATTAACGACAAAACAAACGGTACTAGCCCAAATAGCCCCACTGTGTTCACTATCGAAAGTTACGATATTTTTGGTGCATCTTGTGTTTGTTGTGATTCAATAGTTCCGACAAAGTTTTCGTAGATTACAAACAACAAAGGCCTCCAAAGAAAACCAGGCTATTTAGCCGAGGATAAGTTTGGGTCATAAAAAGAACGTATAGAAACTGGTAACATTGCCTCAGCGATTTCGCAATACTAAACTAGCCTTTTCTATTATTTTGTTGACATTGACAGATTTGTACGTGACATATTTGGCAGCTGAAGAGAGCATATCACCTAAGGCTTAGGTCCTAAGCTGACCTAGCTTTTGGAACAACGCCGGTAGTTTTTTACCTGACTGCAAGGAGAGGTATTGTTTACATAAGTACTAACTCGTAAAACAGAAAGGAGGGATGTTTAGAGGGTTGCATTATGATTAATCAAAACCTTCACTTGACAAGGTTGACTCTCGCCTGGTTATTCGGAACTGGTACGTTTTATGTACAGTCAGCAGCGAAGTAGACAAGTTGTTCTGATGCTCAAAATTAGCAGTAGGGTCATGTGTAGATAATTTTTAACACCGTAACCGCTTATCTACATCAGCTGCTGACTATACCCCAAGAGTTTTTGTCGAATTTGTCTCATTACACGTAAATACTCGATTTCGTAACAATATAGGGCTAAAGTATGATCGGTTGTTTGATAAAAATGGCGATCATACGATTTTCAACGTTATGTTAAATTATGTGCACAAGAAAGAAACTTTCTGTATTGGTAATCATCATCACGTCAGCCGAAAAACGTCTACTGCTGGACATTAGGCCTCCTCCAAGGCTCTCCCTCCACTCAGACCGCCGGCCGGTCTTGTGCTTTCCGCATCCACCGAGGCGACTAATATAAACCGGCGGATGGGCAGCAGCGTCCTCTGCGAACTATCTGGTATAGGTAAATGCGTTCGCCAACCCGCCTGCCAAGCGTAGCGACTATAAGGCATTTCCCCCCAAAGGTATTGTTAATCGGCAAATAATAATTAGCAAACGTGGTAATTTGTTTACCTTTGGAAAATATTGTTTAATTAACAGATTTTTTTTTCGGAAGACCGCTGCAACACCGACTGCTCCCTTTTGGTGGTTTTGTTGACCACTACGGCTGTAATTAACGTGCATAATACTTATTAACTAGGTACATTTTTAGTAGTTGAATCAATTTCATTTTAATCGAGTCCAGAATTAGGCAAGCCAACTTGACAGTTCATTACACAAAAATGTTGCCACAGGTTCACCAGTGCTGTAATATCGATATAAAGAAAAAACTTAATATCGATGTTAGAAAAAAACTCCATACGAAATAATAATAAAAGAAATCTTTTATTTGATAAATTGGGAAAAAAATGGTGAACATCGGTAAGGACGCCATCCGCCATTTTAGGCTTTTACTTTAATCAAATTATTTTATTCGCTCAATGTACCTACACACATTACAAGTAGAACAGCCATATTGCTTAATAGTTTTTTTAATAGTATACCAACATGGAACATAAAATATAAATGTTGCTATACCCATAAATATAATATGTCATTCGACTTGACTGCCAAGATTTGCTCGGAACGTATTTCCGTTCTTGTAAAATTTTCGTTACGGTACTGATTTATTTTTAATTTGTTGTTATCCTTTTTGTCACTTTTAGGCTTAAAGCTATGAAAATAAAGTCCAAAAGTGACAAACATTTTCATTCCGCGTCTACACAAGGTTATATCGACATATTCCCATTCCTTTTTTTTTTTGCTATGTATGGTAACATTTTCAGCTGTCAATCTAGTTCGTCTAATTCTGGACTCGAGTTTATAATTGCTCTCAATAATTGAACACGGAATCGTTACAACATGAAGCTCATGCACTGTTGCTCTCTTCTTACTGGTATATTGACGAGGATGACCAAAATAATGACCTTGACATTCTTCTCCTAAATGTGAAAACTCATCATCTACCGCTTGCGTACTTGAAAAGTCTTCGTAGCAGTGATGAGAAATGAAAATTCCACCACTACTTCATGACGTGACCCAACCTGATTGCGAGCTAATGCTAATAATCGTTATATTTTTCGGCGTCTTGTCTATAGTAAATGAGGAATCGATATTAGGTATTTATTTCTTATGCACCCCATACCAATAAGATTCTGCTCAACAAAATTACGTAAGAAAAAACCGGGCAAGTGTGAGTCGGACTCGCGCACCGAGGGTTCCGTACACATTTATTTTTATATTTGAGTTGATTGAATGAATTGCGGTGTACTATTTATGACGTATTAAAAAAAAACTACTTCCTAGATCTCGTTCAAACCAATTTTCGGTGGAAGTTTGCATGGTAATGTACATCATATATTTTTTTCAGTTTTCACACATTTTACCACTTTGGAAGTGTCTCTCGCGCAAACTATTCAGTTTAGAAAAAAAATATATTAGAAACCTCAATATCATTTTTTGAAGACCTATCCTATTTTTGAGTTTCAGTTGTAGGTATGGGGGAACCCCCAAAATGAATTGTTTTTTTTTGTGAGAATCTTAATGCGGTTCACAGAATACATCTACTTACCAAGTTTCAACAGTATAGTTCTTATAGTTTCGGAAAAAGTGGCTCTGACATACGGACGGACAGACAGACAGACAGACATGACGAATCCATAAGGGTTTCGTTTTTTGCCATTTGGCTACGGAACCCTAAAAATGTAGGGCGAAGGAATGTTGTAAGCTTGATCCTAATGAAACTAACTACATAGCTGTGTAAAATGCATTCGGAAAAAAATAACAAAGGAACATTAAATATCCTGTTGCTATTTTGAGAAATTCTAGTCTTGGTAAGCACTCCATTTTACACTATCACCTCACCAGCCACTCTCTGCATATCAGTTTATTGAATACTTGCGGTGCCTATTGCTATTGCTACCATAATCCTCCGTTACCTTGCGTGCGCGCAGCATATGTGCTTAGCCTGAGAAGGGCTAGGCATAACTTGTGTAGAAAACGGGTTCAGTTCTGTCATTTAAGCAGATAGATTTTAATTAGTGTCGGGTTTTTTTAAATGTGAAACTGTGAGTGTTGTTGTGTTGGAACAATGCTTCTTCTTTGTCAGTTTTTTACAAAAAACGTTAGCCTGTGTCATAAACAAGACACGCATCGGTTGATTGTTATAGACTTCGTTTTGTTACGAGCGAATACTGTGGAAGTTTACGGTTCATTCGAGATATGAAATGATTGTCAATGGTCGGTTTTGTTTGGCGCGGTCGGCGGCCGAGTGGCGGAGTCGGAGTGGTAATGTGGTAAAAGTGTAATGAGAGGGTCGGTCGACTGGCCCTGCGTGGCGCGATGCGGCGCGGCCGGCGGCGGCGGCGGGGTGCGGGCGGGCGCGCGGAAGGAATGCGTCGTTTTCGCATCGGGAGAAACGAATGCGTTTTAAGCGTCGCGGGTACACAATGGCGGCGTGACGAGATCCGGTTCGCGGGCGGCGCGGGGTAAGAGAGTGGGGGGGGGTCTCTAATCGATAGCTGGCGAGCGACGGCCGGGCGACTGCGGCACATAGGTGACAGCTCGGGCCCAATCAAATTACCGGCCGTGGAGGAGAGTTGCAACGCCACGCCACACGCACGGCGAGAGCAAGCCGCCGCGCTGCAGCGGCGCGCCCGCCGCCCGGGACGCCTGCCGACGCTCCCGCTCACCGATACGAATCCTTCACTTAGATCAAACGCGCGAGACCAGCAACGACTGTGTCACTTGATAATTTGCCACACCTTCATACCTCCCCATGTCAAGTCCTTACTGCTAATCTTCAATAATCATGTCAATAGCTCAACGATGACCAATAGGTAATAGGTATACCTTTGTATTCGTATTATTTTAGGTGACGTCAACACAGAATTGGTGAGAACAATCCGGAAACATAAGGTTAATCAAAGTTTTGAGCCAGCAGTCGATGTAGATATGCAGTGATAGGATGACTGCTTTGCATTAAATTGGTTAGCGGATGTCGGGCGAGCGAGACGTCCACGAGTTCCTCGCCTGAGGATTGGTGTACGCGCATCTAATTATAGGTTATTCCACCCGCGTACCACACAACAGATCCACGTACACCATTAACGACCTGTGCACGACTACCTATATATATATAAATTATATCAACATAAGCGGCCAACAGTACATGCCAGCATGTCTATATACGCGATGAGCAATGTGATGTAAACCGTCACGCACAGTAAACTCTGCTCGCTAGCAATACCTAACTTCTTAATGTTTTAAGTGCACAGATTTTCACATAGAATTTAAAGTAAATGAACGAATATATAAATAAAACTAATGAGCTAATGTGATATATGCGTAAATAAACCCATAACATCATGCACATAGTCCTTCGCCTTCAGTTATAGTTTCATGCATACGTTTCAAGAGGCATCAAGATTGAAATTAGCGGGATAGGTATACCGCTCGTCAGAGAAAAACAAACTGAGAAGTGAGCTTGGTTCACTAAAATCACCATCAGCCAGGACCATAGTGACAACAAATTTAGAAATTTAGGGGCCAAGTATGTAACCCCAATTTTGATCCTTGACTCTTTTTAGCACCCCCCCCCCCTTGTCACACGGATTGCTATTATTTTGTTCCTGTCACAAACCGCTTGAAAATGTGTGACGTACTTTATGGATGACCGCTTAGAAGCTTCAATGGGTTTTAGTAGAGACTAAGAATGAAACGAAATATCCACTGAGGGAAGTTAAATCGATTTGTAAAGTCACGTATGTTCGCTTTAGCGAAGACACAAATTAATGTTACTTTGATATAGGTAATGAAGAGGCCGCCGCAATTAAATCGATGACATCATAGCCCCGTTCAGTCGCGCGATGAGAAATAAAAGCACAATTCAATCAGCGGGATGGCCGACGCCATGACATGTGACAGCATTAAATATTAACGAAATAAAGGAAAGTGCCAAGCAAGACGAAGTAATCATAACAAAGTAAAGTAATATAAGTGACAAATGTAAACTTACGTTCAGTTCCGACGTCGAAGTTACCTAGGTAGACAAAAAGATGACGGTCAAAACATAGTAGGCACAGATAAGACGAATTCAATTGAAATAAGTTTACAATACATTTACATAATAAATATATTTTTTAAATAAAAAAAAACGAATAAGCTAAAAGGCGCTATCTCAAAAAAAAATCGTTTTTCTATCATTTACACCATGTGATGCAGAATGTTTCAAGCTACAAAATAGTATTAATAACTCGTGTTTTTTTTTTAATAGTCGCCTTTGGCTTAGGAGGGCAGAAGTGTGAGTTAAACTCGCGTGGACCCGTGGACAGGGTTTCAAACTTTGTTAAACATTATGACAATTTCCTATGTTATTTTAAGTAGGTACCTACTACTATCAGATTTCTTATAGGTTTTCCTATAATCTAAAGGTACAGAACTATTTTATGTAAGTTTCTTTTATTCTAAATTCTAGGTCCCTTGGTCCGGAGCAGGGGTAAATTGCAAGATTTTCCACTTTTTCTTAAAGAACTTAAATTTTTAATTTGACCCCCAAAAGTGGCCCCCATTTTGAAATTGGTTTATTTACGTTACACGTCCGGTTTTGTGTTTTTGCGTCCGTTAGGGGTGGGCTCTTACTTAAGAAAATTATGGGCACCATTTTTCAACTCAATCGGTTCAGTACTTTCGGAGCAAACTGGCTGAGAGGAAGGGTTAATTTTGTTCCTCTCTAGGTGCGGAACCCTAATACGTTTTAGGTTTTTTAATTGCGCTTTTAAACGCTATCTGCGAACTAAGATCCTTTTAAGAACACTATTAAGCAATATTTTCCGGATATTTATTTTCTTTATATCGAATGTAAATCGTGCTTGACGAACTACAACAAATAACAGTAACAACCATGGAATGAGCAAAAAAATCTTCTAGCAATCATTTAGGGTTCCTCCAGATTTAGGTGCTTTCGGTCCGCGAAAGCTGAACAAGCGCGTGAGGGAAGATGTCGATGCGATTTCTTTGTTCATTGCTCGACCATTAGTAGGTAATAGGCTTTTCCCACCCCGAGTGTGGAAGACACACTAGTAGACTATCATAAGTAAAAACAAATATATGGCAAAACTGGTAGCAAGCAGCGCTTGGAATAATTGCTACAGTTTTATAATCAAAAGAGAAATTTAGCACGATTTATTTACTAGACAGTAGTTGGTAGGTACTTTTCGAATAGATGGAGATTTTGCTAAAAAGGACTTAACACGCGAACTTATCATTCTTATCGGTTTGGGAGATTTGCACGTTCATGTAACAGATGTTACTTTGTTACGTCAGCTTGGGACGTAATCACGATTTACTTACCGCAAGTGACGCAGTCTGAAAATACCACTTTTAGGACAGCGGAAGACGAAAAATTGTGTAAACAGTGGCCATCACAACTTTGAGAATGGGGATGATGAAAGCCTGTTTGTTTATAGCTATTGCTCTCGCCTGCGGCTCGTGCGACGTAAATGTCGCATTTTTTTTACTAGATGGCTAAGTATGTAATGCTATTATGTGCTGTAGTGTAGGTATTAAATTAAAATAGGGTTGTTATAACCCTTTAAAAGCCACGGTCGTCAAAACGCGACGGCTGAAAAATCGTACCATAGGTACAGTCAAAGGCAAAGATATCGACACGGCCAAAGTTGCAAAAATATGTATACACGGCCTTAATGTTAAGTTCATAGAGTCGCGTATACATATTTTTGCAACTTTGGCCGTGTCGATATCTTTGCCCTTGACTGTACCATGTCGGCATTTCGTGGCGCCTATGGAACGATTTTCAGAATTTTATTTTTGTCGTCTCGGGACGAACGTGGCATCCAAAGAGATAATAAATAAATATCACGGGACAATTCACACCAATTGACCTAGTCCCAAAGTAAGCTTAGCAAAGCTTGTGTTATGGGTACTAAGCAACGGATAAATATAATTATATAGATAGATACATACTTAAATACATATTAAACACCCAAGACCCGAGAACAACCATTCGTATTTTTCATACAAATATCTGCCCCGACACGGGAATCGAACCCGAGACCTCAAGCTTCGTAGTCAGGTTCTCTAACCACTAGGCCATCTGGTCGTCAAAATGGATATAGTTAGTTTTCTTCTTAAATGGCTTACCTATCGCGGGGTCTAGAACTGCTTGTGCTGCTTGCTCTTCCCCGACTGGCGTCTTTAGACATATTTTTTTGAGTTTCATTGCAATTGGTGAGTCTTCTGACTGGGCCACTGTAACAAAAACAAAATGTTAAAATCTACACACCTAACCTATTTAACTGGAAACTAAGATGCCTATTAGCGAGGCTACACAAACCATAACAATTTTACCAATTTAATTGGCGCTCATCGTGAGTTTAGCAAAAAGCAAAACTTGGTAGACGAAATAAAACTAGCTTCGTGCATATTTTCATCATTCCCATTCAAGTCACATATCGTTCGTACCTAAAACGTAGAGTCGTATCGTATCTAGCATAAAAGTAACGCGCATTCAAAATCAACCCACTTTTTAGCTTGATGGAACATTTACAATTGGTGCCATACCAAGTTGATAATCAGAACCATGCATAGTGTAATTTATAGAATTCCCTACATTTACAATTGATGTGTAAATGTTCATAATTAAGAGACATAAAATATGGTATTAATTAACTTAATTGGTACTGACTGACAGTGATGGTAACATTGGTAACTATAGTATGTAATGTCATTATGCCAGGTCCAGCCACCATTATTGCCAGGATCGGCCTTACTCGTATAATTAAACGAGCTGGAATAGGTAACGCTCACACGAGTTAATTGAGACTGCGCGATAATAAAACAGGATACACATATTGTGTCTTGGCATGACTTCCTGTAGTGAACTGTCGTCAATAGTTTATGCTTGTTATATGTATAGCCGTTGCTACAGATTATTTTATTATTTTAAACTGAAGAACTTGTTTCAAGCTTTATTGGGATAGGCCTCACGCCTGTAGTACAGACAAGAGTTTACTGAAACACAAATGAGTAAAATTTTCTAAGTGGCTAAGGTTGACAGTATATTTAAAAAAAAGCCAAGTGCGAGTCGGACTCGCGTACGAAGGGTTCCGTACCATTATCTATACAACATTAAGACATTAGAAAAAAAAAAACAGCAAAACAATCAAGTTTGTTGTATGGGAGCCCCCCTTGCATATTTATTTTATTTTAATTTAATTATTCATTTTTACAGTGATTATAAAATGAATGTGCATATTTCAAGCGTCTACCTGTTGCCGTTCTTAATATCAAGCAAAAAACAGCAAAACAACGTCTCTTGTATGGGAGCCCCCTTAAATATTTATTTTATTCTGTTTCTAGTATTTGTTGTTAAGTATAGCGGCCACAGTAATACATAAATCTATGAAAATTTCAAGTATCTAACTATTACGACTCAAGAGATAGAGCCGTGTGATAGACGGAAGGACAGACAGACAGCAGTCTCAGTAATAGGATTCCTTCGGCACCCTAAAAAAGACGCAGGATTTTATCTTATTTTCATGTCAGATCAAGTCGTTACTATGGCACTCTATTGAAATAAGCCGTTGAAATCTCTCGTTTGTTAATATCTATTGAAACAAGACCCCAACAGAAAAAAGTCTGATACTTATGTATCGTCCGTTGACTTCGACAGAAATAAACACTGAACCAAAAACAACTGACGCATGGTAGCAATGTAGCAAATGGCCACCCTTCCATTCACATCTATTGTCAATTCCTATCGATGTGCCCGGGGCAGTCTAGGTATTTATTCTATAGCACCTAACACGTATTTTTACTGTAAATATTAAATATCTTAATGTACGCTAGTTCAAACAAACATAACCTCATCTTAGCTCAATGGTCTTACTTAACGCGTTTCATGTTACAGCAACTAAAAAAGAAACAAGACGAAACATTGTGTTTTTCCTTTATAAACAGCCGTCTATTTATTTAACCTACTAAATGATAGAGCAAAATCGAATAAAAATGTGCCAGGAGCTGTCTGCGACCTTGACGGGGTTCGGTCGCAGGGGACTCGGACTCGGCCGGGGGCGCGACTCGAAGAGCCCGCGCTGAAGGTTGCCATACAATGCACACCGACGGATCATTTCCGACAATACTCGCTAATCTTTGTTTTTATCTTTCTTCTATATATGCAAACTTAATATAACAGGTACTCTATAAATGCATTTTTGTTTCGTAAAATCATTTTTCTTGAGGGGATACTGCTAAAATTGAGTAGTTAAATTAATAATAAGTATATACAATGTTTCCTCATAAATCTCATAATATTTACCTCAATCTATTTCTATTAACATTAGTGCACAATAAAGATATATATGCCAATGGAACTGCAACTTTTTGTAATACCTGAACTTATATGCACAACAAATGATTGATTGATTGAAAGGTTTGTCTGTTTGTATGTAGGAAGCCGGCAGGCATATCTCTGGAACTACTAAACAGATTATGAACCAATTGACTTAAAATAATGCGTCCAATTCATACATTTACTTTCGGGGATATTACTTAATTAAAACATAACATATTACCGTGGATTGTTACAAATTTATTAGGGAACGAAAAGTTGTACAACCATAACATGTCGTTTATTGTAATCAAATCACTCCACTCGTAAGGCTACCACAAATTGCACACAAACTGCACCGTTATACTAAAATATACACTTCGTTGCCCGATCTGCTGTTCTAATCTGATCTAAGACCTATGGATGTGGCAATTTTACTAACTTTTGATAAACTATCAAAATTGTTGGTATCAATGGGATCTATGAGGCCAACATCAATTTGGTTGAGCTTTATGCTTAGATATTTTAGAGCAGATTTGGGAAGACATTTTTTTCTTCGTGTGCATTGTAAGCATAGCACATGTCCATGCCGTACGAGCATCGTGATTCGCTCCATGAGTCGCGTGGATTGTGTGCTCCATGTGTCATATTATGTCACGGTTATGTATGAAGATAGCGGTCGATGTAGTGCGATCTATGTCGTCAGGACGCTCCGTGGTTAAGAAGTGGTGACAAGTACGAATGATGTTAGTTTAGCACTGCGTACTATGCGGTCAAGTAGCTAAAGCGTTATGTTAGCTTAGCAGGTATGATGTGCATCTGCTGTCCGCGATGTCACCATGTCGTCAGTAGCTAAAGTGACAATCGTAAATTTCGTTTTCAAAGCTTAAGGCAAGCAGCATAGTGTAAAGCCGCATTTACATTTATCTATCGTGTTGTGTCGTGACGCATCAGAACGGTATCGGTTTCATAAGTTTTATATGGTTGCGTTAATATTTATCTGATTTAGTATGGAGAGAGAGAGAGAGAGAGAGAGATCAACACAACACATTTCAATGTGAATGCGGCTTAAAACGTGTAGTGTTAGGATTATCTAACACACTTTGCTAGTAGTTTGTTTACTACTTACTACATATATGTGAAGTAGCGGACTAATAAACAGTGCCACGTGACATCGTGGAGACAACTTAACCTAATTGTTGTCTTGATAGAGTAATTGAGTATGGTCAGTTGTAGTATGACAGCATTGGTGTTAAAATTTACTTGGAAACGTACTTATATGTCGGACAATTCGGCTAAGTATGTTTTGGAGCCTACACTATACAATTTAGTTTGTATCGTTTAGGTCTCGTTCCATACGTTCTTATACGTATTTTTAGTTGCACTCTAAGTATTGAATTAGTTAGTATTTACAACAACTTTATATTCAGTTTCAGAGTGCCCGTGACACAACGGAGGTGTGCTCGTACCGCGCTCGTCAAGTCAGAATTGGCTTTGTTTGCGGAAATTGCGATGGGGGGGGGGGGGTTTAATGCGTGGAAGATAGCGTCAGGCTCATGCACTAAGAGGGCTGGTGTCGCTAGTGTGTGATGCATCTCGTTCGGCGCGGGCTGCGGGCAGGTGGCAGGTGCAACGGGAGCCTGCAGCCGCGCGGAGGCTGCGGCCCCGCACCGACCTGCCCCCGCCCCCTCCGCGCACGCCATCTTAACAAATCGATAGGATATGACTGTTCTCCACTTCGCGGGTGAGACTTTTGGGCGGCCAGGATGACCCCATCTTGATTGAGTCCCACCAAATAACACAATACAAATCGATTAATTTAGAGTATCTGGCGGGGTGATTGAATCCAAAGATTAGGTAAGATAAATATAAATAAAAACCTAATCTCATTACAGATTGCACACGTATAGTTATTGTTTTTACATTGATTGACTGTCGTTTCAGAATTAAGAGGACTTATTTAAATCCCAATACTATTCAGGTTTAATATCAAGTATATAGTCCTGTAAGACCGTTATAGATGTGTACCTACCTAATAATCAAATTATTCGTTTTCTTTAAAATTCTTATAATGAAATTCGATCGCGGCTTTTATATCAGCAAACAGAATCAATTCAATGAGAAGGTAATCCCAGCAGTCCTATATTCCAACCGGGAATGGGAGTAAAACCGCACCCCGAGCCCGCCGTCTCTAGTTAAATATTCACGCTCTCTAATGACACAACATCGGTTCACTTTAACAAGGTTCTACGTATCCGAGCATGCACGCGGGACTCGACTCTATGACGCGATCCTAACTACAGGCAAGTGTTAAGACAATAAGTTCTTGTAAAAGTGATCCTTGCACGAGATATTCTTTGTATGCACCACCCTGTTTGAGGGATGTCGTTATTTATATTAATGCGTTTTAACCGAGTACTTAAACAGTATTGCATTATTGACAAACAAGGAAAAGACGTTTTTACTTTTAGCCGTGAGCTTGAAGCTCACGGCTCACACAAATCGCAAACACTAATATTTGAACGGCTTCAGCATCGATGTGCAAGTTAACGACCCGTGAGAAGATGTTGACGACTTCGTCTCACAATATTGCAGTAAACGGATTTATCAATTATTGCTTCATTATTTAAGTAATAAATAAATAAATTATCGCGTTAAGTGACCTAATTTAAACTGAATTTTCTGAGCACTAAAATTCGCTTAGGTACTTACTACAAGCGCTCGCTACGCACGGTAAAATTCCTATACATTTCGAGGGCGTTAACCCTTTTAAGGGTAGGTTAGTCTTTTCACGAACAATTGCTGGCCAAAATAAATAAACACTATTCGGTGTGTTTATGCTTTAAGATTCAGTGGGCCCAACTTTTTATAACATTCGTTTAGTCTAGAACTCCGACAGCGTTGTCATTACGATTACAATAACCGGTTTTACGCACGCTACGGAGCTTGTATGGAGCCGGTGAGGGAAGCCGGCCCGCTTTATTCGACACAATTAATGTTTTAAAGATATGCTAAGCTGTCATTTATTGCCAAAATATCTTCGAATAAATCGATTGTGGCTTAGGAAGCCCACGTGGCATTATATTATTGTATGAAACATTAGTGACCCATCTTGGCTTCGCATGGGTGCAACTTGTAAAATGTTGGTGATCTGATCATTATATGAGCATTGAGCAGCAATGATGATTATTACCATACATTGATTCAAATCTAACCCACATGGCATCAGTTGTTAGTTTTTAATGAGCTCAACCGAATGGGGACTGTAGGTACTTAAAAAGATTCACTTTTGAATATCTCTCCTCTCGAGCTCTAGTGAGCGAATATATGATGAATTTGCAGCATCTATCTACTACATTGCGCTGTATGTTGTGTGCGCGACCTTACCCAACTGATCGTCTCATTTAGTTCTATCTGTCCCACGAATTGAAACTACAGGATGTTTATCTAATTCAAATACTCATTCCCAAAATTCTAGTCAACATCAAATATGAGGGAACGGCCGAGGTGCTCAAATACATCGCAACACGACTCAATTTTCAAAGGCGTTAAACGGTTCCAATATTATATCCGAGGAAGCTAAGCTAGTCGCTCCCTTATACTTGACACTGAATGTACAGTGCTTCTGCTCTTGCTCCGTCATCAAACTGTGTGTTTCACCTGTTGTCCGTTTTCGATTAATTAATTACACAGTTTGCTATTGAGTGATCATGATCACCAAATAATAGAAACACATAACCGTACCATTTTACGATTGCCATCTCACCGTTCAAAGGGATTGAACGAAATTGAAAACATTCGGAAGATTGTCGAGGGGCATTAAGAAAATAGAAGCATAGGATACATATTTTTTTGTAAACGGTTGAAATAATAATCGTACCCGTCTATAACGCTTGTGAATATGTGTATTGCCCCTTATATGAGATCTACGCGGAATGGCACCTGCAGAGCCTCAAACCGACCGACCTTGATTTTAAACAAAACTACCTCAACGTCAGCATCTATTCCAATGTGTAATTATCTATCACACAGCTAAAATGAAATTAGAATAGATTAGTTAGAGCTCTATTTAAATGACTGATATGATATAGAAGCGAAGTTTGTCAATAGATTGACATCATATGCATAAATTCAAATAAAGACTTCTCCATATTCATAAACCATGCTTGTGTTAACATTCGTTTGTCTTTATCTGACACATTGTCTGTAACTTTTTATGAATAAGGGGGAAACACTTTTATGAACTTTAGACCTTAATTCCACTATTGTGGTCCACAGTCAAAGGTAAACTACAAAACTTTCTCTTAATTCATGTCATTAACCTAAATACACAAATGGGAAATACTTTCCTACTGCAAACGTTTTTAGTCAGTTAAACTTAAACGCCAGCTAGTAAGTATATTAAGCAGATTTACTAATCCCAAGATAAATTATTAACCAGATGCGTTCTCGGGACTTCGGGACACTAATCGGTCAAATATAATATTTTCACCTCAGCACCTCAAACAGGCAGGTTTTGCTATGAGAAATCAGTGAGTAAAATCGCATTTTAAACACCACTAGGCAAATCGTGAAACGGTGAGTTTTGACTGGCGGATGTCCTTTAGCCAATTCATGAAATGGCGCCATTTCACGATATGCCTAGGAATTTCGTGATCTCATTCCCCAAGGATCTCCACGACTATCGAATTTGGGTGACCCGGAGCCAATGGCTTCCCGCGTTTCTTTCCAGCACGCTTCTGCAGGAGATTCTCAGCACTCCTTGTCCAGCGTCACCATGGCCTCTACCATGGCTCGGAATAGCAAAGCTACTGAGACTGGTAGCCGATTTCTGGATGTTATTTGGGTGTTATTCGATGTTTTAGGAGTGGTGGCCATAATCGCCATGCTAGGTAGGCCGGTTAGCCGATTAGCATGAGCGAGTTTTGTACCCAGATGAACGCAGCAACCCACCCTCTTAAATTAATCCCTCAGTCGCCTTTTGCGACACTCATGGAAATAAATGGGTTAGCGCTATTCGTAACCAGAACCACATGTAAAAAATCTACGGATGGCCACTAAAATTCCAACGAAATGGAATATCTCGGACACTAATGGTTCTAACTGTTCTTGATCCATCTATATTCATATTATTATCATAATCAACAGTGCCATGGCACAGCGCAAGTTATACCTGACTATAATCGTCGTTTCCGCATCCCCATAGAGGGAGTATACTGTATACAGGGAGTTCTCGAGCCTCACCGACGCAAGTGACGGATACTAGCTTCAACTGCCAGCTTCCGTTGAATAATTGCAAGAAAAAATACCGTTCAACCGAACCATCTATGATAGATACACATCTTTATCTAATCTTGTTTATCTTTTTTAAGTCCGGTGACAAAACAACTAATTTCTGGCTAGTCGAAGTCGAAGTTTCTTTTTAAGATAACTCTTTCGGCATTTTTACAATCACACAAAGGCTTCTTCAAGGAATTTCAGATAAAAATCTACATTATATTTAATTGTAACGCCGATATTTTAACGTAAGATAAATAAAAACTCACTGTTATTATTTATATACAATAAATAAGGCATAAACTTTACCAACTGATTTTAATCAGGGATCACTAAAAATCCCTAACTTTCTATTACTTTAAACAATTTTTAGAATCTGTTTAGGTGTTTCAAATATTACCTCTGACGGTACATACTCTTACTATAAAAAATATAGGTGCCACTTTATTATTTTATTTATTGTTATAGATTAGTATAGAGATAAATAATGTTTCAAAGTAATGTGACTATATAAAGCAAGCGTATGGGATGAGGGTATACTATCTTATATCACGCTTGACCGCTTGTTCATTTTAATGCGCTAAGTGTTTCAAAATGTCGAGTTCAGTGTCGGGGAGAAAAATGTTAGAATGTACGTTAGCCGGTATGGGATGGTAAAACAATGCGACGGTGTTTTACAAGTGCGGATCGGTTGGATGCGCGAGGTTCGTCGACCCGGTTGGTGGCTGCCCCGTACCCCGCCCGCGGTCTCACTTTCGTTGCGCCCGCGCCGGCCGGGCCGAGGCCTCCACGTGCCCCCAGAGCCACCATAGCGTCGTTGAAGGTGACGTCACCGCCGCGTCCCGACGCGACCGCGGCCGCGCGCTCTAGCGGCGCGGCGACCCGGTAGAGCGTGAAGCTGTTTGTGCTCTTCATTAGGATCCCCATGGGAACCGTGTTAACGATGCACTACCCGTGCCCATGACTTCTACTACTGTACACCGTCTACACCGATAATAACAGTGTCTAGCATTAACAGGTTTATTTATTCACAAAAACCTGCACATTTACAAGAAAGTGTATTAAACGAGCCTTGTTCCGGTTTTGAGATCTCGCAACTAGGCAAACAACTTCAACATCTAATGACCTAAAGAAAGTGCGAAATATCACGGGCTAGTGCAAATGTAAAGCAAACTAACGCATAAGCAATAGTAAACGAAAGCACTAACTAACAGTGAATAATACGTAGGGCAAATGTTAGGTTCCTCCAAGGTAGCTTAACTTACCGACTACGGGTAAATTAAATACACAAACCGCAAACCAAATGATTATTATGTATGTATTTGTAAATGTAAACTGACACAGATATTTATTGAGAACGTGATTGGGCAATGGAAAATTTAAATAAAAAAGGAAATAAGCGACAATATTATTCAAAGATTTCTAAGTTAAGTAGCACGGCCTGACGGAAGAACCTTGCTCGACCAAAGGGCAGTTTTTGGCCGTAGTCGAAATTTCATTCACACGTGAAAGTGTTAGTGCTCCGAACACACAAACTATTTTTAAAGCTTGGATAGTAGTCTACTATAACAAATAAAATCTACAACGAAGATAACTTTTCTTTAGTGTTTAATTTTGTACGATACTTACTAATATTGCAATGGACTCCTGCCATGGCAGCAAATTTAACTTTACCGCCTAACTAAAGCACCAATTCCGAATGTTATTCATAAATAAAAGTGCTCGTTGTCGGTGATTGCGTGTAAACCTATCTAAGGCCGCTTGGTAGACGTCCTTTGTTTTTTCTCCGAACAACGACCGTCGGGTTAGTCTCACTTCGTCTAAAAAGCAACTGGTCTATGTAGCATGTGGTCTAAAAAGCAGCTGGTCTAGGTCTAAGTAGCAAGTGGTCTAAAAGGCAACTGGTCTAAGTAGCAAATGGTCTAAAACGCAACTGAAAGCTGGTCTAAAACGCTTTTCGCCTAAAACGCAACTGGTCTAAAAATGCAACTCGTCTAAAACGCTTCTCGTCTAAAATGCAACTGGTCTAAAACGTTTTTAGTCTAAATCTCATCTCGTCAAAAATGCAAGTGGTCTAAACACAAATTAGTCTCACTACCATACGTACGAAATCTTTTTGAGTAGGCTTCATTACGACTTCACACTAATATTATAAATGCGAAAGTTTGTTTGTTACAATCACGCGTAAACAGCTGAACGGGATTTGCTAAAATTTAGCACGCAGGTAGGTGGGTGCAAAATTTCAGTGTGTGTCTGCTAGGATAGGACATAGAATAGTTTTATCCCGGTAAAGTGTTCCTGTGGGATAAAATAAAATTAATTTACAACATCAAAAATCAATGGGAGTCAAACTGCAGGCGGAATAAACAATAAAATACACGTAATAAAGTTTGAATTTTAGATTGCTTGCTGGCATGCATACCTACTTATGTGTGATAGTCTGATAGGATAGCTTCTACTCGAAATATGATTTCTAATAAATCCTGCAGTTTTCGTTTTTAGTTTGACAACCAAGGGGGGTGGAAAGTGAACTATTCCACCTGAGATATTTCTGGCGCAAATAGTTCGAGGGTAAAATGGGTACTTAATTTAACCCGACTTAAACATTCTACTTTTCATTTCGACTGTGAGGAAAATAAATTTACAGAATTATAATGTATTGTGAATATGATATAATTAATAATTACTTAGTTACTAATGAAAATATAGTAAGATAATTGAAAAATAATAATGAATTAAAACTACAAAGTAAGATATAAATACATTAAATTGACCCATATCTAACCTCCAACATTTTCACACTGGCCACTAGCCGCGGCCGACTAGACTGGAGGGCTACCTACCACGAAATTCCTTCGAAATCGGACCGTCCCGCTCACTCTCGTATTAAATCCTATTAGCGTGTGCTGGACGGCAAGAAACGGAGTTCGAATTTTGCACTGCGTGGTAGGCCTGTAATCTAGTTGGTCTGCATCTAGATGGCCATGCCAAAACGTGAAAAAATATGACGTAACTCAATTATCTTCAACTCCGTGGCTATTCGTTAAAAAAAATACTTTCCACCCTAGAGATGAACACGCAATTTATCACCCGGCGCATCTTCCCATGAAAATTAAACTTTCCAAACAGGAGAGATGAAAATATTTAAATCCGCTTATTGTCCTAATATTTTATTCTTATTGTTAAAAATTAATTGTTGATAGTCAATTATTTTATTAAATTAAATTTATTTTTATTCAACTACTATTTTTTCCCTGTAGTGAGGTGAAAAATTGTGTGTTTCGCTCGGCTGTAAAGTTGTTTAGCATCTCGTGCCTTGAAACCCTCAGCAACGCTCAGGATTCCTTTTTTGACCAGAATCCTTCGCTTGCTCGGGTTTAAATTACAAGCACTCGTGCCAAACAGTAACTTTCCACCCTTGCATAACAAATAACTATTAGACAAGCTTTTATTTAACTTTACGATTGTGCTCAAATTTGCTATACATGCGTGTATTTGCTGACAATGTAATAATATGGTACCATAGAGCTGAACTGCTGATGGAGTAACGAAACAATAAGATAGTCCCGCCATGTTTGGGCTCATCACAATTGCCTTGATTAAGCAAAAGAAAGTATGCACAGTCGGCAATAAAAGCTTGTTTTAAAAAATAATTTTAGACATGAACATATTTCTTTACCGTATGTTATATAGTTAGTAGATAGGCATAATATAGGTCTAAGGAATAAAATACTTCTTCATATTTAGACCAAGTGGCGTTTGAAACCGAACCGGTGAAAACAACGGACGTCTACAAGCGGCCTAAACCTTCGGTTTCGCCAAAATCTTCTAATATATTCTGGCCGATGCCCAAGCCGGAGTTTAGGTCGAAAACATTTTTTTTTTATTGAATCAGAAAGAACGATATCAAATAAGTGGGATTCGGTTCGGATATCACAAAGTCCAATTCCTAGTTGCTCTACATTCACATATGGGAAGAAATGTGCTGAAAGCATCTTAGACTATAATCAAAATTCAGTTACAGGTCAAGAAACTTATACAATTTATTAAACCACCCAAGTGCATGTCGGACTACGTACGCATGCACAGTGGTTCTACCTACAGTCAAAATAAATTTCAAATTAGACACCAGTACGACTTTTCGGAGCATAGAGCTCTTTCAATATTCACTTTACCCTAAAATATCCTAAGAAACTTTGTGTCCGATACATCGCCGCAAGTTTTAAAAAATTCGGCCAAGTGCGAGTCGGACTTGCGCGCTGAGGGATCCGTACAATTTTTTTTTGGTATATCCAAATATACCCTTTAATTAAACGACCGTATCTATAAATAACCAGTGTTAGCAGAGCTTGCTTCCAAGATAAATTGTAGAGAAAGAAAGAAAATACATTTACCGCACGTAATTTTAACTGTTTGCTGATCTTCTTCTTAATAAATTGTCTTCTCTTAACTAGATTAGCTGGAAGAGATCTCTTTTTAGGGATAAGCACGCCTTTGTTCTCCTCTGTGTGTATTTGTATTTTTTATTTTCACGTGCAATAAAGAGTTTACTTACATACATAGATTTATTCACAACAAGACAAGACACAAGAATATTAGTAATTACTAGCTTTTTCCCGCGGCTTCGCTAGCGTTAAATTTCGAGTTTTACGAAATTTCACTTCTACGAATCTTTTTCTCGTGTTTTGATTGATTTTTCGGAGTATTACCTATATGGAAATACAAATACAGACAGATGGTGCAAATTTTTGAATTAAAAAACAACGTACATAATCATAATTCATACAAACTTTGAACTCCAGCTGTTTCACATATTCAGGAGTAGAAATTCGAAAAACGTTAAAGTGCCTACGTGTTTCTTTTGACTGCAACTTCGTTAAAGATAGTTATAAGATAATTCCCGCGAGATAAGAATTAGTAAATACTATGGAAAGCTAGTGTTTTTTTTTATTTTTAATTTATAGCTATTTCATTCTTTCATTAACTCGTCTGTGTCATCAAAACTGAACGTACATGACTGTAAAATACGTATCAGAACTATCAACCTATGAGGAGTTCCCTCACGAGCAGACGACCTTGGCTAAAGCATCAGGTGGTGGCTATCATATGAATTGTCATTGCAATAAATTTAATAAATAATCTTGCAAAGTTTCTTGTGTGTGAGCTCGTTCCTGCGGAGACAATCCTGGCCGGACTACCTGGATGTAACTGCCAGATTATTGTATTTTCGCAAGTTTTTATTTATTAGACTGGATGGCAAACGAGCAAGTGGGTCTCCGGATGGTAAGAGATCACCACCGCCCATAAACATCTGCAACACCAGGGGTATTGCAGATGCGTTGCCAACCGAGAGGCCTAAAATGGGACACCTCAAGTGCCAGTTATTTCACCGGCTGTCTTACTCTCCACGCTGAAACACAACAGTGCACGCACTGCTGCTTCACGGCAGGATTAGCGAGCAAGATGGTGGTAGCAATCCGAGCGGACCTTGCACAAGGTCCTACCACCTGCAAAAGTTTTACATAAGTATGCCAAATCTACAGTCCTTAGATTATAATTAGTTTAGCTTGTACGTTTTATGATTCAGTTTATAAAATCCTCTTTAAACGTTTTATCCCGTCGGAATTTTGGGAAATCTTGAAACAGTTTTTACCTGTTGGTGTTACCTACCTGCATGCCAAATTTGAGGTCTCATATTTATAATTACGGAGTTAAGGCCGCTTTGAAGCGAAAATATAAATCCCATTTATTCCCTATCCCGTAGGAATTTCGAAAAATCCCTTTTTACCTACCTACCTCTATGAATCTCTAGAAATATATGTTTCGAATATCAAGTCTCTAAATCAGCTAGTTGGCTAGTATAAAATAGTACGCCTTATTTCTTATCCCATGAGACTTTTCGGTAAATTAAATTCTGAAAATTGTTTTTAGCTGTCAGTATTAGCTATTTGCATGCCAAATTTGAAGTCTCTTAATAATAGTTACGGAAATAGAGCCATTTCAAAGTAAAATAAATCCCATTTATTCCCTATCCCGTGGGAATTTCAAAAAATCCCTTCTTAGTGTACCTCTATGTCACTTAAGGTTATGTATGCCAAAATTAAAGCGTTTAGCTTCAGCGGTTTGGGCTGTGCGTTGATATATCAGTCAGTCAGTCAGTCAGTCAGGACTTTAATTTTATATATACAATACCGGCCGAAAATATATCACCTTCATATTTTTTTACCTAAACTTTTTTGGACTAAACGACATTTGTTATCTTGTAGCACGTAATTAACCAACATATATAAGCCATGTAATGAGTATTCTACGAAATATTGTAAACAGCAAGATGTAGGCACACCATTTTTTTTAAATTACCAAAATTTAAGGTTATGGAATTTACATTACTTAGCCATAAGAAAATTAAAAGTCATCAAAGGTATACCTATCAGATAGTAGGGTACTTAATAATTAGTGGCAAAGCCTTTTGCTTCGATTACAGATTTACAACACCTAGGCATATAGAGTCAATAAGAGCGTCAATTGTGAATTGGGGGATATTTTGCCAGTCCTCCTGAAGTTGAACAAATTTGGCTTGTGTTAATAGCTCTTTTTCCTTTTAAACGTCTCTCCAGCTCTCCCCATTCCGATTCTATAATGTTAAGCTCAGGCGATTGACTTGGCCATTCCATCAGACACGCGACGCCGCGTAAACCACGCTTGTACGCGTTTAGCTTTATGTTTTGGATCGTTATCCTGCTGGAAAATGTAACCGCGACCAAGGAATCGTTGTGCATATCGAAGCATTACATTCTGGAGGATATCTAGGTATACATTTTTGTCCATTATACCTTCGATTCTGTGAAGAGGACCCATTCCTTGTGCGGAAAAAGCATCCCATACCGTAACAGAACCCCCTCCATGCTTTATTGTGGGAAGTTGGTATATGGTATTCTCAAAAACTTTTTTGATAAAGTGAAGATTTCCGGAAATAATCGCTCCCAAAGTAGCAAAAATTGTGCCCTCCCCCGCCCTCTATCTTGTAAACCGTTTGTTAAAAAAATGTGCAAAAAATATGGAAAGGTAACGCTTAATAAATACTTTCAACGAAAATTGGTTTCAACATGATCGGATATACCGTTTTTGAGTTATTGCTGAAAAACTGCGCTTCTCAACAAAAGGACGTAAGTGCCGTGAAGATACGCTCATTTTCTGGTAATAGATTTTAGGACTGTAGTAAGTGTTTTAATTGTAACGCACATAATATTACTTTATTTTTTTCGTAATGGCTACGGAACCCTATCTTGGCCGGTTTTTCTATGTTTTGCGGGGTAAAATGAGTTGTAGTGTAGATTAAAAACTCTTTTGTGTTGAGAAAGATCTCTCTACTCACATCCACTGAAGTCCTATAATTTTGGCAGTCGCTGTAGCCTATAGTAGTCTTACAATTACCAAGTAAAATCCCTGCTGACTTACGGACAGACAAACATACATACGACATAGACACGCGGACAAGATGAAATTATAAGGGTTCTATTGTTCAACATCGAAACTAAAAAGCTTTCTAGTTTATAGATAGATCGTAGTTCTGTCATATAAATATGTGGCGGCAACTAGGAGAACTAGTGCTTGTGCAATACTTATTGCGCGACGTGTTACGTTACATAGTTGATGGAGTTCACCAAAAAGATTTTATCAATTTAATGTCTATTTACCTACTAAAATACTCAATACATTTCTAGTTTTTTACTCTTTATGAAGAATGTTATGCTTTGGCTACCCTGGTTCGTCCATCGGTCGGCTTCATATGCTTTAAGAAATAAATACAACAGTTATGGTAGAGTCACCTTACGATAATCTCTGTGACTGTGACTAAGTTAATGAAAAAAAAAACCGGCCAAGAGCGTCTCGGACGCGCCCAAAATAGGGTTCAGTAGCCATTACGAAAAAATTAAGTAATATTTTTCTAAGGATTTCGTATTTTATACGGAATCTTCCAAGTTTAGATATATTTTATACCTTAGGCTGTTATTTAAGACTTAAGAGTAAAACTACTAATAATTCTCAAGAAAACTTAGCCGTTATAGTTTTCCTTGAAAGTTTCTTATACTTACTACCATCCTGAATTTTTTAAAATCTTTCCACCATTTTAATAAAAATTTGCACTTTAAAGTTGAATATTTCGCAAAAAAAAAATCAATGAATCGAAAAATCGTCTTAGCAAACCCCTAATGGTAACCTATTCAACGATACCCCACACTATAGGGTTGGATGAGAAAAAAAAAATCACCCCCACTTTACGTCTGTGGTAGGTACCCTAAAAAATTTTTTTTTTATTTTTTTATTGTACCATTTTGTCGGCATAGTTTACATATATATATCCGTGCAAAATTACAGCTAAAGTCAAAATATCTTTATTCAATTTAGGCTATAACAAGCACTTATGAATGTCAAAAGAAATCTACCACCGGTTCGGAAAAACCTCTGTTGAGAAGAATCCGGAAAGAAACTCAACGAGGTATATTTTTTTTAAACAGATTCACCGCGGACGGATGATATAAATCTTGTAGTTTTCGAGTAAAATGCCTGTGACATACGGATGGACGGACAGACAGACAGACAGACGGACTTGCGAAACTATAGGGGTTCCGTTTTTGCCATTTTGGCTCCGGAACCCTAAAAAAGGAGTTATTTTTATTGTCGATTCGATATAAGCAAAGGATAAAACTGCTTTAGAAACACGTCCGTCAACAGATAATCGGGATTCAATACAAAACGAGAATTTAGGCTAATTTTTGTCTCAAAGAATATAATGTACTATGTGGCGGTCAGTAGCTCGTGTTGTTCTCGTCTATGCTTTACAATTCAGTCGCCGGTTACACGAGCGGGCAAAGTAACGGTGTTGGGTATTGAAGTTTAGAGGCGGTGGGTCATCGGCGCGTGGCGACAATTAAAACCGGGATAAGTGTTGCGTGTACCTGCGAGATGAGGGCGCCACGGTCGATACGGGGGGTTAGCCCACAGGGAGGGGGAGGTATCCAGTTAGGAGTTTAGAATACAACTTGCCGAGTATTGATGTCTCCCAGGCTATTTTTATTATGAGAAAGAATGACATGAAGGATGTCTACGAACTTGCGCCGTGACGGCTTGTTGTGATTCTTGGTGCGTGTGCTGACATCGTCTGGCTGGGGTCAACACGGTCACATTTTCTAAGACACATGTCATTACATTAGATGATAAGATGCTTTGTAAGGAATCAGAGTAGTTCAAGTGGATAGACGTACGTCGCTAGAAATAAGTGCTGTTTTACGAGGTACGAGGGTAGGGTAAGAAAATTAATAAAATCAGGGGAAAAAATTCGTGTAGTTTTGAAAATTGGTACAGTTATACCTTGCGGTATCCAGATGAACATGCTAAAAGTCCTCAAGGGTGAGGGCTGTGCTGAGGGTGTAAGGGGGGTTGAAGGTACCTTGTTTCAGGTTTTTCCTCATATCTCGAATATTTGTACGAATAGCATTATGATTACTTCGGACAAAAGTTTTTACATAAAATTTCCTACAAATTTGGTCATGTTCATTTTTGCTCTACGATCAATACTTTAGGAGATACAGGGTGTTTTTTTTTATTCGACTGGGTGGCGAACGAGCAAGTGGGTCTCCTGATGGTAAGAGATCACCACCGCCCATAAACATCTGCAGCACCAGGGGTATTGCAGTTGCGTTGACAACACATCAAAACAAAACAAGTACAAAAGTGGCTGGGTAACGAACTGCCTCCTGAAATATGGAGCTGGAAGCTAGGAGCTAATGGAACCCTCGACTCAATAACCACCACTGATCCTCCAGCTCCTGACATCGTAATGACTTAAATTTTTTGTCGCTGCAAAAGTAGTTGCACTGGAAAATATGGATGTCGAAATCGAAAAGTCGGTATTAAATGCAGTCTGTATGTTTCGGCTGCTTGGGCTCATGTACAAACGGTACACCGTTTGTACATGAGCCTACAGGTACACCTGTAGATGTCATAGAAGGAGAAGACGGTAATGTCGATGTAGAAAACGATAAGTAACATAATAAAGATGAACTAATTTGCTTTTTCTATTTTTATACAAAATTTGAAAAACTACTTCGTTAATCGTTTCTTAAATTGTCTATTTGTTATCTCCTTATTAACTTAAACATCCTGTATCTCCTAAAGTATTGATCGTAGAAAAAAAATTGAATATGAAATTTTTAGGAAAATATCTGTAGAAACTTTTGTCCGAAGTAATCATAATGCTATTCATACAAATATTCGAGATATGAGGAAAAACCTGAAAAAAGGAACCTTCAACCCCCCTTACACACTTAGCCCCCCCCCCTCCTTGAGGACTTTTAGTATGTTCATTTGGATATGCTGCAAGGTATAACTGTACCAATTTTCAAAACTACACGGATTTTTTCTCCTGATTGCCCATATTCGGCTTTATATGCTCCTATTAGGGCGGCTGAAAAGTTCTAAGCCTAAGGTAGAAAAAAATATCCAGTTTTTTTTTTACTATTTTTTTTTTCAATATAATCTCCCTTTAATGCAATGCATTTATTACATTTTTTAAATAATGCTTTTAGACCGTTAAAAAAATAAATTTTATTTTGGCTGTCGAAATATTTCTGTATAGCCACCTTCATTTCTTCGTCACTGCCAAATCGCTTTCCCCTTAAATCTTTCTTCAAATTGCTGAATAGAAAATAAAGGCTAGGGGCCAGATCTGGACTTTAGGGTGGATGATCAATTTCCTCGAAGCCAGTCTCCTTCAGAGCAAGCTTGGCAACACGAGCGGTGTGAACGGGGGCGTTGTCTTGCAAAAACAAAATGCCTTTGCTCAGTTTGCCCCTTCGTTTTTCGACTATGGCTTGTCGCACTACATAAAAACTGCATTTATAGTAGAGCCTTTTGCCAAATAGTCTATTAAAAGAATGCCTTCGCAATCCCAAAATACGGTGGCCATTAGCTAAGACGCCGATCTTTGAACCTTCAATTTCTTCGGTAGACGTTCGTTATCGAAAGCTTACACTCAACGCGCACTAACTTTTGTCATATGCAAATGTTGATGCAAAATCTCTCCAACTCTTTCCTTACTAATACCCAAGGCTTCAGCTATTTGCCAAACCTTAATTCTCCGATCCTCTAATACTAACTTCTTGACTTTTTCAGTATTTTCTTCAGTCACAATGGAGTTCTCGATGAGGGCTACAGCATAGATGTCGCTAGTGTTGCTGCTTAAGTGACTAAATAAGAAACAAACAGGCTGAGATATATGGTGCATAGGAGAAATTCGTGTCTGTACCGTTGTCCGGCGGTGGTGTAGCGGTATAACACGCGGCACGGAATGCCGAGGACCTGGGTTCGATTCCCAGCGCTGGTCTTATTTTTCTGGTTTTCTGTGCATCTATATTTCAGTTTGTATTTTCGATATGGGTTAAGTTTTTGCCATTTTGGCTACGGAACCCTAAAAACGGGCAAAGTGCGCATGTACGGTACCGTACTAAATAATCTTTTTTTATTGTTCAAATTATACGTTTCTCAACTAGATAGTTAAGCAAAGTTAATAAGCAATATTAACTAGCTTGGTATAATGTGCACCTAAAGGCCACAAAGATTAGTGTACTACGAGAACAAGACGCCTTTGCCAAGTTTATAGGTACAAGGATATTCAGGTAGAGGGCTAGAGGGTCGTCTAATGAAAGTCGATGAGATGAATGTTTCGGCTTTAATTAGAATTGATTAAAGTCGCCAGTTCGCTGCGTATCAACTGTACCGCAGACTGAAGCTTTTCAAATTCGACGGTTAATCGAAGGGTGAGATCGGTAATTTGAGCCGCCAGGGAGAGGGGACACGTATTAGTTGACCGGCATACAAAAATGGGCATTCGTAGGAGTAAGACAGCCGGTGAAATTACTGGCACTTGAGGTATCCCATCTTAGGCCTCTAGGTTGGCAACGCATCTGCAATCCCCCTGGTGTTGCAGGTGTCTATGGGCGGTGGTGATCTCTTATCATCAGGAGACCCACTTGCTCGTTTGCCATCCAGTTGAATAAAAAAAAATGTAGTTTTGACATCGCCCAAGTAATGCGTATAATACGGGAATAAGTAATATGAAGACTATAAAGGTTGTTTAGGTGTTGCTGAAAAGCTGGTAACGACGAAGTTACACATTAAGTAAGTAGGTAGGTACTCATTAAGCTTTTGCTAACTGAACATTCGTTTAGTCCTTAGTCCTCATCTGTCACTTTGACATTTGCATTTTCCATACACAAATTAAACATAACTTTTATTATAACAATTTTGTAATGAAAAGTGAAAATGCACGAAACAGACAACCAAACAGCAGGAAAAGCTTTAGGAACGCTGACATGAGGATTCCGATCGCGATACAATTCGTTTTAGGAATCATATTGCATTATGTTGGATTTACAAGGTAGGCAATAATAATACACGGGCTGCTATAAAATTGTTAGCATAATTGCTTACATCGCGCTGTTGACAGATCCGTTATCAGCGGCTTATCAGTGAATTATAACTCTGGGCGAACATAATGGCTACTTACTCGAACGATTTCAAGAAAAATGCGTCTTTTTGTTTTGATACTCTTGGGTATCTGACCTCACTGTCAATGTTGCAGTGAAATAAAATATTGATTACCCCTTTATTGTAAACAAAAAATAGAATAGCTAATAACAAAGCGGAAACGTGTTGGACATAAAAGGCTACTACTTCCGTATAGCGCGGATCACACTGCGTGACTTGTGATAGGTATTCGATAGTTCTGCATTCAATAATTAGCATGCTCGATAAGTATACAAAGCGTCTACGACATTAAAGGCTATTATCGATTAAGAAGTTACGGTTGCTGGTCGATGTAGGTGTTGTCGGAATGGGAGAAAGAAATTGGCATAGTCGCGTGTTCGCGTAAACCAGTTCACCTTTATTGCGCGAGGGTTTGGATCGATTTCTAAGTGGGCGAACTCCAGAGTTTTTTTGTAACAATGACAACATTGGAACAAATATGATGATGAGCCCATATAATTTGGTACTTGTTGACATGCATTTAGTAGGTAGGTGCCTAAATAAACCTCTAAACTGCCCAAAAATAATGGTCATTTAGAACGACTGCATGTTTTTTTTATTTATTTACTAGCGGACCCGTCAGACGTTGTCCTGCCCGAAAAAAAAACAATACATTAAAATTATGATAACATACAAACAACAGCGGCATCTAGCGGGTCCAATTGCGTTTCCAAACCATCAACCAACATTGTTTTGCCATATCAATTATTTAAAGTGAATATTTTTCTAGGAAAATATAAAATAATTAACTTATTTATTGTAAAAGTGTGGGGGATGTGGTCTATACCGAGTACTGTCATTGTGTGGAACCCTTTAGGTTAGGTTCGGTTAGTTTTATAAAAATCCTGAAATATTTACAGTTTCAGAAATATTAAACAGTTGGGAAATGAAACAGGTTGCCAAACGTTATTCGTCGAAACATTAGTAAACCGGTCTATACATATATAACTGACAGTCACGAAACCCATGAACATTTTGTATGGGAAAATGATTTTACTTTTTCACAAATGCAACAAATCAAAAATCATGACAATCGGTCCAGCCGTTCTCGAGTTGCATTTACTTTACTTCACATAGTTGTATGTTTGTTCTTTGGAAATCGAGTATTTGGATTTACATAAAATTTGGAACATTAAAATATGGAGCTTTAATGACAACGCAAAAATCAATCAAGTACCGCCAGCAAAACAGCTTGTGTAAATTTTACCTATAGCAGGTTTTCTTTTAGGGTTCCATTCGCAAAAGGTGTACATGTGAATAGTATTAAGTCCTTTGTCGTCTGTCCTTCTGTATCATTCATTTGGACCGAAAACGATAAAATCTTAAATTTTCTTCAATTGCAGATATAATTGCGTTTGATATATAGGAATGTTTTAGGAACAAATAATTAAAATAATTATGCACTTGTGTGTAAACACAAGTTTAAAGATGTCAGTTGATATATACACCGTGTTATTTTTGATATCCGTTAACTTTAAGGGGACAATCTACCTAGAGTTCAAATGAAGTCAATTTCTCTAAGACACTAGTGGCCTAACTCTTACTGTTTAAAAGATAATCAAGAGTTAAGATAATTCATTATTAGCAGTAAAAAGCGTAAAGGTCCTTAATTTATGTTTTTTTTTAAAGTCCACACTAATCCATGTTTAATTGACACACATTTAGCAAAAGAAAGTTAACTTTGTGGATTTTTTGATGCCTCTTATGTGTCACGTCAATGTCACTTGTCAAGTTTGTTTATTTTACAATTTAACAATTAACAATGAATCTGAAGCTATTATATGCAAGAAAAAAATTTTTTTTTTCAATTTCGCGAAAAAGTTAATTAGTATCAGATAGTTCATATCAATGAACTGAGTCTTCTGCCGAAGTTAACGTATATACAAAAAAAACCACGGTGTAGGTATATCAAAGCAAGGCAATTTCGACTTAAAACTCTACCTTCGACCACAGACAATGATGAGTTACGAATTGTTTATTTTTTACAGTTTATTCGGCAGCAGACTTTTTTTGGTTTTATAACTAATGACTACACTCAACATAACATTGTTTGTGTAAACCATGCCTGCATGATGTTACAGTTTTAGTTTGAATAATTCACTATTTATAAAAAGAGAACACACGTGTGATAATCCGTATGGGTCCGCCCGTGCACTCCACGTGACACAAACCCTGTTTAAGGACTAATAATACTTCGTACATACTTGTATAGTAAAACTTGTGTTGGTTACACAGTTATTGCTGTCTCCGCCCGTTGGTCCACCACGTACTAATACTTCGTACATACTTGTATAGTAAAACTTGTGTTGGGCACATTATTGCTGTCTTAGCCGTTGGTACCACGTGCGTGACTGTAACGAAAATCGATAGCAAATAATATTACCTACTTGTAATTTACATTTCAAGGTCTGTTCGAA
The DNA here is from genome assembly GCF_025370935.1 of Choristoneura fumiferana. Lineage (NCBI taxonomy): Eukaryota > Metazoa > Arthropoda > Insecta > Lepidoptera > Tortricidae > Choristoneura > Choristoneura fumiferana. The sequence continues at coordinate 4,577,439 of NC_133482.1, read as the reverse complement.
AGGTTTAAAGATTTCCTTAATAGTTGTTGTGGCGTGTGTCGAGTGTGGTTTTAGACGTACGATTAGCGCACTAATAATTAAATTCTGATTTTTCGAAACAAGTTGTATCACTACATAAAAATACTGGCTAGTACTGATTGGTAATAATTAACTTAAACATACGATTTATGTTATGATTTATTGCTAATACCCATGAAAACTCGAACGCAATAGTATTTATTTATCAGCTTGGTTTAAAGTACCTTGAAAAGGAGTGTTCAAAAAGGCTTATTTAAGATCTAAAAATATGGAACATCAAACCTCTTTTCACATTTACATACATGCGTGCTCAGACTTATCACATGTTTGTCTCAACGGTGGCTGCATCTGACTTGAATGCATCGACGCCAAAGGACGCGACTAAATATTGAGCTTGAACGAATGCCACGGACAATGTGACACGATAAGGAATGTTTTAAAGTTAATGTACTCACTTTGATGCTTATCAGCTAATTGTATGAGGGGGTTGGGCAGGTCCCGCCGCCGGTAGAAGCACATGACTTTTGCTTCCACGTTGCCTGACGCCGTTTTGTTCAGCTCTTCTATCCGCCGGATTTGGTACGGAGACGTCGACGACGTCTCGAAATAGACGCAGTCTGTGAACAAACAAAAGAAAACTGTTATATCTAGGTTCTACTTATACTAGGACTTAGAATTTAGGTCGCACTTTACTTCAGAAATAAAAAGATTAGACTTTAGATGATTTTCATGTAATCATTTCATAGTAATACAAGGAATGTAGTTTGTATTCGGGACAAAATAAATCATGTACATAATTATTAAGTATAGTAAATTTGGGGCGTCTCTTTCATACAAAGCAGGAAAAGAAACGTGTAAAATTGTGTTTAGCTAATAAGAAGGAAGTTCACAAGAGTTGATTAAAATAAGCTTTAATTTAAATCAATATTTTCCTAAAATGTTCATCAGTTGAATTGCCATGTGTTCACGTCGAAGTGTGGAAAGTAGTTGGAGCGGAACGGATGGCCGGTCTCTATCAGTGGGTACCTTACCTACAATACTTATGCCAGTTGCTCGTACATAACAACTAAAAATGGCGCCTATTACCGTTACACCACACAGCAATACAAAATAGTTTAACGCACACTCAAAGCGACGCTCCAAACCTTTCATACTAAACAATGCATATGTGACTACGTTAGTTCGGGACTATTAATCTTGTGACAATACTGTTCTTGCCTTTCTCTCATTTTATAGACGATCGTAGATGGAGCGCTTTGTACCTGTCTGCTAGTGATTATGTAGGAATCATAGAGTAACTAATTACGCGAGCGACATATCATATAATTAACCTTATAGGTATGAAGACCGTGACGACAATGAAGTAATAATACCAATTATCGGCGTAGGTATAGGCGCGTTTATGAATAACTAACTTTTGCCCGCGGTTTCGCCCACATGGAATTCGATTATCGCGCGCTGTTCCCAATGTGCATTTTTCCGGGGTAACCAGTAGACTAGGTCACTCTCTGGCCCATAAACTATCTCTATGCCAAAAATCACGTCGACTCGTTGCTCCGTTTCGACGTGAAAGACGGACAAACATACAAACACACACACTTTCGCATTTATAATATTAGTATGGCTGTTAGCAGATATCACATTGCATGAATAGGAGTTTCCATTCTAGTGCGGCGCCGAGGTCACCTAAAATTAACTTACGATGAGACGTTTTGATCCAACGTGAATGATATAGGTAGAACAAGTAGGTTTAACATCATTACACCAGACAGAAGATTACTGGAGAAATAATGCCTCAGAAAAATAGTTTGGTTCAAGTTATTAAATATCTATAACGGAAAATACATATTATATTTTCGTCCTCCGCGTACTAAGTATTAAATACAGAAACTGTAAAGAGTAGATGAGATAGGTTGGTTAGGGTACTAACAAACATTGATTTCAAATGACGTAGATAATTTACACCTAAGTTAGTTTTAACAAAGAATAAGCATTTCGATGAGATTCCACCAGTGCCTTAGTGAGGGATATAGGTAGTCTGATCGTTGCAACGAACATCCTTACTGGTTCCAGTTTATTACTCACTAACCAATAAACAAGTAGGTGCACTAAGATTCCTGCAAAGCTGTATAAATCTAGATTACGGCGTATACTTTCCAGCCCGCGACCTGACTGGCGGCTATAAGAACAACACTCGTAGTTTAATACCGATAGGTATGCAGTGGCTAGTTATTGCGTTGCCGTACTGGTTCATCTCTATACGCACCGAGTAACTGCGGATATGTCTCTATAGCGAATTGTCTATACATATTTACAGGCGGTAGCTATGTAGGTATATAAGTTGGGGCATTATGCGGCTGATAGCGATGTTAACGTCCGTTCAGTTTTGCCAAGACTTTAGTGTATTTTTGGAACGTGTCAATAAGTAAGTGTATATTAAAATTAGCCTGGACACGTCATCGGGAGAGTACCTACCGGAGTGATTGAATTCGCTCTCGATGAGATTTTACAGAGCCAATTCGTTGTTTAGATAGCCACATGTTTAGCGAACCTGAACGGTTTTAAATTCATAATTTCAATTGCAAATGAAAAGCATCGCTTATTTTATACATGTTTGAATACTTGATCTGAGTGTCTTGAGTAAGATTTAGTTTTAACCCCCGATGCAAAAAGAGGGGTGTTATAATTATAAGTTTGACCGCTATGTGTCTGTGTGTCTGTCTGTGGCAACGTAGGTCTTAAACGGGTGGACCGATTTGAATGCGGTTTTTTTATATTGGAAATCAGGTTTTCTAGCAATGGTTCTTAGACATTTTCATGAAAATCGGCTTAGCTGTTTTTAAGATATTGAACTTTGAAGTGACAAAGTCGGGGGTTTTCCAACTTTATGTTGGTTAGGTATACTAAGTTTTTCGAAAAAAAAAACCGCACTAGTGCGAGTAAAATTTATAGGTAAGTATCTAAGAATATCCAGTGTAAGTAGAGCCACTCACCTTAGAAAAATGAACGCAGTGTGCGGTCATTTCAGATGGTTACTGGCATACACCGTGTCCAATAAGTTCGCATACAGGCAGTTTAGATTCTTTATAAAACAAATTTTAGAAAATATTTTAATTATGCCACACGTATTTACAATAAATGTTTCATGATAACTCCACCAGCCCCAACCCCACCTTTAACTTTTTTACCAGCTTCAAACGTTTCTCGAATGAATCGCACGCGGCACGCACAGCTTCCATATTGGCATTTTGTCCCAAATGTGCTTGATAATCTTTTTGAAATTATCCAGGTTTGCGATTATAAAAATACGTAGTTATGAAAGCATGTACGACCATGCGAAATAATCTAATACGGTTAAGTCTGGAGAACTGTGTGGCTATTCATGTTTCGGCAAAAAATCCGAAAGTTTTTTCGGTTAGAACGGCGATTTGTACGGAAACACCTTTTTTAATGACTATGCCTTTTGATTGCGTTGAGTAGAAGTTTGATTTTTTTATTGCTTCAAGAAGTAGCAGTCTTGAGTATTCGATATTAATTTTAGCTTGATAGGCACGCGTTCCTGAGAAAAAGGGTCTTGATAGACGTACAACCATGTGAATCATGTGATTTCGTAAGGGATCAGTTTTTTTTAGTTAGAGGATGGCCCCATCCCTTTCTGTGGGTGTACGGAGGGACAGAGTCAGGTATCTTAACGTTGGTCAATGACAACAAACGACTAGCGACAAGACACCTGACCTGACCTGACTCTGTCCTTATAATGCCTGCGATCGAACCGAACGGGTCAAGTTATGGGTTGCCTGACGAGCGCAGCGCTGATTTCGCGGACGAGGTTCATGTAAAGAATCACACCTTAGCTAATTAAAATTAATATCATTTAAACGATCGTGGTACCGCTGCTGCTGCATAGACATCGATTAAGTTTCATTAGTTATGTACGGTACGGCGTTCTGCAATCGCCCCATAGTTTCATGCACTGGTTGTAAGCTTTAGGGTTCCGTACCTAAAATTTAAAAGACGGAACTCTTATAGATCACTCGGCCTGTCTGTCTGACTACTGACGATTTAAAATACTTCGTACGGAGCGTTTTCCACGGGAGTTGGACTCGAACTTGTACTTTTTTTTACAGGCTCATCACTGTCGTATAGACTCTATACCATATTAAGATAAGACTACCTATATATTTCAGGCTCGGCTTCCTCAGTTCTTCCTTTTGAATTTGCTATTAATTATGCTTTTTGTCGTGAATATAACGTGAGGATAAGGTCTACATTTCGATATTGCGTGACCGCAACTGCCAGTTATTTGAAAAAGCAGTACTATGAAAAGGTACTTCAATGGATATTTTTCTAATGGGTAGCTAGATGTACGAGTTGCAAGTACCTTCATGTATTAGGTATAGTGTCAACTTAAGTGTTTTAGCAGAAATGAGACGATAAAAATTGTCCATTGTGCAGCTGGCGTAACCGAACCATTATGACAGAAAGCTTGCGAATGATGAGTTCCTTAGAAAAACCGTGGAACACACAACGTACTCGTATCTCTGTTTTTACCATGAAGTTCAGTCGATATTCGTATACAACAGAGGACAAATGGGCAAGCAGCTTGCCGCAACACCATGCCGAGTGTGACCCTTGTTCGCGCTTTTCGGCACTTTATATTGGTAGGTATCGTTGTTTAATAGTTATTTGTGTCACAAGGGAGCAAAATCGTGTATTTACGGCGAGGGCGTACATTGAATCCAGAATGTAGCGAAGGATTCTACAATAGAATCCTGAGCGTAATGAGGGATTCAAGTGTCATCGCCCAAGATGAAAATAATTTTGCTCCCGAGTGGCTCATACAACTTTTCACACCGAGCATTAAGAAACTTGAAAAAAAAAAAAAAAATCTAAATATTATTAAAGAACAACCAGCATAGAAAATGGCCTGGCTTTACAATTATCAACTTCAAAAAATGGCATTTGCAATAAAAAACTTAGAAAAGCCTTGAACAGAAAAGTTGCACTTTGCTCCCTCTCGTCAGGGAGGAAAAGTTACTTTTCTCAAGGAGAGGTGTGAAATAGTTATTTGTGTCACAAGGGAGCAAAATGTTGTATTTACGGCGAGGGCGTGCATTGAATCCAGAATGTAGCGAAGGATTCTGCAATGGAATCCTGAGCGTAGCGAGGGATTCTAAAGTAGAATCCTGAGCGTAATGAGGGATTCAAGTGTTAACGCCCAAGATGAACAGCAGGTGGTAGGACCTTGTGCAAGGCCCGCCCGGATGGCTACCACCATCTTGCTCGCTAATCCTGCCGTGAAGCAGCAGTGCTTACACTGTTGTGTTTCGGCGTGGAGAGTAAGAAATCCTGGTGAAATTACTGGCACTTGAGGTATTCCATCTTAGGCCTCTAGGTTGGCAACGTATCTGCAATACCCCTGGTGTTGCAGATGTCTATGGGCGGTGGTGATCTCTTACCATCAGGAGACCCACTTGCTCGTTTGCCTTCCAGTCGTATAAAAAAAAAAATGAAAATATTTTTGCTCCCCCCGAGTGGCTCATACAACTTTTCACACCGATCATTAAAAACTTGAAAAAAAAATCTAAATATTATTAAAGAACAACCAGCATAGAAAATGGCGTGGCTTTACAATTATCAACTTCAAAAAATGGAATTTGCAATAAAACACACGATGACGAGACGACGACGACGACGAGAGGGAGCAAAGTGCGACTTTTCTGTTCAAGGCTTTTCTAACTATTTTATTGCAAATTCCATATTTTCTATGCTGGTTGTTCTTTAATAATATTTAGATTTTTTTTTTCAAGTTGCTTAATGCTCGGTGTGAAAAGCTGTATGGGGCACTCGGGAGCAAAATTATTTCATCTTGGGCGTTAACACTTGAATCCCTCATTACGCTCAGGATTCTACTTTTCGCTACATTCTGGATTCAATGTACGCCCTTGCCGTAAATACACCATTTTGCTCCCTTGTGACACAAATAACTATTGTCTTGAACTTTGCGAATTAAACTCTTTTCTTTATTTGTTTTCAAGCCACATGATGTTTGCGGCACTACTACTGCCCGCAGATGTCAATTTGAAATTGATAGACGGATTTTCTTTACGACAATAACCACTTCAAAGCAAGCGGTGCTGCTTACCGGTACTCAGGTGGACCTGGCACAAAACCCTTCCCACTACCCCCAAAATAAACCCCCGATAAGTATTGAATCGGGCGGCACGCTTTCCACATTTTTGGCAGCACCATATCTATCCTGATGTTACTGATATAGATCCATCTGATGGCGGCCTTAAGCCTGTTGTGTCGACACATTCCCGGGATCAAAAGAAGCCTATGTTAAGGATATTGTAGCTTTCTATTAGTGGAATTTTTAGAATGTGATCATTAGTTCCAGAGCTTACCCCCTTCCTACATACAAACATGTTACATACACTATAACTTCTTTGTTAATATGGCTACCTTCTAAATTAACCTATTACAAAATAGTACGTTTTTGAGTGTAGTATACAGCGCTACGCAGAACAAGAGAAATTTTATTGTGAATAAAATATCATGTGTCGTTATGTCATTGTTCAAAATTTGTCGTTGTCGTTTGGTGAAGAACGACCCGCCGCTAGTTATGCCAAGGTATTTAATATAAAACGTTTTTCTGCTAAATAGCGGCTCAACAAATAGATACTTCAGCTGATAGTTATTTTTTCTGCATAATGTTTAAGGCAAAATAATTAATTTGAACGGTAATAATAGTAAATTGTACAAGTGTATAAAACGCACATTTTAACCGAGTCGTTTATGTCCATCCGAGCCGCAGGCGACGGTAAATAGTTTATGAACTAAAAGAATTTCTTTGCTTACCCGAGACCTTAAATTCTTTTAGTTCATTGATATGGACCTGCGCAAAGTAACGCCTGGTTCAATAAATTAGGTAAGTCGGGGCAAGCGCGCCGTAGGGGGCAAACGCGCCTACCATTAAAATATCGAAAAGTATCATAAGCACTAATAACGACATCTTACAACCACGCACCTAAGACCTGACCTAAGACCTGTAAGATGTCGTTAGTAGTGCAATATCTATACTTTTCGATATTTTAATGGTAGTAGCCGCGCTTACCCTCCACAGGCGCGCTTGCCCCGACTTAGTTAAATTAAGTCAAGGGTAAAATGGGTTTTATGAACAAATTATAAACTGCTTAACACTTCGATTCTGAAAAAAATAACAGCAACAATGGAAACAAATTTGTATTATCTACTTTTCTTAATGTATTAATAAAAACGAGAAATTAAAAAAAAAATTTGAAGCATTTTTACAGGTCAGAAGGGGGGATCTAAAGCCACCTAAAGCATATTATGAAGGGAAGCTTACCAAAGGGATGAGCATTCTAAACCTGCAGTTGACGACGATTTGATGAAATATGCAACTGACACAAAGGCGTACTAGCTAAGTGAATTAGTGACCAACTTTAGTACTAGAGAGGAGATCTTACGTGCTTTAGAAAATTGTAGGTGAAATTAATAATTACACTGACAGACTGGACGGTCGAGTTAGGTAGCCGGTAGGACTGACACGGTAAGCAAGTGGCTTTACCTCTACACGTCTGAAAAGCAACTGCAACTCCTAGACTAAACTAAAATAGTGTAGTAATAGTAACCAAACTACCTACTGCAAAATCTGTTGATTCTACGGTTATTATGTTTCCGTACCCCAAGAGGGAAAAACGGAACCCCTAATAGGATCGCTTCGTTGTCCGTTTGCCGTTTGTCAAGACGCCTATTATCAGCAGGGCTACTACGAAACTCGAAACTCGAAGTTCGTGTCGTGCGGTTCCTCTCGCTCTCGTATTAAATAGTATAAAAGTGTCAGAGGGACCGCACGACACGAACTTCGAGTTTCGAGTTTTTTAGTAGCCCTGCAGGAACGCATGGAAGCATCAAGTTGATTTATATCAAGTAGTCAGGTCTGCTAAGCTAACCTTTCAAGCAGTGAAAAAAATCAAACTTGTCATTAAAAAAGGTGTTCCCTTACAAATTGTTGTAACCGAAAAACCTATAGGGTACTTCACTTTGTCCTAGAAACTTATTTACAACCAAAAAGAAAAGTTAGAAAATCTTTGTCTGTCAATGTCAAAAACCATCTAAACAGATCCCACACTGCATACATTTTGCTTAGAACAGGGGCTCTGCTAACATTGGATATTCATAAATACCTACAAAGGTCCCCGAATCCGACAGGCACTTGGCCGGGGTTTTCTGGCATAAATAAAATTTTATTATATTTTCTTTGAAAATGCGCCGTCAGCGACGTCTGATAAGTAAAGAAAATTTAATTTTAAATCTCGACCGACGACTCATTCGTAGTGCTTCCGACCGAACAGATTAATCCAAATGGGTGCTTTCCACAGCGCGCTTCAATAGCGCGTGTTTCCGCCACCGATGAGCAGATTTTGGAGGGCGTCTAAACCATTTTGGCGGTTAACACGACGGCGGGCAAAGACGCGCGGGAATCCATTTCCATCGCATTGGCGTAGCGTGGGTATCGGCCGCCCGGGGCGGAAGAAAATTTTGCGGCCCCCTTATTTCGGTATTTCAATTAAAAAAAACTAGTATACCAATAATTTCAAAGAACAAAAACAGTCATCGTCATTGTGTATTCTATAGGTGAGAAATAACAGTCATTTATTTATGTTTAACAATATTATCGAGATAATTATTCAGTACTATTTATTATGGACAACCACGTTACGCCACTGTTCCATCGGTATATACCTAAGTATACGTAAACGAAAAATTAAAATACCTATATCCATAAAAATATACATTATAAATGCCAAAGTGTGTGTGTTTGTATGTTTGTCCGTCTTGATGATTTTTGGCATATAGATAGTTTATAGCCAGAAAGTGACATAGGCTACTTTTTATACCGGAAAATGCAGTTCCTGAGGGAACAGCGCGCGATAACCGAATTCCGCGCGGGCGAAACCGCAAGAAAAAGCTAGTATAATTAATAGTAATAATAGACAGACGAAGCTATCTCTTCCAGCTAACCCCAACTTAGGGTCTTATCTATCGCACTTGCGAGTTACGAGCGTGTTTTCTATTGTTTGCGTTGCGTGATCGCTTCATACAAAATACGCTCACTACTCGCAAGCGTGATAAGGGCCTTAGTAGACAACAAGCTCTGAAGTTTTTTAAGCTATTGAAGCCTTATGCTGATAACAAATCAGTTAAGCTAGAAACACACTGATGGTGTAGGCGGAGCGGTGCAGCGCGGCGAGGTGGCGGTACCGGTTGTAATATTCGAGCTAACATGAGAGAGGCCACACAGCATACCGTGCGGGAAATAAGCGTGGCGTGGTATTCTGTGTGGCCTCTTTCATGTTAGCTCGAATATTACAACCGGTATCGCCTCCGCGCCGCGCCGCACCGCACCGCCTCCGCCGTCAGTGTTTCTAGCTTTAACTATTTTGAGAATTCTGAAGCCAAAATGGTAAAAGTTAACCCTTAGCTTGATCCTATCTATTTTTATTGTCTTTCTCGCCATTATGTCACATACACTTTACTTACCTCAAATTATAATACCTACAATAAGTCTGTCGCCTTTGACCTTTTGACCCCATTTCGATCACAGAGCCTGTGGTGTGTTCAAATATGGGTGAACACCAAAAAGTTGCACACCTTAATGCAGGTAGTTAAAATTACTATTAACTTTTTCCATTATGACACGAAAATTAATCATAGCACATATCAATGGAAAACATATCTTCACTCATATACAATAACAATGCAATAAGGCCACCTATTGCTTACCTTGTAATTTTTTCTCTGTGTATCTGTTTTCTGTATTTCTTACTATTTCTGGTGTACAATAAAGAGTCTTTGTATTGTTTTGTAATAACAAGCAAATTTGAAATATTTATCTTTTACATTGCCCAGTGTAATCATTTTCATATAAAATATATTATATAATAGGATAGAGGAATTCCTTGACTTACAGCAATCATCAATTATCATGACCTAATAACAGAAAAGATCCCATGAAACATTTCCAGCTAGGTAGTTGTAATGTAAGTATTCATCATCATCATCATCATATCAGCTGTAGGACATCCAGTGTGGGACATAGGCCTTCCCCATTGCTGTAGTACTTTTCGGTTAGCTTGGGTACGGTGACATTTTCTTTTTTCCATTCCACGCCATGAATGTTTCAGGCCAATATTTTATAAAAAATATACTTGAATCTTGAATGAACAAAAAAATATATATCTCCATGTAGCTTAAATATTTTGTAATAATAAACACAAATCACTTAAAAACATAATATTTTGTTATAAAACTAACAAGATAAATTTTAATCTCGTCAACTTTCATCGCATACTATTACAATAGAGCTTGACTGCATGTTTGACTCGCATCATCTCTCAATTAGTATGAGAGTGAAGGTCCTTAAATGCGTCTTTGTTTCGAGTGTTTCGTATTGTTTGATGTTTTGAACTGTTACTTTGTTATTCAATTTTGTTATTACAGTTTTTGTTAATTTTTTACCATTATTAGTTTTGATATAGTGCCAAAGAAGACCGCATGGTTTGTGAGATCCCGATAGACAAGCAAAAACACATTAAAATGAGTTAAAATAACAAAACTAGTTAAAATATAAACTATCACTAATAAAATCAATTACACACCCTTATCGAGAATCCTAATAAATCAATTCGAATTTACATTGTCACAACCCTTTAATTGCTTAATGACATGTGTCACCGTACCCACCTATCCGTAAAGTAGTACCCAACTTATCCGAAAAGTACTATAGATGCAATGTAAGTTAATAGGACATAAACAGAGTTTACATTCCTTTTAGATCTTCAAAGCAGTGAAAAACTTTTACTCTCATCATGATTAGTTAGCATCAATAGGAACTTAGTGAACAAAAAATAGATATAAATAAATAATAAATAAAAACATATAGGTGTTATAAAATACTCCTAAGCAGTAACAAGTATACAACATAGAAAGTCCACTTATCTAACATTTATTGTGACTTTAATCACAATTAACAATGAATGAGAATCACAAACATATTATAAGTCCATTCAATATCCTATCCCCAAAGTGTCAAATGACAAGAATCATAAAATCATGAAACAACTGAATATACCTACCTACTTCAGTTACAATATTTAATGCAATCTTCTAGGGTTGACCCTAATTGTTTTTTTGGTATTGATGAAGATTTTTTGCGTATTTCTGTAATATTAATATATTAAAGTATGTTTCAATTATTCTAAAACAAAATGTGTACTCACTTTATCTTTTTTTTAATTAAAAATAAGAATAAGAATGGTTTATTAGCTGATATAATAGACACATACAGAAACACTGACCTAATTGCACCTATACTTTCGTAAATTCCAACATTAGTCCTGTGGCCTATGGCCTGTGGCTTAAACTGGCTAGATTTTGTGTTATTGTGGTGTATTTTGAAGTACAAGTGACCTAGGAGTGTGATCTATTCGGATTAGCAGGACCATTAGTACTGTATATTATACCTATACAGTATTCTATCCAGCAGAGCAACTTATGTAATCAGATAGGAACAAACATGATTACATGATAGATTATTTTAAACCTAGTGGTATAGGTACAATATTTCACTAAACAGTGTACTTTACATAATGGAGAATAAGACAATAAGCGATTGTTTGATCACACCTTTGAGTATTAGGACAGAACATAAACCAACATTTAAAAAAGGAGGCAACACATAAATGGCAATAATGACAGGTCAATGAACTCTCGACTTTCACTTGGCTGAAGGCTACAGATATTATTAAATAAAATAGTAGATAGCAACACTTAAAATGATTAGCCAAGCCTAGTCAAACTGGTTTCAATTTTAATGATTACTTGTAGCTTTATTCAGGTTTATTAAAACATATCACAGCCTAGTCAATTAGGTGTCTATACCATTATTGCTTAATAAGTTCTATTCTTTTAGAGATGATGTATGGCTTGCAAAGTGAATAGAAACCATATGTGATATTATATCTAGTATGAGATTATCTAAAGCATGCCTAACCACTTCATCTGAGATAATAAGCAAATTAGGTATTTTGCTGAAGTTATCATTATCAAAGAAATTGAAAGGTTACATAAGGGTCTATGGACCAGGGAAATAAGTAAAACAGCAAGCACATGTGGTATCATTACTTAGTGCAGATAAGAATCAAGATGCAAATAGGTTAATGAAATAGCTAAATGTTTTAATTAAACAAGGTGCCACCAGAAACAAAATGCTTTTCTTTCGAATATAGAAATTAAATGCCTTGTAATTTTCTCTCTGTGTACCTGTTTTCTGTATCACTTATTATTGCTGGTGTACAATAAAGAGTCATTGTATTGTATAGCCACCATGGCAAAGATGGTTTACTCAGAATAATTTATTTGACCTTGGGAATTGGGTTCATAATACCATATCAGTACAATCAGGAATAGGTGTAATTTAAATTAGTTCAGGCTTCAAAACTAATTAACAATCATATTAAAACGACAGATTGTATTTCTATTTTATGAATATTAGACTTAAATAAAACTAAAACTAAGTGTTTGTTTATAATACATGCAAGGTAAACAAATAATAGAAAGAGCCATAACTTAATTAATGTTCAGGTTTCTGAATTGTTATCTGATGCTTAATGTAATAAAAAAGCTATTGTTCCAATTATAATGAGCAATTAATGTTTCATTATGTTTAAAGGCATAGGTAACATAATAAATAACACACTAGGATTCACATTATAACAAAAGTAGGTACTCTTATGTGTGATAGGAAGTATAAAGGAAGCACTGATTAGCATTCAGCTCGCGGCCACGGGCACGACAGGGCACTAGCACCTGCCAAGCTACCAGCACACCACACAATAAATACCAAAACCGTACTAGTCCAAAACAAACCTATTAACACCAACGACATCCCGGCTCCAAAGGAATGAACCTCACATGTGTATCCACTATTCAAGGCTCAAACACCGCAAACTCACATGAAATTGTTTTGACAACATCCAATATAACCTAAAATCTAGTGTCAAAACCATCCAAACCGCGATAAATAATCCCGAAAAACCATATACACTATTGGGTAATTGATGTTCCTCCATGCCTAACCACCCGCACTCAGTACGCAAGCCGATACAATGATACCTAGATGCAAATGCTAATGTCCTATTTGACGAAATTTAGTATAAATATAACTTTCCCGCAAACACCGTATAACTTTGATCAAATTCGCGGTAAACGTCTTATTTTGTATGTATAAAGAGCATACACACGGGATGTAACATTAATTAATTAATTCGACCGATTAAATAAAGGTACGACAATCAAAGCAAAGCACCGCTACTCGGCTGGCGGTGAACCGGCGAAGCTACAACAAAAATAACCAATTATTGCTACTTACCGCCGACTCTGTACATATTCGCAGCCATTTTTTATACACAATCACTATTCATTAACACTTAAATAATCTACATCTGACACAATTATTAACTATAACACTATGTAATTGAGCTTTTACAATGTTTTTCATCACGTTAACTCCGGACGCCTTTCGCTGATCGCCATTTTCTTTCACACTACTAATTTGGCCAGTGCGCAGTCGCACTTTTTAGCGTAAACTTCCTGCTCTTAAAACAAAGCAATGACATGTTCTTAAAATTTTATTCACGTATTACAACAAAACGACGGTGTTGTAAAATTAAGATACGAAATATTTTACAAATCATGTCCCTAATTGAAATATAATTTACTATGCCCTAAAAATAAAAAAAATATTTCATTCAATAACGTTTCGTCCTTTCATGCACGCGACTGTCGACGATGATTCATTAAGAAATGTATTGGAGCCCATATAAATACTTGATTGTATAATAATACTGAAATTACTATAAAGCAACGATTTGATAATTTAAATAAAATATAATATGCCTTTTACTAAAAAAAAAGCTTCTAAAATTATATTTTTGTCACCCAACCTTTAGAAACGGAACGTTTTTTTTAGATAAAAAAAAACAAGGCACGCTCAATTTGTCCATGGTTAGAAGTCTATCTTGTCTTTGACTTTATCATAGACAAATAATTATATTTTCTGTGTTATGGAGTTGGTTGCAGGCAAAGGAATGAAAAAAAAAGGATGAATAACATAATAAAAATATAAAGCATGTTTTTGTGCAAGCATGTTTTAGCAAAAAATGTAATTTAGTATAAATTGAGGTAGAATAAAGATTCTCACTATGAATTATAAATATTGCGTTTTCGTAAATGACGTGGCTGAAGTGACAGCTGTTTTGTCTTTGGTCTTGACAATTGCCAAATCAGCCAAGACTCGTCACGTCAGTCAGTCTGCTAAAAATCTAATAAAAATCTTATTCAATTAAATTTTCTGAATGAGTCTGCATTTAGACTATAGCGTATTACTTATGTGAGAAGCCTTGGTACACTGGATGCCTACCTGGTACGTAAAAACAGCTTAAAACCGTGAATAAGGGTGTGCTAAGGGGGTACGTGTTATTATGGTGTTTTTACGATATTTTACTTTTAGATAGTGAAATGGCGACGTACGAGGAGTTTATTCAGCAAAATGAGGATCGGGACGGTGTTCGGTTCACATGGAATGTGTGGCCATCGAGCAGGATCGAAGCTACGCGGCTGGTGGTTCCCCTGGCCTGCTTGTATCAGCCTCTGAAGGAGCGGCCGGATCTACCCCCGATTCAATATGAGCCCGTGCTTTGCACCCGGAATACTTGCCGGGCTGTGATGAACCCAATGTGCCAGGTCGACTATAGAGCCAAATTGTGGGTGTGCAACTTCTGTTTCCAAAGGAATCCTGTAAGTAAACTATACGGCGCTATTTTCGGTATAGTTTTACAGTCTTTGTTCCACTTCAGTGAACATATTTTTGTTCAATTGTCACCGGAATTGTAAAATAAGTGTTAACACTTAAATTCTCTTATAAAGCTGTTTGTATTTTCCTATACAAATCCAATTAGAGTATTTTTAACCAGTTTTATTAGTGCTAAGTGACAATAGTATTTAATTTGATGATGAACTTCTACTAATATAATAAACTAGTGTTTGCCTATGATTTCATACAGAAATAGGTCAACATCTGTTTTCTATCCTGTGGGAAATTCCAAAAAGTTAGTCAGATAATAAAAATAAGCCTTTTTATGTCTAATACCATAACAATTTTGAAATTTTTTGTTCTAATGTGCTGCATGACGTTTTGCAGTCTCAGGTCATTTTGGTTATGGAGATAAGACTATTTTGAATATATTAATCCTCTTTATTGCATGACCTATGTTTTTGATTTTCGAAAAATCATTTTTTTTTCACTTGTATATCTTGAAGAGTCTAATAATTATAGTTATGGTGATAGGGTCACCCTAAATTATACATATAAATCTCAAACATATTTGTAACAAAATTGTAGACCTATAATGAGCTTCCAATTACAATTTATCCATTTTAATTTTCAGTTTCCTCCTCAATATGCAGCAATATCAGAGCAACATCAGCCTGCAGAACTTATCCCTAACTTCTCAACTATAGAGTACACAATCACTAGAGCTCAGTCCATGCCTCCTATCTACCTCCTAGTGGTGGATACTTGCATGGATGAGGAAGAACTGTCTGCGTTGAAGGATTCTCTGCAGACCTCGCTCAGTCTCATGCCGCAGAATGCTTTAGTGGGTCTTATTACTTTTGGCCGTATGGTACAGATTCATGAGTTAGGTAAGGCATTGTTTGTATAGATATTTTAAAAGAAGCTACAAACCTGGCAGTTTGACTACCAGGATATTTGCATGGATTAATTAAATATAACAAAAATTTGGCCCACCCTTCATACAAAATTACCGATTTTGCATACATTTTGAGGGCCAGATTTTTTGCCGCTCAGTATATTAACATATTTGAGCAAGTCAAAGTAATAATACAATTTTGTGGTAACCTATCCAACACAAGAAATTTAATAAAACATATTGATAAAAAAAACCACAAAAGTTTAATCATGTCAATAACCTTACCTTTCCAGGTACTGAAGGCATATCAAAATGTTACGTCTTCAAAGGAACCAAAGACTTGACAGCAAAGCAAATTCAAGAGCAACTAGCTATTGGTCGCGTGAATGCCCCCAACCCTCAACAACGTCCTGGGGCCCCTGCTCCTCCACCACCAGCCCACCGCTTCCTGCAACCAGTCAAACAGTGTGACATGGCCTTGACTGATTTACTTGGAGAACTCGGCCGGGATCCTTGGCCTCTTGGTGTTGGGAAGAGACCATTACGCAGCAGCGGAGTGGCTCTTTCGTTAGCTATAGGATTATTAGAGGTTACTTACCCAAATACGGGTGCCAGGGTTATGATGTTCCTCGGAGGACCATGCTCTCAAGGCCCCGGCCAGGTGGTGAATGATGAGCTGAAACAGCCAATCCGGTCGCATCATGACATCCACAAAGATAATGCCAAGTATATGAAGAAGGCGATTAAGCATTATGAAGCTTTAGCATTCAGGGCTGCAACTAATGGGCATTCTATTGACATTTACTCATGTGCTCTGGATCAGACTGGGCTGATGGAAATGAAGCAGTGTTCTAACTCAACTGGGTAAGAATCTTACCGTAAGATATTTCTAAATTTATTTATTCACATTATATTAACTAATTCGTATGTTTGTGGAGGGTCTAGTTGTTACGAGAAATGCGCACTAACACAACATGTATTGACAAAAGATTTACAAAAATAACTAACTCAAGAACATATTGGTTGGGAGATTTTGCTGTTTGCTAACCGAATTGGTTAGTGTCAAATTGACAAAGACCTGCGTTCTATCCGGGATAGAACTAGGGATAGACTATCCCTGTACTCAGCATTTTTTCTCTGTTTTTTTTTTTCAGTTTTTAATAACTTAATACTACTTGTGTCATTGTGATCTAAACACATTCAAAGACTAGACTCTCATAGTGCAGTGCTACAAATATAGTTTGTAAGCAGCCTACTCAAAGCCCTGCAAGCAGGGTCCTGCTACCTTACGCATGTTTATAGGGCCGACACTACAGTAAAAATTGCCCCTGCATGCAATACAATACATTAGCAATGTTACTGTAAACAGGGCCCTAAGCTGTAATACCCCTGGTGTTACAGATGTTTATGGGCGGTGGTGATCTCTTACCATCAGGAGACCCACTTGCTCGTTTGCCATCCAGTAAAATAAAAAAAAAATAAAAAAAATGTATGTAGTGCTTAAACTAGGCCTCTTTAGCAAGGGAAACATCTGTTTCAGTGGTCACATGGTGATGGGCGACTCCTTCAATTCCTCGCTTTTCAAGCAGACATTCCAGCGCGTGTTTGCGAAGGATCAGAAGAGTGACTTCAAGATGGCATTCAATGGCACTTTGGAAGTCAAATGCAGTCGGGAGTTAAAAAGTATGTTTTTTAGTTTTTTGCGTGCCACTTATAAAATCGAAATTAGATTTTTTTGGCATTTTGATCCTAACAAGTTTCAAGTCCATCCTAGTAACCGTTGAAGAATTTATTGTATTTATATTATATTGTTACTGAATGTAAGTATCGGATACCAGCAAATTGTTGAAAAATATATACTCAGCGGCACAAAATTTGGCCCACAACTATACAGTCATGAGCAAAGATATCGACACGGCCAAAGGTACAAAAATATGTATACACGACTTTATGCACTAAACACTAAGGCCGTGTATACATATTTTTGCAACTTTGGCCGTGTCGATATCTTTCCTTGACTGTAGTATACAAAATTACCTATTACTGCATACATTTGAGGGCCAAATTTGTTGTCAGACTTTGCAAATTTTGAAATCTCAACTTACATACATGCAAATGTTGCAAGTTAAACACACTAGTAAATATTTTCTTTTCTTCTTTCTTTACTGATATAGTTGTATCTCCTCCTCCCTACAGTAAGCGGTGCGATAGGCTCGTGCGTGTCTCTGAACGTGAAGGGCCCGTGCGTGTCCGACCAGGAAGTAGGCATGGGCAACACGTGCCAGTGGAAAATGTGCACGTTCACGCCAAGTACCACAATGGCGATATTCTTTGAGGTACGTTGCTTTTGGCGTAAATAGGGTTGTGCACTCGTCACCTAGCATACCGGGATTGTGAGATACCAGAATTTGGGATCCCGTTGGAACATAAAAAGGGTGAATGTTATTGCAATTTTTTTTTTGCGTTGCGGCTCATATCAAATTTGTCAATTTTGCCATGCGTCAGGATTCCATTTTTGTCAAAATTCAGAATGACCAATTTTCCTTGTTGATGTTTTTCAAATTGTCATTTTTCTGCTTGGGCGTATAATTTCGAGTTGTGTGCACATCATATCGTTTTATAAAATCCTTCCTTTCCACCTGATTGTTTCTTCAGTATAAGGCGACAAGAAACTGATAACGGTTGAAAAGCTCGTTGAACTACCCAATTTTGTTGTGACCCTGATCCTCCTGGCAGGTGGTGAACCAGCACGCGGCCCCGGTGCCGCAGGGCGGGCGCGGCTGCGTGCAGCTCATAACGCAGTACCAGCATTCGAGCGGGCAGCGCCGCGTGCGCGTCACTACCATCGCCCGCAAGTGAGTACTGACCGACTTGGACTGCCTAACTTGAGGCTGGAGGTATGAAAGTGAGCGAGCGAGTGAAATAGCGCGACCGGGTTACAGGGTCTGAAGCCCGGTTACCGCCGCGAGCTGAACGTACAACGATTAAAGTACAAAAATTCATCATCATCATCATCCCAGCCTATATACGTCCCATTGCTGGGCACAGGCCTCCTCTCAGAACAAGAGGCTTGGGCCAGTACAACGATTGGCTGCGTGAAATTACTTACACCGGACCTCAGTGTCACGTGTTTGATGCATTAGACGACAAAACATAACAACTATGTACGTAAACCTTATCAAGAAGCTATTATCGATCACATGGTCCTATAGTTTTTGGTATTTTTTTATTTTTAATACAAGTTTTATTTCCTGACTGTACTTTTTATCGATTTTACTTGCATTGTCACCTAAACTAAATTTGCATACCAAATTTCAAGTCCATGCCGTTAACTGTTGAAGAGTTCTGTACTGCGGAGACGATCCCGGCTGGACTACCAGGAATACCAGGATGTCACTACCAGATTATTGTATTGTCACGCAATTTACATAAGTATGCCAAATTTCAAGTCAATTCTACTACTGGAAGTTGGTCGAATTTTACTTGCAAGATTTCACTACAGACAGAAAAACGGACAACGGGACAGGTGAAACGACTGTTTTCTCAACTCGTTACTTTGAACAGGGTATAATGTGATGTGTTCCAGTTGGGGCGATGCGGCCGTGAACCTGCCGCACATCGCGGCGGGCTTCGACCAGGAGTCGGCGGCGGTGGTGATGGCGCGTCTCGTGGTCTACCGCGCCGAGCAGGAGGACGGGCCCGACGTGCTGCGCTGGCTCGACCGCATGCTCATTAGACTGGTAACACACGGGGGACTTACTATTCGGGGGGTGACACTCTTTCCCGGCCCGGATAATACCGACCCTGTTTTTCATGTACACGCCCGTAGCAGCTCATGTCAGTCTCTATGGGCGTGTACACGAAAAACAGGGTCGGTATTTCCATGTCAATATTATCCGGGCTGGGAAATAGTGTCACCTCTATCCGGGCGCAGTGACACGTGGTCTTGGCCTACAACCCCAGACTGCGCCATGCTTCACGATGTTGGGCCAGCTCTTGCTAGCTTTTGACCCTGAGATCATTATATTACATTATTAGGCACGGAAAGCAAGGGGTTGCTCGACGAGGTAGTTTTGGTGAAGATACGAGTCAGACAATTCTTGTTTATAGATTTGGTGCTTTTGTAAAACAATTCGAGGATTCGATCACCAAAAAAAACGCATTAAAAAAACTCAAGCAAGCACAGCGTCATCGCTGCTACTATTCATATAACGGATGGTTGGACGAAAGTAAATTGTATGGGGTTATGTAGGCTCGGCCTTAGCCATCTAGGCGCCCCGGGGATCGAGTCATGTTTTAGATAGGAGTACTGAGTAAACGACAGTTTATGTTTGTTACACATAGAATACTCACTTACAAGATAAGTCTAAAAAATTAAAACTCGTGAGTCTAGTTTTTTTTCTTCAGATCGATAAAATTATATATTCAAATTAAGTGGTTGACCTGGGACGCGCGGCGCTCTGTAATACTTGGTGCCCTGGTCGCCTAGATATCCTAACAAGTACTCCCTTTGTCCACAGTGCCAGAAGTTCGGCGAGTACGCCAAAGATGACCCGAACAGCTTCCGGTTATCAGAGAACTTCAGCCTGTACCCGCAGTTTATGTACCACCTGCGTCGCTCACAGTTCCTTCAGGTGTTCAACAACTCGCCTGATGAGACCACGTTCTACAGGTTAGGATATATGTACTTTGAAAAGAACATTTTAATTGCTGTACGCAGGTTTACAGCGGATGCAGGCTGCTTTCAACCGAAGCAACTGGGGGTTTATTTCAGGGGGAGGTCTATGTAAGACTGGATGTCTACGGCACGGCTGATATGATGATGAATTGTTAAACTCTTAATCAAAAATTATTTAAATTTTTATTTTTATACAACTTCGCTGACTACATTTTGTTGGTTGTATATGCATTGTCAGCCAAGTTACATCACAAGTCAATGTCAATGGTTGATGTAATCCGTTGAACATTTCCATCCCATGAAGACAATCCTGGCCGTACTAGTATGCCATCATAAGTTAAGTATGGCAAATTTCAGAAGCGGTCGAAAAATGGTTTTAAACCACAATTACAAACATACAAATTGTAATTTAAATAAAATATCTTAAAAAGCATTACCTCTCCTTGCAGTCTGGTAAAAATTGTAATGTTAACGGCTCGTTCAAAGGCACATGCTGATGCGGGAGGACCTGACGCAGTCTCTCATCATGATCCAGCCGATCCTGTACTCGTACAGCTTCGGCGGGCCGCCCGAGCCCGTGCTGCTGGACACATCGTCCATCCAGCCCGACCGAATCCTGCTGATGGACACTTTCTTCCAGATCCTCATCTACCACGGAGAGGTCAGTCCACTATGAGGACCACAGAACTAATTGGAAGAATAGAAATTCTTACAGAGGTACTACACTAGCACAAACCATAAACAAACGCCATGACAGCAGCGTCAATTCTCTTTATAGTCTGTGGTCATGCATGACGGATCACGACATAGGTATTTAACGATAGTAATGATAGAGGTATATTTCCTAAAATTTAATTAAAATAATATGATATTATGGCAGCCTACGGACATTCAAAAGACATTAAAAAAACTGTTTATGGTTTGTGCTAGTGCTGCATTCTGACGACAGAACATTGCAGTACATTCCATATTCGACTAATTGTTTTCTTTTTGTACGTAGACGATAGCGCAGTGGCGCGCGCTCCACTACCAAGACATGCCGGAGTATGAAAGCTTTGCGCAGCTGCTGCGCGCGCCGGTCGACGACGCGCAAGAGATCCTCCAGAGCCGCTTCCCCGTGCCGCGGTACATCGACACAGAGCACGGCGGCTCTCAGGTAACACACAACTATCTTGTACCTAGACTATAGCGCAGTCGTGCGCTCCACTACCAAGACCACAGACCAAGACAATTTTTTTTTTACATGAAACTGTCAGTGATTGACCCCTATCTCATCTGATGTCAAGTGCAAATGGGGCCAAAGATGTATCTCACTGGTTCAGTAACAGCCTATTCACTCTAGCCTTGAAGAGCCCTAGATTGTATTTATCCGGAAATACAGACGACGGGAGCGAATTCCATTCCTTAGCGCAGTTCGCATTATGAAATATGAAGCAAACCGCTTCATGCGGGCCAATGGAAACACTAATACATAAGGGTGAAGACGCTCCCCCTGCATGGAAGTCCGTTGACAAAATGAAGGGGCGAAAATCCTGACATGACAAGACAAATTCTGACGTATGGCAACCCTAGTCACAGGTCACAGAGCACATTTTTAATGTCAAATAGAATAAAATCACTATTATGTGAATGATAGAGCACTGATCATATCGTACAATAGTAGTATAACATTCGTGCTGCGACCTATCTTAAAATGTATATAAATTAAATATATTGACAGATCTTTCAATCCTACTCACATCGCGGTCTAATAATACTACTGATAATCTTGAACCATTTCATCTTGGGGGAGAAAAAACAACTAGATACAATCACAGGAAATATAGGAATCTAAATAAGAAAGTGATACAATCAAATGACAGTCTAATTTATTTCAAATTACTTCACCACTATGACGGTTTTGCTTAGTTTTAGTAGCCAAAATCCTTTCGAGCATATCATTCACCTTCTGTTGAGTTTTTAGAAAATTCCGGAAATGTGTGTCGTCGTAGGTGGAAGCTATGTTGATTAGTGGCCGCTGCTGCCTCGGCACTACCCTGTCGTTACAACCCTCTTTGCTCCCACATTTCCCTTCTGAACTTCTGGGCCAATTATCTTTTTCCAATTTTTCATGAAATCTTACGTTCTCGTAATTCGTTCGAGGTTTATAAAATCGGTCGCTGTAACTGTACTCCTTTTTCGTGCTTCTGGATTTCGGCCTTTTGTCGAATTTGAAATCAAAATCTCTCGATCGATTGGAACGTATGTTATACTCGTTTCTCTGGGTATATCTGTTTGGTTTTCGGTATCTGTAGGTTTCTTCGCTGTACTCTCGCAAGTGTCGTCCTCTATCGCGCGGAGGTTTCGGTGACAGTACTATATTGTCAACTATGATACCTTTTGATACTGGTACTTTCAAAGGCTTGATTTCGTTAGAATTAGTTTGAAACGTTAACGCGTGCGCCGATCGGCTTACAGTGTGTATGTTATCAATTGCGTTGTTATGAATTGTGGTAGGAACCTGTATTATTTTTTGCAAATACGGATCCAGTACCATAGCTTTTGTTTGTAAATATGGACTTTTTATACCGTAGGAGCTCATGGGTGGAAGCAGCGGAGCATAAAACTTATAAGAGGCATAAGGGTTATGTTCTATTGTTGGCATCGTCGCGATCCTATATGGAGCATAAGGATTATGTATCATTTTCGGCACCATAGCAATAACTTCGGCTCTCTGCGTTTGTGTAATATTGTCTTGTTTTAGTGTAATGTTAGGGTTTTGGTTGTCATTCTTCATTAGGTTAAATTTTTCGAATAGTTCCATGAATTTTTTCAAGACTTGAGATGCTTCTTGAATTTTCATGGAGTCTTCTTTTACTGTTGTGGATGGTGTTGTACCTGTAATGCGATATTGAAGATTATTAAATATTTCTTATAATTGTAACAGTTCTTTAAATATTTGATGTGATAACTCACCGGTCGTAGTTTTGGGCTCTGTTTTTGTAATGACAGTTATAGATATTGGAATTGTAGTGGTAGTAGAAGTAATAGTAGTAGATGTTATTGTTGTTGGGGTCATTGCTGTCGTCATGATTGGTGTTGCTGTAGTTGTAGTTATGGTCGCTGTCGCTGTCGATGTAATAGGTTTTTCCGTTTTCAAATCTTTTAAAACAATTTCTTTAACGGTATTTGCTATTTCTTTTAGAACATCTAGCGGTAAAGATTTGACCTTTTCATTGATATCATTTTCCGATTTTTCTGTCACAATATATTGTTGATGAAGGTCACTTCTCGTTTCAGTGTTCATCAATAGTTTATTGTGCAGTTCATCCTTCTGTGGTAAGGCATATTCGTAATTTAGATGTTTAGTAATTTTGCTGTCGTTGGTGTAAAGGGGTTCTTTTTTAGTGTCTTCTGTTGCAATATGACCAACTCGAGCTTTTTGCCTTTCTATCAAATACGGCCAGTTAATTCTTTCGTAATTGTTGGGACGGATATTGTTTTCAGCATTTGTTACTTCGTCCGGAGTTATACTTTTTTGTTGTTCTTTTGCGTTGAGGTCTAACGTTCCAGTACTCTTGTTATCTTTCATATCATGTCCTTTCGTTTCATACCAATTGAAGAATTTGGGATCACTTCTATTTCTGCTTAATAGTTCAGATTCTGTTTCTCTTCTATCTAGACGATTATTTATTGAACCTTCTTTTTGTAATAAAATATGTTCTTGATTATTTAATAACGTATGTCTACCGGGAGGTATTTGATACAATGCAATTTTATCTACCATATCAGGATTCGGAGTAATTCTGATGTCATCGAAGAAGTATGGCCAAGTGTTCTTAAATTCCCCATTGACGCTGGGATAACTACGATTCGGAAGTTTTTCTCCTGCGAGTGGTCGAATAAAGGACGGGTTTTCTTGTTCCTTTTCTAATTTTGGTTCAAGTTCTTTAGCACTCTGTGTATTAAAAGCCCATTCAGCTTTATAATCACTACCACCGTTCCAGTGTTCTGCAAACTTCAAAGGATAAAGGTGCTTTTCAAAGTTATTAATCTTGTTTTTATTTGCTTCCATTTTCACGATAGCTACTTGCTCTCGGTCGTTTGGTTCATTATATAATAATTTGGGATTGTCACGATAAATTTTTTCTTGTTCTGTATTTCTTTTTCTCTCAAGCAAGTAAGGCAAATTACTTCTATATACATAGTGTTTATTGGAGTCATCTGGTTTCATTGATTCATAGCCATTACTTGGTAAGTTAATATCTAAACTATTATGTCCCATTTCTAATTTTTGATCTTTTCCGTTATTCTGGTTCTCATAAAAATAAGGCCAAATAGTTTTGTTATCGATAGAGTAGTGATCATTTTTATTAACAGATTTGCTAGAACCGATAGTGTTGCGCTCAATTTGCTGACTTAATTGTAAATTATTTTGTTCTTCTGGCATGGCTCCTGTTTGTTTAGAACTCTGATCATATGGACAGATATATCTATATATTTCTTTCTGGATTAGATGGATTTTATTATTTGATTTGCATAACATTGCTTTGTTATGCTCACTTAGCTCAATCAAGTCTTCTACGTTTTGATCTGCGAAAGGTTCACTGTCAATCGGTTTGATGCTCTGACTATCGATAGCATATAGCCAATTGTTTGGTTCGTTTTTGACGATATTTAACATATCAGATAACTTATCGCGGGCATTGTATAATGTGACTTTTCCTTGTTTTAATTCCGTTTGAATATTGCTTATCAAACTATTTCTAATATTACTAATTGGATTATGTAATTGGTTTAAGAAATCTTCAATAATTTTTCTCTCTTCTTTATTACCTTTGTTGTGATTAGAAGTATTCTCTAATTTTTCGGTTTTAGTCATTAAACTGTAGTTTGTTTGCTCATTTTTCTTATTTTCTTCTAACACTTTATCTATGTCTTCAATAAGTTTATTGGCATTGAATGTTCGCACAGGGAGCACAGTAGAAGTTTCAACTGGTTTTGTTTGTGTCTGTGACAGGATTTCTGCAACAATTTTCCTTATATATTCGGCATCGTTTGATCGCTCGTTTATAATGTAATCATTTGATGTACTGTATTGCGCCTTTTCGTTTTTATTTTTGTTTACTTTATTCTCTGGGACTTTATCTACTCTACTAATGATATCTTCTATAAAATGATTTTGTATAGGAGATGGCAATGTATCTATTTTGCTATCATTTTGTATGATAATTGATTGCATTGTGGTTTCCTTTAAATGCGATGCATTTTGATCTTTCTGTTGATTTAAATAGGCAAACAATTTGTTCCACTGAGCCGGGCTATCACGGACTTGAGCTGAAAAAAAATTGTATTTAATTGTTTCTCGAGGTAGGTAATACATAAAAAAACGTAGTCGACTTACTGTCTAGTTCGTA
This sequence comes from Choristoneura fumiferana, assembly GCF_025370935.1. NCBI lineage: Eukaryota > Metazoa > Arthropoda > Insecta > Lepidoptera > Tortricidae > Choristoneura > Choristoneura fumiferana. The sequence continues at coordinate 4,551,550 of NC_133482.1, read as the reverse complement.
GGCGATTGGCTTCGTACTGGACTTCTTCGTCTCGTCATTTACTTTTACTGGAAGAGTAGATAGAGTAGTGGCCGAGTTATTTTCCGTTAAACATTGCGAGCGTAGTTTTCTGAATGAAAATATTGATGCTGATTAGATTAGAATAGAATTAATGTTAGGTAAACGTACCAGTGGTCGTCTCGTCACTGTCCCGATAGAGGTGACAGCAGCATTGAGCATTAGCGTATCAAGCACTTGGACCTTATTTATTTTTTTGCTTTGCTACTTTAAAGTCACATACAACAGGTAAAGTTACTACATATAAAAACTACACTGTATATGTATGTATACATTTGCCTTTTCATAGAAACCTGCCACTTCTAAGGCTTAAACAAGATGGACACACTTAAACGCCCGTTTACAACACCTTATCTCCTTTTCGTAACAGTCACAATCAAATTTGACCAGCAATACCTGCCTACCTGAAAATGTCCAGTAGCATTTTCAAGCCCTTCTTTTTTTTTTGGTCGCTAAACCATGGCTGCTTAATTTACAAGCGCCTGAGCCATAATGGCCCACGAGTATAATTAAATAAACTTTCAACAGTTTAAACATTTTCACCACACTAGAAAATCGATTGTTTATTAAGTTATTAAAATAATAACCGCCACTGGCCGGTCAGAGATTTTCGTGTCGTCCATTCGGGCCGACTGTTAAAAAGGCGAAGCAGCCTTGCACTAAATAATAGTTGAATAAACGATCGGTTTATCAAACAATTTAATCGTGAAGCGCTCACCGGTTGCCGATAGCGTCGATGTTTACGTTGTGCCGCTGCAGTTTCCGCAGCGTGGACGCGTCCAGCTCGTCCTTTTGCACTCCACTCAGCAGCAACACGCACAGAACATCTGAAAACACCAGCATCTCAACTTACACCGCCAATGTCAAGCCCCTCATACACCAATCTTCTAACATATTATTACAATTATCCTAAGACTTTATGTGCTAAGATTCTCGACGCGTGACGCGCGGCAACAACATATTTTATTACTAAGACCTTTTATGCGGACTGAACGTGGTGCGCGTTCGTTTTCGATAGAGAACGTACATGAGACTACGGCGGCGACGAACAGAACTCGACACAACATTTTCACGATAGCCGCCTTTTATTGTTTGGCCGCGGACGCGATGGTCGCGGCGTTTGTGCTCGTTTTGTGCCAGTTGACTGGTTTAATTGGTTCGAGGCGATGCACGTTGTGTGGAAGCTGCTTTAGGTGGCACGTAGGTATTGACAGGTTTTGGACTGAGGATTAAGCGTAAAATTATAACATAGGGCGCTGCCTGATAGTTTTCATTGCGTTCTGATAAGAAGAGAAAAATTTAAATTAGGTACAAAAGTATAAACTCTAGAAAAGCCCCTCTTGTATGTAGTAGTAATAATATATCCGTATAGACAAGTTGCCGATCCAAATAAGATGACTGACACTTAAGTTTCTTAACAGCCTCGGTACACTACAAGGGAATTTTGTTAAGCTAATGTAGAAAATTTATATTTAGCAGATATGTTCGTTCCTTGAGAGAAGAAATTCCCGTGGTAAAGAGAACAAAAGAGTTTATTTTATGCTAACTAGCTTCACAGTGCTTTGGTTTAACTGTTATGCTGTGAAATGTAATAAATAAATAGCTGATGATGATGACGATCCGACCGATTTTGAGGGTCGTAGTGGTACACAAGCAAGAGGATTTTTCGAAAATTCCCGTAAAATTTGGAATAAAAATGATTTATATTTTTGTTTTAAAGTGGCTTTGGCCCGACATGCACTGCGTTGTTGTTTTTTATTATTAGAGTTTTGTCTCGAGATTATAGTGAGACGAGTATCAACTACTTTACTATAATCGTTAATTTTATTATGTACGCGAAAGAAATTGCGGGCAAGCAAAAGTTAAGGCAACACACCCTATGTATGGTAACATTTTTATTTTCTTTTCAGGCGCGATTCCTTCTGTCAAAGGTCAACCCTTCACAGACCCATAACAACATGTATGCGTACGGAGGGGTAAGTGACAACACAATTACAATCATTACATTAATAACATTTGTTATCATTTCAAAAGATCTAATTTTGATGTCATGCATAAAGTTATACCTATAGCGATCTAATTTTTTTTATAATTCGCATGGTGTGATTTACCTATAGGATGACCTGCCATTACAGCATGGTTTGACTTTTTTTATTTTTTTGTTTCATCATTGTATTGGCGAAAACCAGGCGATGCCGATGCCATCAGCGGTAGTATTTTTTTTACTCTTCCGTTTTTTTTACTAACTTCGGTGTCGGCTTTCTAATCATTCAAAAGTTATCATTTTTGGAGCGCTTCTTTTATTTCTACACGAGTTTGATTTACAACATTATGTCTTTAGTGAATGTCAGATTTCTGTATTTGTTTTTATATAATAATAATACAATAATTCAAGTAATGAAAAATGCTTAGGCAGTGAAATAAAATTTAATCTGAGAGATGCTTGATGTGTAATTAAACGCATTTATTAATTGTAAGGCATGTTTTGGGATAAAACAATCTAACCTAACATTTTTATTCTTGACTGCATGCTGTCCTGTACCTATGCGTTTGTCATTTTTTTGCGTTTGACTTAAAATTTAAATACTAACTTAATTCCTTGATGCGTTTAGTTAATATAGCCGTTCAAATGTATATTAATTTGCTTCCAATAACAATTTACGTCACCATGTCTTTTGTACTAGAACTTTCCTTCCTTAAGACTAATTTTGCTTGTTCATCAGTTTTTCAACTCCTACTCTTATTACTTGTAATGATGCAAATGAGTTATTCCCCGTAAATAACTAAGCTTACCTTCCCCAAATAATTAACCCAATTTTGCAAAAACTAGCTCTGCCAATAAATTGACTTCTGAGCCAGATATAAATTCTTGTTAGTGAGGGCTCACCCACAAAATATAGGGTCTCCCACTAAAAAAAACACGGGTTCCCTCTTGGCCACAGAAAAAATAATAAAAGGAATAGAAATGTTATCGTTTTAATTTATTTCCTTTCAAAACAATGCGATGTCGCTGGTCGCTGATTGGCCTTTGCTCGCTAATAACTGTGTTTTGATAAATATAATTACGGATATTGCGAAATGAGGTTTTTTCTTCAGGCGAAATATCGCTAGATGGCGTTAGTAAGTCCGTTTGACGTTTCAGTCTTGCTTGCGATTGGCTCATTTAGATATTTATCCAATCACAAGCGTGACAGAGTCGGACCTCACGACCAGTAAAGTATACCTACTATTATTAATTTTGGACACCTATGTGTGTTTGCTGCAATATATGTGTTTGAGCATTAAACTCGAGCAGCGATTCGTTATAGACTGAAGCCGAGAATGAATGCATGGCATTTTAGTTAGATAAGCGTCTCGCTCTTTTAGCACCATATCACACTAGCGTCTTTCGAGCGTTGCCGTCAGCTCCTGCGCAGCGTTGACGTAACGTTTGCGCAGCGGCTTAGCATTATGAAAGCACACGTTTCAGCTTCTTAAACCAACAAAAAAACGCCACTGGCGTCGCGGCGCTGCTGTGTGAACGTTACGTTGAATCTGCACGAGCGTTAACAAGACGCTCGCAGTTGACGAGCGCCGTTGTGATGACGTTGCGCGGGCGTTGTCAAGACGACAACAGTCTAAAGACACTAGTGTGAGGGTGCCCTCAGTTCGCGCTATACTTATTTATAAATTTCTATTCCTCTTGTTAGTTGTCTGTTTTGTTCTTACGAGTGCGGTTAAAGTACGACCTAATAATTCGTCTACTTACGGCAAATTAAACGAGAGCATGAATTAATTATCAGGTCATGCATACTTGTCGTACAGTCCGGGTCGACAAATACGCGGTCGCACATTTAACCGCACCCGTCCCACTTATGGTATACACAGAAGTTTACCACTGGATTTTATTAATACTGTGTCTAACTGTTTGGGTTGTCTCTTAAATTATACATAAATTTAATTGTTTTTTTATCTAGCAGGATGGTGGCGCTCCGGTGCTAACGGATGACGTGTCGCTGCAAGTGTTCATGGAGCATCTCAAGAAACTGGCGGTGTCTTCGACCGCTTAGAACCGAGGCGTTAGCCTAGCAATGCGGTGGATCGGATACCCTGCGAAATGTTGTGGTGTGTGTGTATCCTGCATAAGATAGGGTTGTCCGTGGCAACAGGGAAAATTGAATTGGCAAAAATACACTAAGTCAATCCAATCGCATATGCCATGTTGCCAGAGACGATTTCAATAGTTATCGCTGTATTTCATCATCAATTTAATTACAATTTAATTGCTATCTTCCATGCTGAACTACGTTCATATTTTACTGGTCAGGTTATGTCATTATCGCACGCTGCAAGCGTGGATAAGCTTATGTTATGGGATGGGTTATTAAAATATGACGCGATACGCGGAATATATTCCCAAAACCATAGACATTATCTATCAGCATTAACTTTCTTTTTATAAAAATCTAATCTTATTATCTACAGTCTTGCAGGTTTTCTGTGTCCGCTATCTAAGTTAAATTTTGTATTCTATATCAATTAAAACAAATGTTTATGAAATGATTAAATGATTTATTTTAAGAAAAAATATATCAGTTTATACATACATCTCACCACTCCCTCTATCATTTCTCTGTACATTTTATTTTACAATCTGCCATATCAAAATACGTTTTGAAACAAAAACATTATTAAACATTTACACAATAATAGTGTTAATGAGACCTGCGAATTATGCTATACGACTTTTACACAGAAATAAAAATATATTAAGTATTTTTAGCATCTACACTTCAGCAACCCTATAGATAGCCTAAAAACAAATGCCTAAAACATTGTTAATTATTTGGTATTATTCCCCATCTAGTTAAAACAGAGAGCATTTCTCTATACGATTTCCCTCTATAAATTATGCTAAACTCTCTTCTTATATAGGAACCTATCAATTAAATGCACGCTAAATAATGCAACAGTAAATAACACACAATAAATTGATAACATCGGATATGGTTACCAACGTGGTTACCGTAATATCAAGCCATGTAAATCCATCAAACTTATTCGCTAATAAAATATAATATCACCATTATATACATAGAATTGAAAATTAAGTAGGTATAGTACTACACCAATCGTTTAGTTAGTATGCTCTTTAGAAAAGATAAAAGACTTCTATGTTAATCTTCTATTTATGATCTATAGCAGGTTGCAAATCAGTCATCATACAGTTTATTTTTTGCCACTAAAAGTTTATCATTTTATTATAATAATAAATGAGTTTTGAAAATAAAACTATGACTGCTAACACTGCAAAGTGATTATATTATTTAGTTTTTTTTAATGAGAATCCTAAGTTTACGAAACCGTAATAAGGAGTAAATAGGGAGGTACAATCTACGAAATTTACTACAAAGGTATTCTCCTCTCCCAAAAGTAGGTATCATTATTTATACAGCTCCGTCATATCCGTTGGTGCAAACAAACCTAAGAACTCTGCGAACAAGCGCATTTATCATTTAAAATCTGTTGTATCAGATTGGTATTACCATATAAATTGGAACTTTTGTTTCTCCACCATCATAACACGTTTCTTCATGACTCGTGTGCAGAGCCCGGAATTTTCGTGGCATTTTTGATCTATCATAGTAACTTCCTCACTCATCAACTCTACCTAAATAATATCGATAAAATAGTATTCGTAATATCTTTTATAAAGACACTAACGGAACACTTATCAGCACTAAAACAGATTGATTATAAAATTGAATTATTAAATTAGAAATTGTTAATGAATAGGTATGCTCAAAAGTTAATTGGAAGAGATCGCTCTTTAACGATAAAACCGTCTATTGTTGACTTTACTTTTAATCTTTTTTAACATGTTGTGTATCGATATCGATATTGAATATCGGAAGTTGTTATCGACTCAAGTGAGAAGTCACTATGACAGATCAAAAATGCCGCGAAAATTCTAGGCTCTGCTCATGTCTCGTAATGCACGGCCACAGTCAATCTCTTCATCCAGAGGCCTTATTGTCTAACTGGCCAACTCTTTCTACCTTTGTCTTATGCTGTGTGACAGAAAGAAGTGGTGAAAATAATTGTGATTCCAAGTGTGTTTGGCAATAAGGCCTCTGGTCCAAATGATCCCATCATTTTGATTGCTACCTTTTTTATTGAATATAAATGTAAAGTAAAAACTGGTTCAGCGACGGGGCGGTCAGTTGAGAAAGCGGATGGACATCTTCTGTTCCACGTCGGTTCTGTCCAGCGCGTGGCAGAACTCTTCGAAGGAGATCATCTGGTCGTTATTGGTGTCTGCCTCCAAAATCGTCCGCTCCGCGATGCTCGTTAGCTGTTCCTCACTAAGCAAAGAAAATGCCGGTTAAGGCTGCATTTCCACCAAAGATGTGCGAGGATGTGTTGCGAGGAATGTGTTTTTCATGAACCAATAGAAACGCTTCATTTACTACTACCTACTTTTTGTTAGGATAAAACAACACGTGAAAAATATACCCAAACACTTATTGATGCTAAAATCTTATCAAGAAAAAAGTAGAATTAAAGCATTATCTTATCAGGCTTTATTTTTTTTTTATTAAGTTCAAATCAAATAAGCTATGAATGAAAAATTCGATTTAATTTTTGAAAATATCAGAATGTACGAATCTACGTTAGCTAGGTACAGCCGAAAAATTTATTACATTACAACCGGGAACATTTATTTAAGATAGAACATGCATTAAGAACAAGTAAAAGTTATTTTTTTCTGTAGGTACAATACAGTTAACCCTTATTAAGGCCCCATTTAATGGAGTATACTACCATAGTAAAAGAGGAGAAGTATGCACACTCCAACCCTTTAGGAGACTTAACTGCCTACTCCGGCGCGGACGCTGAGTCCGCGGGGTTAGGCTCGAAAAACTCACTTTCCCGAAACGCTTACACTTTCTCTAAAAGTGCACTTCTTCAGAAGAATCACTTTCTCGAAACGTACACTGTCCCTAAAAGTACACTTCCCAATAGGTATACTTTCTTAAATAGTGCATTAGATCAGAAGGTCCACTTTTTCAAAAAGTAGATTTTCTCAGATATAGCACATTCCCAGAAGATACATTTTCGCAGAAGGTGTACTTTTTCAAATTCCATATAGACAATCTTTAGTAACAAACAAATCTCTATTAACAAATCTCTAACTTTAATAAAGCCGAGCAAGCGTATAGCGCATGTCAGTCAAGCCATGCTTAGTGTAAGTGACCATAGCTGCCCAAACTTCACAATAGGTTCAAAAGCGAAGCGAACGCAAGATGAGCGAGCTAAAATCAAAACGTACGGCACCGACGGCAGCGCAGCCTTTACAGAAAACTTAATCCTCCTTAAATTATCAGTGTGCGTGCGGCGGATGCGTGCGTACCGGCGCCAACCGGCGCACACACATTTAAGCCGCGCGATGTACTTTTGTTTGTAGTGAACCTACTACTCTTTTACTATTTATGATACTACCAAAGAATCAAAAGCAGCTATCAAATACATACCTGACATAGGATGTTTTTAAAGCTAGTAGTATTTTCAGTAATTACAATGGATATTATAATTTATAACTAAAACGATTTTCCAAGTTGGTTGGTTGAAATTCCAAGTCAATGCATGTGGTCGCTAAATGGCCTCTACCTTTTTAAGGGTTAAGTAGGTACCTTTTCCCTATATTATGTGGTAGGTATTTAATAAAAATTAATTTTGTTATTACCTGATATTGACTCCAACCATCATGTGCAAGATAGCCAGCAGCTCGTCTCTGGAGATCTTGCCATCATTGTCAAGATCATACATGGAGAAGGCAACTGGAAAGTAGGTAATTAGATTAAGATTCTTAACAAAACATTTGTTTGACGCCAAATAAAGGACACTTGACAAGGCACTGACAGATAAGGAGTTGTTTGTTGTAAATCTAATAGATATTATTATCTTGCGTAATTTTGCATTATATGTGTCACAATTTTATCAAACGTCCGACTAAAACTAGTAGGTATGTATGTGATACTAAAACCGAATTTCGGTTTTGTGTGTCAATTTCGGCTGAGACCGAAATTCGAGGACGATTCTAAGTTTAAACTTGCATTCTTTTTGCTTTTACCTCTATAAATGTTAGTGCAAAAAGCCATTAATAGTTAATTTGTGAAATAACAACATCTAGCCATGACAAATTCGTAGATGCGTAGGTGGCTCATGTCAGAGTCACTCCATGGAGCCAAACGTTTGCGAACGCCGTACGAAAGCCCACAAACCTACGAGCACAAACCCATTTTTATCCTTTGCTTTTAATTTTACACTAACTCCATCCCTATATAGTAATCTTCACAATAAAAATATGACAAAATGTACTGCTGATATTGCATCAGATCAAAATTATTATACATACATTAAACTAGCAAAGCTGAATTGGTATAAGTAAGTTTTCTATAAATTTATAAAGGTGCACTGGAAAAATTATACAAATTAAAGTTAAATATCTAATAAACCTATTAGATTTTTTTATACTAAAGTCCACAAACATCACGTTGGGGGCAGTACATAGGTCAGCATCTTTAGTATGCAGAAACCTAAAAAAGTGTGTAGTGTGGTATCAAATGTTTATGCAGAAAGCAAATTATAGTAAGCATGCTAATGTAAAGACTGATCTTTACACTACTATAAACAATCTATTTATATTTCAATATTTCCGTTTACAAATAAACTTACACCTCAGCTTTTCTTCTCTGCTATTCAATTTGTTTTCTCTATTCTTCCTTATGGGTCGGAAATGAGATAGCACTTTCATGAACTGCAGGAAGTTGACTCGGTCATCATGGCTGTCAGCAAAGAAAGAGTGGACGATCCTCTCACTCAATGGGTTGATTGCTAGCTCGGGGATGCGAAGGAAGTCCTCTCGGGACAACGTGCCACAGTCATTCTTGTCCAAGGATGTGAATCTTGAGTAGAGTCTCTCTATTTGGTTTGGGGTGACTGTAAATTGTGAACAAAAATTAAAAATTAATTAGTAGTTCTTATTACTACTACTATCACTGTGGAAATTAAAAAGTGCTGCATTCTAGTCTTATAGGTTGCAATAAGCACAAATTCTGCTGATTTAAATAAAAAGTAAACAGATGTTCTTAAATTTGGCACAGATCTGCATCTGTAGCATACCAGGGGTAAAGGTTAGGTTGGGCAACTACATTATAAAAGACCCAATTTTAAAGTCCATTCAAAAGTTTTTATGTATATTTACTAGAAGTATGTCAGTCAAAAAACTTTAAGAAACATTGTCTTCTGTCCAAATGCTTGATTGCAAAAATGCAAAATGAATACATTATACACAATGTCAGCGACACCAAAATGTGCTAAATATATCAACAATGACACTATTCTTCTTATTACATTAGAATAAAAAAAAAATAGATTAAATTCAGTAGTAAGACTATAATAGTTTAAAGTTTAACAAATAAATATTTATACAGAGACTGATAGAACATATAGCATTTACTAGCTGTTGACCAATGAAACCTTAAGGGTAAAATTAATTATAGTCTTGCAAGTTCTAATAAAAGAGTGCTATAGAGGATCTAAAATGTTGGACTTTCAACCAATAGATAAAAATGCTTGAATGTTATGACCTTTGAAACACTGAAATCAACAAAAGGTCATTTGTTTATTCCAACTAAATTACCTTATTTATAAATTATTACAATGAAAATGGAGACTGTATGAAGGTGTATTTATATATTTGTATTATGGTTAGGGGTTAAGTGGACTCACATCCAGTTTCTTCTTGTATTTGTGCTATTTCTTCTTCCCTTAACATTAAGGATGATTTGTTCCCCATCGTGAAGTTAATACGCGGCGGCCAGTCACTAGCAACGATAAACACTCACTATTATAATCTCCGGAACGATTAGGTTGATTGGAATATTAAGTAAACGCGTAAACGATAAGTCACATTCGCACTTTAAACCTTATTGTACTAAGAATGACAGATACGTATATGCTAGGTTACAAATTACGATTATGATGTATTTCTTATATTTTGTGATAGTTATCTTGTATTTGGTTTAAATTACTGGCCTGGCCTTCACAGTCACAATATTGGTTGATTTTCCTTGCTCATTTTATTTCCATGCTAAAAAAATGTACAATTCAAATCAGAAAGATATGACAATGACATTGACGTGACCTGAAATTTGTGACGTGACACTGACAGTAGTGACAGTCAGTTTGTGTTGCCAAGTTATCGATAAAATCTCCACCGCTATCGAAGGAGATGCTAATGTAAGGTAGATAAAATATTGTCAATTTTTATACACTCGACTGACTTGTGTGTTAGTTATCATGTCATTCCGTGTTCACAACCAACGTCTCATATAATACGTACCACAGGTTTCACGTCAATGACCTATTGGTATATACTTACATTATTTCAATGCAAAAGCAACCTTCGTTCCATTGTGTTAAGGTTCAATTTTAGGCATTGCAATATAGAAGCCTGGCGTATGGGTGATGCCTTTTGTATATGACATGGCGGCGAAAAGGTTAATAGTTCAATGATGTATGAAACTATGAACCACAAAAAAGGAATATCACCTGGGGGAGCTACTACGAAATTCGAAGTTGGTATTATACCGTCCCTTTCGCTTTTGTAATATAAGTGTCAACGGGATGGTAAGATACGGACTTCGATTTTAGATTTTCATAGTAGCCCCGCTGATTTCTTTGTAGTTATGGAGTCCATGGTTTGTGGGTAATTTTAAGTTATAGCAACACTGATGAATCCTAAGCTATTTGAGAATCTATCAAAAACGCTGTAATAAGTAATACTTAACAAACATCAAATATTTCGATAAATAGTTTTCAGCATTTTTTCATTACTCTCTGTGATGTTGCTTAGGAACTGAAATTCAGTTGTGTTGTTTATTTTGTAGTTTTAATAAGTACCAAGATTTTCTGTTCAAGTTTGTGTTAGTGAATTATCTTATAAATTACAATGTCGAGTTCAAAACAGAACATCACAGATTTGGCTTTAGAAAGAAAGTCAGAAACTGAACCATTAGACCCAGTTATAGAAGAAAACGAAAGAGTTAGTGAAATTATAGACCGACCATGTGAAGAAGGAGAATTTGAAGAAATTTCGCCTAGAATATTTACGCTCATAGACGTCAAGGAGCCATTAACCATACCTTCGTTGAAGAACGCCATCTATGAGTTAGGTGTGATAAACTTGTGCTGGCCGAAGATCACCGAGCCAGTGTTCGAGACACGAACTTGTTTTCCTGTAAGCTACTACACAAACTCGACGAAAGAGCGCCTTCTTCTGGCTTATGCGGAGAATTTCAGACGGCAATTTAACTTTCACTATAAATTTCGAAGACCCCTATTGCTTCAAGCTCCGAATGAATGTGGGTTGCAGGTACCATCTAGCTTTCATAAAATGAAACAGTGCTCTAGTAGTTGTCATCTAGATGGCGCTATTTATTTAATACGGGATTCATTTTTCCAGAAAATGGTGTGCACTAGTATACGACCAACGAAGCTTTGTTATGCAGACACGAATACATGGCAAGGCATCGCTTCCTTAGTATCGGATTATTTTGACTACGAGCCTCTCACCAAGTCGATTTTACTGGTAAGTGGGTAGTTAGCTAGCTCTTCTAATTTGTTAATGCGGAAACTCCCTAACAGATGGCGCGGTGTGTTCAAACAAAGTGTTTTGAAAGTTGATTTTTGCTTTACATTTCAAAAAGTTGAGTTTAGCTTTACATTTAGTTTTCAGTTGTTTATAAATGTTTGTTTACTTGTTATTGTTCCGCTTAGCAATTAAACTTGAACCGGTCGCTATCTAATCTGCTGCACCTACTTACTTACCGTTTTCACGATTTATTTTATCGGAATTGACTGAATATAGTGCGATGCTTTATAAAGATTTGATAAGTTTTACTTTAAATAATTCAAAGCCAAGCCAGTATCACGTAGTCTTTAACAGACCAATTAATTTCCCGTCACTAGTTTTCTGATCCTCGAAGGGACGAGTTCGTTGGGAACAAATTATTAGTTATATAGGTACTAATGATCAAAAATAATAACAAGCAGGTAGGTAATTGGTGTTAATAAAAAGCCGTAGTGTAAAGGTTCAATCAAGTTTATTCAACATTTTCGAGATCACAAACTCTGTGATAAGAGAGTAATAATGTATAATCCAATTTTTTGTCGATTTTGTACAAAATATTATTTCACGAATCTTTTTGTTTGAGTTTGAATAAATGCGAAATGCAAATAAACCTCCCGGAAGGGAGCAGCTCCGTCGCCGGCGGCCGACGGACAATCTTCAACGTTACATTATACACTCTATCCATTAGGAATGTACTTACAATATTAATAATCTCTCAATAATTTATAATTTTGATCACAGTTTCCTTAACTGTTAACTTTAACATATAATACAATTTCGAGTGACATCGAGAATGTCTACTATATAAAATACTGAGCAATAAAAAACAATGACAACGTCTAGATCTAACGCGATAGAGTCATCTATTTCTTAACAATAGTACCTTGTTCGCACGATTGGCACATCGAATACGATCGCGTCCTTTCGTTATTTGGTATCAGTCCAGACCAGAGGGGCTACTACGAAACTCGCAAATCGAAGTTCGTGTCGCACCGTCCCTTTCACTTGCGTATTAAATGACATAAGCGTCAGAGGGACGGCAACATACGAAATTCGAGTTTTCGTTTTCGTGGTATAGGGCCAGACACGCTTCGTCGCGCGACGGCCGCGACTCGCCACGACACCCACCGCGAGCGCACGACACGACAACAGTGAACGGGCGAAAGGACGCCGTGACTTAGCATTAAGTTTTGACTTGAGGTAGAACATAGGGATCCGACTATAAACTATAAGTAAGGGTACAACTAGGAATGTAATCGTCAAATGGCAACATACAGCGATACTATTAAATCTAATATTAATCGTGCGTCAGAAATCAACTTTGCGGTTCGAGACTCATTCAACAGACACTACTTATGAATTACATTTGTTGACTTGAAACTGGTTAATGTGGTCCGACGAGCGGACTCCACGTAGACAGTACCGGGTCCTTAACGCTACTCTTAACACTAAAGGAAAATAATGCATAGCTTTTCTTTTAGAACAAAGAAATTTACGCAAATTTGGCTAACGTATCACAAGTGACCTTTTAGTCTTATAGTAGGGAGGCCAAGTCGTTGAAATAATACTAGTATCCTCCTAATGCCCAGAGTCCTTTATAAAGGACTTATTGTAATTTGAACTTCAAACTCTATCATAAATGACATAAAGTTTGATGTTCATTATATCAAAATTTTGACTTGGGCGTTAGGACGTTATCGTATTCAGCCAGAGGTGTTTTCTGGGAAGAAAAAGTGATGTTGTCGCTTGCTCAACCAGTGGAGGGGCGGAAGGGAGATGCGAAAAAGATATGGTTATTTTTTTATTTAAATTTACCATTTGAGGTATCCATTGAAAGGGTTTCAAAATCAGACTGCGGTCTGTGTATAAGATGCTATAGCTACTTTGCTGGTTTGATTATCTATAATCAAACCAGTACCTAATTAGAAAACATCTAAACATTTAAACTCTGAATGTTCGAGTTATCGTAATTGATACAAAGTATCTTTGCTTGCACAATCATGAATCATGATAAAATAATTAATCAGATTACATTTAGAATTAACGAAGTCTCACACCAAGTGGCGCCATAGAATCTCTTTCCATCGTCAGTAGAGCACGCTGATTCGAGCGATACTTGTCGTTATAAAATCGTAAATAAGCTTGTTTCTACGAATTGGCCTGTCTACTATCAGTGGGTATGATTCTCTAGGACTATATTTACACAGTTAATTGATTGTTTCCCTGTAAGACGGGCGGGTGGCGGCAGCCTAGTGGTGGGGGTCGCGCGGGGCGCGTCGCGCGCGCAGGTTGTGCAGCAGCGCGCGCAGCTGGTGCACGTGCATGCGCGTGACGGCGGGGTCGCCGCTGGCCTCCAGCCACGCCAGGAACTTGTCGCCGTGCTGCAGCGCCTCCGCCGCGCCCGCATCGCCCGCGCCCGCGCCGCCCGCCGCCGCGCGCGCGCCCCCCAGCCCGTCGTTGAACAGCAGGCTGTCCAGCACGGTGCGCGCCTTGGCCTGGCTCCGGCCGCCCGCCTCGCTCGCGCCACCCCCGCCGGCTCCTTGTTCTCGGCGCCGGCGCCCGCGCCCGGGCTGGCGGCCGGCGACGCCACGCGCTCCGCCACGCCGCTCGGCTCGCGCACCTCCCCGTTTGCCGCCGGCTGGGTCGGTTGCTCGGGGCTCGTCGACGCGCGCTCCTCCGTCTTTCCCTTTGTCAGATGCGAATATAAGATGTTCTCGGAAGATTTCTCTTTCGGCACTTGCGAAGCCGGTTTGAGTTTGTCCTCCGGCAGCGGCATCGCGCCTCCGAACTGTTTGTAATACTGCCACAGCCAGGAGTTCCGGTTGTAGTCTAGATGTGAAGCGATCGGGACCGTCGGCGCGGCCGGCTTCGGCGGCAGGCTCTGTTCGCTCGTCTTCAGCTGGAGCGGGTGGGCCGCCGTGGTCTGCGCGGAGAGGTCCAGCATAGCCTGCTGCGTTTTCAGCCAGTACCAGAGTGTGTCGTCGACGGGCTGGCTGGCGGTCGTGGAGGACACGTGGTGGCCGGACTTGGAGCTGCCGTGCCGCGTGTAGGGGTCCGCATAGTGGTGCGCCTTGCTGCGGTGCTTGGAGTCGGCGGAGCCGTGGCCGTTGTGCGCCGGCTTGGGCGAGCGCACGGAGCGCAGCGCGCGGCTGGCGGGCTGAGCCGCCAGCGTCGACAGGCCTGGGTTGAGCTGCGCGAGCAGCGTCAGGTTCGTCGCGATCTCGTTGAAGCTGAGGCCGAGGTGCGAGTGCGCGAGGCCGGGGATGTGCGTGAGCCCGGACAGCGGGCTGATGGCGCTCATGGAGACGCTGGCGCCGGGGTCGGGCCGGCGCTCGCGCGGCTCGCGGGGCTCACGCGGCGCGGGCGCGGGGGCGGGCGCGGGCTCGCGGCGCGTGGTGAGCTCGACGGGCGCGTCGGCGGCGGGCGGGGGCGGGGCGGGGCGCGGGCGCGGGCGCGCTGAGGTCGAGGCCGCGCGGCGCGGGCTCGGGCGCGGCGGGCGACTCGGTGCGCGCGCGCTTGTCCAGCGGCTCGGTGTCGCTGCTCTTGTCGGTGTCGGGCGAGGACAGGCGCGAGGTCATGTAGCGCAGTTTGTCCTCGTTCTTGCACCAGCCGCGCAGCGTGGACTCGGGCACGCCGATGTCGCGCGCCACCGACGCCTTCGACTCGCCGTCGTTCACGCGCTGGATCGCCTCGATCTTGTCGCCGGGCGTCAGCGCGCGCATGGGACGCTTGCCCTTCGTCGCCATTCTACCACCTCGCCGTCTGTAACAACGACCTATTGTTGTAGATATATATTTAAATACTAAGCATACCTAACTTAATCTAAGCACAAAGTGCGTGTTGTAAGATGGCCGTCAGATGTTGGCGATGTGCGAGTACCTACGGAAAATCACGAGGTATCTTTTAAGGCCGCTGCATTTGTTGGCCCAACATTGGCCAACCTTAGGGACGTGCTCGAACGTTAGATAGTTGAACATTAGTGGTTGTGCTTACTTTAAAACGTATAATCTTGGCTCATCGCGGTATAGCAAGTATAGGTACGCGAAATCTAAACGGACTAACTTAAATATTAATCTGAGGAGAAACTACAATAACACGCTTTACACGTGAAAATAATCTCTCGGCTCAACTAGAGGCGGGTACGGTTTCCAAGTTTCAGGAACCGAAATTCTCAGTACATAAATTATTATTGTGAGAAATTAATCACTCTAAATTCTGAGGGGTGAGCGCTCCTCATCAACTTGCCTAATTGCTGCTGAAAGCTTTCTACTGGTCTTTTCTAGGTATATTCGGCCCTTAAATCAAAATACTTAAACACGGATTTGTGGTTACACGGTTGATATTTATTTACACATAACTTTAATGCTTTATTTTGCTTTAGACGACCAGATGGCCTAGTGGTTAGAGAACCTGACTACCAAGCTTGAGGTCCCGGGTTCGATTCCCGTGTCGGGGCAGATATTTGTATGAAAAATACGAATGTTTGTTCTCGGGTCTTGGGTGTTTAATATGTATTTAAGTATGTATCTATATAATTATATTTATCCGTTGCTTAGTACCCATAACACCAGCTTTGCTAAGCTTACTTTGGGACTAGGTCAATTGGTGTGAATTGTCCCGTGATATTTATTTATTTATTACCTAAATCGTATTGAATTAAAAATAATAAAATGCGGCATGTAATTAAATCATCATAATCAAGTAGGTACTATTAACCTACAATGTCATACATATCGGCAAAAATAAGCCCGGCTGTTGCACTGCACCGTATCGTTATCAGCTCGAGAACTCATTGCAACCAAACAACACTGTACCTATTCCATTGCACACGCTCCTCCAACCACCAATCGTTTCCAAACATTGTGCCGGAACAACGTAACGATTTATGTAATAGAGTTTACGAGACATAAAGTTGCGAAAAGATAAACAAAAAGAAGACATAAAATTATGACCTACGACAACAGTGGGCGGCAAAAGTTGCCGGGTCGTTGACACGGTGACCTTGCACGCGCGCTGCTCGCGGTCACCGGGAGATGGCGCTGTGCGTTCCGAATCGTGTTTTGCTTTTAAAACTGTTTTGACGTTTCGTGTGCCAGTATTTTTATTAGTTATTTACTCTGTGCTATTGTTTTTTTCTACAATTTGGTTGCAATTTGTAATGCAGGCAATTATTTGTATTTTTTACAGATAGTTTTGTGTTATTTTTTGAAGCTAGTTATTTAAAACTGACATAAGTAGGTGCGTCCGTGCGACTGAAACTTAAATTAAGAGTTTTTCATTATTATTATTATATTCCTATACCTTTCAGAAGTATTTATAAATATTAAGAATTACTCATTTTAGTGCATTTATTTCTTACTTTTTTCAAATTTAAAAAGGTGGGCAAAGTACACATTAAGAAAAAATACTTAATTGATGATACAGTGGAATTGAAAACTACTTTTATTGTCGATTAAAATATAAAAACCTAAGTAGATACTTACAATAAATAGTGACATATAAATATTGCTATCTTTGCTAATATCAACAAGTTTGATTAGGTAAAAGTAAGTAAACAGCGTCTAAGTATTATAAACGGCAAAACATTTGCTGATTTTTGGACGATATTGAATTAATCCTTCCTCAATTAAAAATAAAATTTAGCACAATTCGATTTTGACGTTATTTGAAACCAAACAAAACTTATCTACATATTTTTCTTTTAGTAAACTACCTACTAACAATTTGCGAAAAATAAAAAAATGGGCCCAGTTCTTCCTTTCTCCAGATATATCAACAATTTTTAAAATCAAAAACGTGCACTTTTTTATTTTGTAATTAATTAGAATAAGCTCTATCGATTGGTAGGTATATATAAAGAAGTTGTAAAATTTAAATTTAGTTCTCGAGTTTTGTTAAAATTAAGAACTTTTCTTTAATTTACTTACAGGATGTAATTATCGTTGAAAGTATACATTTTTATTGTAACACAAGTAAAAATATTTTTATCCCAGCTACCTACACTGCAATTTTTTTACACTTTCGGAGTAACTTTTAAATCACCTGTACTTTGACGCGTCGAACTAAATTCCGCCCTAAACAACAACAGGTAGTCACAGTGAAGAAAACTTCCAGCGGAACTTACTTGCGAGTCGGCACGTGGGAACTGTTTACGTCTGCCAGGTCCAGCGTGGTGGCCGGGGTAGCACAGAACACAGCGCGGGGCGCGTCACTGTCACTAGCGTCACTGAGAGTCACTTCGCGAGGCGTCCGTCGCGGGGCGCGCGCGGCGACTGTGTGCCCGACGGTGATAAGGCCCGGCCGCTCGGCCCTCCTTTGTGTCCAGCCTGCCCCCCGCGCCGCCCCTCTCCCCCGTAAACATCGGCCTAGCCCCCGCACTTTATTATTGCAATTAATTCCCATCGACGCATCAGCTTTCTCGGCGACCGTTCGCGCCATACCGACTCTTCGTGACCTCTCTAAAGTTTTCGGCTGGCGTCGTTTGAAAAGTTTAAGTACTCAAGTTTGTATCGTAATTTCGTCTCGCGGGCGTCTAGAAAGTAACTAGTTAGCAACTAATTAGGTGCTTCGTTCTTTGCGAAACAAAGTTGGATTGGATGACTGTGTAATGATTGGGGCTTTTTCTTCGCCGCTACGCGTACGCCTCGTTCGTAGCAGTCGCTGGCGCTACGAATAGTGTTTTGTATTAAATCGTGAGTTCCGTAGGCGTAGGTTGTTGAATGAACAGCGGAGTTCACGTTAAGAGTTCAATTACACAGTACAGCTTCCGTTCGAACGGTTCACAACTGGTTTAACGAAGGTTGCGGTTTTATTATAGGTCTACCAACGTGGCAGATATCCTCGCGCAACTATAAAGTCCGATTAAGACTTCGAATAGTTAAGTGGAACTTGTTAAACTTGGCAAGTTCAGTTGGAAGCCGCGGGCACCGACGATCGGGAAAGTACCAACGTTAAAACTCTAAGTTTACGCTGAATGCTTTTTCCACGTCCTGCTGTTTGCCTAGTTGAATTAATTAACCTGTCGCTAACCCAAACGGACAATTAAATCGATATTAAGTTATAAACCTCGGTACGTCCATAGGAGGACAATTTTACCAGTGTATTTGCCTGGCTTGTCACTGCTGAAATCATTTAAAAAATTAGGTAATCCAAGTCAATGGGAATCCAGTTATTTCAGAGCCATGCCTCTTGTTAACGTACATACATATTCAAGATGCAACACTTTCTCATATTGAATATCTAATAGACAGTAGAACTTAGGACTCAGCATGCGTGATTAGTGAGGCGCCCGGCTTCGCGCGCGCTGATTGCTTGGCAGCCGGCCAGCACGTGGCATAAGTGGCTTCTAGTTCCTTTGTCGTCATGCATCGTTCTGTCTGCAGCGTTGGAAATAAGGGACATGACAAACAGCATTATACGATAGGCAAGCCGATTGCTTATTCGAGAACTGCCAAAGCGTTGTTCTGGCGATTTTTCTTGCGGTCCTGTCTTAGGTTATAGTTATAGCCGTTATATTTCTACATTACACAGGAGCTTTAAGTTTTCGGACACTTGTCAATTCCACATCACGCGGAACTCAACAGAAACTTTTGGTTGAGTAGTCAACAAGGTGATTCACCCAATGGTCACTAGTTGACAACCAACGTGGTGTCAACGAGTGGGCAACGCGTTAGTCAACTGGGCCAGCTCGTCCTCTATAGTTCTTAGTTGAACATGGCGGGTTGGCCGCCAGTCGCAAGCGCATCGCATAGTCGCCGTACGGTCGACGCAACGCGTGGCAAATACGAAATAAGTGAATTTCAATATTTAATTTCGAACCGATTGGTTGTTGACTTGTTAAAGTGTACGAAGTGTGATTTTTATTGAAGGTTTTGAAGCCAAAGGAAAATAACACCTGCATTATGCAGCTAATAGAGACTTTAACAAGATAATAATAATACGTACATGGTATTTAAGCTCTGGTTTCCTAGGATATCGGTGCCGTCATATAGCGTTCGAAGCTAGTCTATAAACAGCAGTGTCAAATTCAGTTTTCCAGGACCGCGCCGAATTTTTTAAATACTTAGAAAACGAAATATTACCGTCACTCACCGCTGTAAATATTAGCCGCTATATGACGGCACCGCTGATCTGATCTAGGTAATAAGCTGACTGATGGAATTCGATCTCTTCATCTTACGTTTCAACAGGCTTGATTCCTAAATCTAATTAGCCCTCCAGTTAGATTACCTAGCAGAAAATCGTCACTACTTAAAAAAACTCTTACCTCAAAATAGATTTTTCCGATTGAACTTTACAAACATTACGTCAAGGTTCAATTTTGTTGACATATTGATTTTAGATACGAGATTTTTTCAAAGTATGTATTTACATAACTATACACATAACATGTAATAATGATATTACCAATAAACGAGTATGAAGTATACCTATTTTTATAGCCGGTTAAAGTTCCACCTGACGTCACGACATGCGACCCTTTTTCCCTAACTTTTACGCGCTTCATCTTTGGCATTTTTTGTTTGATCGACAAAAGAAAAAATACATGTCCAATATTTTCTGATATTCTAACTGGCAGACTAAGGGGCTGTTTCACCACCCCTTGATTAATTTTATTTGACGGATAAATGTGATGCCGTCTCCGATATCAAAACAAACAGAGGTCATCACATTTATGTCCAGAAACTACCCAATTCGACCTCAACCTTTGCTTGAATTCTAATTTAGAAATTATGAATTTCTATCCCATAAACCAGCAGAGTATCCAGCCTGCATTACATCCTACAATTGTCCATAGATGCTACGTCCATAGGAATTCGCAATTATGCCATCTACGCAACGCAATAAAATTGTTAAAAGACGCTATAAATTGTTGTTTTCATTAATCAGATAGGCCATTTCGCAATTGTAGTTGATGAAATTATGGAGTCACTTGTTAGCGGGTATGCACACCTGCCTAAATAACTTCTCACGGTTGTGCTAAATTGGCAAAGCCGTTAAAACACTAGTTAGCTACGCAGGATATTAACTTTTTATATTTTATGTTAACTAATTAATAAATTCTATCGAATAACTTTCGTAATTGGTCATGGATACACGGAATTTATGTGCCAAAAACACTTTCTATTTTATTCAGCAATTTTTTTCGTCTAGCTGGGAAGACTTTGCTTACTTTTAGTTTAAGCCATCTTTGCTTTCCTCATTAAGTACTAACTTACTGCAAGCAAAGACATTAAGCGTCGTTCGTTTTGTTATAATTCCAATGCCATAGAAACGAAAGCAAACGGATAAATGCTTCAAGCATCCTCTTGATAAGAAAATGTAAAGAATCTAGGTTTAGCTCCAGCTAGCGATACCGACCTGTCTTAGTAGGTATAGCTACGTAACTACCAAAGCATTATTATGTATTGCGTTTTTTCACCCAATAAACATGTCTTTCATCTCTATGTATATACTTGTGTTTTCTGTACTGCTTACTGTGTTGGTGTGCAATAAAGAGTTATTGTATTGTATTGTCTTTATTCCAAGTTGATAGAGTCAAAATTATCTGCCACTTTAAACTGTATTTAATAATGAATGAATGAGATTTGTATGAACTTGTGTACGTTTATAGCCGCGAAAATGAGTCCAAATCAAGGGTGTAATAAGGACTCTGTTAAGGGGCAGCAGTAGATAAAAACCATGAATATGCCCAAAGCCTGGTTTAGACCTACATACAAGAAAAATCGAGCAAATTGCATTACATTGCGAGGCCGTAAAGCTAACGGGTTTGTAGTGGTCGATCGAGTGCTGCTATGTAATGCAACTTGCACGATTTTCCTTGCATGTGTAAACTAGGTTTAAAGTAGCTTAAGCTGCGTGAGCTGAGGTTTGTGAGCATTCCTGCTAATCAGCTACATTCTTTAGAGCTCCCCCATTGTGGCCTTATTGTACCTAACACACGGAGCGCTTGCAATTGCAAACACCGACTCTTTCTACCTTCGTATTATACAGTATGACAGAGAGAGGTGTTGAAATGATTGTGATTCTAAGTCCGCTAGACAATAAGGCCTCTGGTCCAAACAAAACAACACAAGCCGAACACTTGCATCCTATGCCGTTAGGTCACCTCGCGTCACCTACGCATTTGAAAGTGTCCCACTGAATGCGCCTTTATCTTACAGTACAGCTTTGATACCAGTACAGCACCTTCTACCTACTTGTCTGTGTCCTTCGTGTGTGTGTGTAAGTCTGTGTGCGTGGTGTTTTCGCTGGCCTCGGCCACACAAAGGCCCGCGCCGCGCCGCGTCGCGCGATTTACGACGCGGCGCCCTGCCTGCACTGTATTTCGGGCATTGCCGATCTCCCCGCAGTTATTAAGAAGTTGATGTGGCAATTTATCATTTTTATCCTCGTGAGTCCTCGCGTGGTTTATAAAGAAGAAATAAACACTAAGAATATCGGCCGAATGTATTTTATGAACCACAAATTGTTCGTTGAATGGAGAATTTTAAGAATGTTGAAATAACATCAAAAATAAAAAAGCGGTGACCCACGACTAGGTCTTGGACTACATCTGTTAAAAAAATTTAGGGTTCAAGAGGCTGTATTGTTTTTACTACGTTGTTGGTACGTTATTGAGCAGTCAACTAAACTAATAGGTGGCATAGGTACCTCCTAGTCGGTATGTATTTATGTACCTAACCTACCTAGCTTTGCGGACATCAGTGTTGGAACGTCAACTCACTTAGGTACAAGTACAACAAAACAAAAAATTGCAACATTGCTAAAACTCAAGAATCGTCCTGTAAAGTTAGTCCTATAAAGTAGAAATCGTATAGTATAGTAGCTTGATCAAGCTAGTCATTATTTATTTATTTACACATTCATGCCATGTTCATGTTCATTTGCTTAATAATATAATAGATGTTACATAATTAGGTATGTAGGTGCATGACACCCTGCCTGATAGGGTAAACTAATAGGGTAAATAGTTTTCATCTCTCCTGGCATGGCCATCTAGATGCACGTCGTGACCAAGGAGCTTATATACAACACTCGAGGTTGAAACGCCAAACATCCGTTTGAAATAAGAAATTTGATCTTTATTACGTCACGAACATATTCCATCTCTTTCTTTAGTTAGGTTAAGAAAGAGATGGAAGTCATTCGTAAAATGTGAAAGAAAGAGATAGAATATATAAATAAGTAATAAAGGTCAAACTTCTTCGTTCGGCGTTCAACCTCCAGTTTTGTATATAAGCTCCTTGGTCGTGACCAACTCGATTTTTTTATAGCTGGCCGTGGCAAGTGGCCAGTCGAAAAGGTACCGTTGAAGGGTTGGATATAAGTAAATTCAATTTATTATTATTCAATTTTTTTTGTAGTATCTATTTTACTTTCCTCACAGTCGAAATGAAAAGTAGTGTCTAACTCGGGTGAAATTACCCATTTCCCCTCGAACTATTGGCGCTCTCACTTCGTTCGAGCGCCAGAAATATCTCGGGTGAAATGGGTCAATTTCCAGCCTTGGTTATTAATCTACTATTCTTAGTCTATCTTATGATAATATTAATATTTCATAGCACATTAATTCATTAAAGTAATTTGAAATTTCACCGTCATGTGAGTCTCAAATAATAGGCTAAATTTATTTTTCTGCTATTATCGATCGACCACAGGTATACTTACATATAATTATGGCAACAAAATGATAAAGAATGACGCGTAAAATAATGAGAAATGATTGTTTAGGTTCTTATCGTGCCGTTAGATAAGACGACGAAGTGAAGTCGTCAGAGATTGACGTTTACGACCACACGGACAGACGTCACTATGAATCTTAATACGCGAATAAAATGGCAATATGCGGAAAACTATTGGATTTTCTTGACTGAAATACGAGACGCTTAACAATTGGTGATATTACGTAACTGGAAACAGCCCCTAAATGTAAAATACATCTTTTTATGACACATATTACCTAAACGTATACGTGAATGTGTACTACGAATTGGTGTGGGTGTTACAGCATTTAATTATGACACATTACATTAGATATAGGTATTACGAGTATGTCACGGAATACTTATTCAATATAATATGGAAGATACCTATAGTAGTTCGCCGCTAAGAAGTCAATCCTGCCTGACACCAGTCATCCTGGTACTAATACGTCAATGTTTTTGTGACGTTTTCAGTATGGGAGTGACAAGTGTCATAATTGAGTTCTTAACGGCAGACGACTATATATAGGTAATGTTAACTTTCATACCTACATATTGTAGGTACTTACTTATAGTAGCAATTTTCACAACAACTTTGAGAAGTTGTAAATGTACGGAGAACGAACTAAAGTCCTCATGGATCAAAAAGTACCTATATTTCGATATATTCTAGACACCAGTGGCGGACTAACGCTCTGACGTTCGCAATCGCATTCACTATCACTTTCTACCTTCATCCTACACCGTGGGACAGAAAGTGGTAAAAAACTCATATTAAATATAATGACCCGGATAACTCACGTGTTAAATCGAGTTTAGCTCGACATGTTTCGGGCTAATCCCGCCGAGCATGCGCATGTCGCATGTGTCGAGCTAAACTCGGTTTAAGACGTGAGTTATCCGGGTCATTATATTTAATATGAGTGAGTCTCACGGTAGTTTCATGTTCAAAATGGTAAAAACCTATTGCGATTTTCAACTATGTTAGACAATAAGCCCTCTGTTTCCCGCTATGCCGCATCCGCGCCCTTCCACGTCTCGCTTCCCGCATCCCCGCTCCACGTTCTCTAGTGATTTTGTTATCGGCGCGGCACCCCCCGGCGACATCCGACGCCGCGCGCCATTACCTCCCCCGTCCCTCCCCACCCGCACCCCTGCCTCGCCCACACACTCATTAGCTCGATCGCGAGTGCACTCGCCGCGACGTGAATTTTTAGTCCTCTTTAATACTTATACTAGGTACAGTCCAGCTAAAAGTGTGAGTCAGTCAGAGGTGCGCCATTTTACTAGCAGTAGCGGTGTTGACCTTGGTACAATGGGTAGCACGACTCAGAAGTAGGTACCCGTTTTAAAACTTACGTAAAATTATGTCAGGCAGTTAAGGCTAAACAACTGATAGCGTTTTTTAGGGCTCCGTACCTCAAAAGGAAAAAACGGAACCCTTAATCACTTTATGGTCCGTCTGCCTGTCTGTCAAGACCCTTTTTCTCAGGAACGCGTGGAGGTATCGATCTAAAATACAAATCAAATACTCAGGTCTACTGTCCCTTGGAGCTGTGAAACAATCAAACTCTAAACCAACGCAATCAAAAGATACAGCCGTTTATGCTACAAATTTTCGACACTCGCAAGGGAATCAAAACCTACAGGGTACTTTCCTGTGAACTCAGAATCTTGAAATTTGGTACGAAGCAGCCTCTTATTTATAGCACAGATAAAGGATAAATTGCGAAAAGCATACATTTTTAATTACATCATATTATTATGATGAAAAAAATTGTACGGAACCCTCGGTGCGCGAGTCCGACTCGCACTAGGCCGATTGTTTTCTCTTCATTGCGTGTACTGACAGTGACAGTGCCAGGTAACCATTATCGTAGCGATCCACTTGGCCACGCAATGAATAGAGTAACCTCGCTGGGCCAGCGCTCGCGCGAAGGCAGTAAGTAACTTCCCGCTATACCTACGGCATTGGGTACTCCGTATATTGACGCGCAAGAGCATCATCGTTTATGTACTCGTATGTAATTAAATTAGAAACCTTTGGTTTTCATTTAATTCGATCTTTATACTGACACTCATGCCCAAGTGTTGCATGAAACCATTATGCAATGATGCAACCTTCATTCTGACTTCATTAAGAGTCAATAAGCTTACATAGAGGCTCACCAGTTACAGAAGTAACTATGTGTGGGTACCTATAAAGCGTTCAGGAGCGGACCATGAGTTTTTTCATCTCAGGGCTAATACTATGTAATCCTAATCGGGGGCCTACCAAATTAATCAAATATGTAATTGAACTAAAAGAATTTCCTTGCTCACCCGCGACCTTACGATAGCTAAGCTTATGCAAAATATGCGTGTTCATGCAGTTCCTCCACCTCCACACTGTAAGAACACACACAAATCACACAAACCCATCTATCACCACCACCACACTACACTGACGCGTTTCGAACTCAACCAGAGCTCATCTTCAGAGTGACACAACCGTACACCATGCTACCAGTTGTTAGACTAACAACTAAGGTCGCGGGTGAGCAAGGAAATTCTTTTAGTTCATTGATATGGACCTCCTCAAAGTAACGCCTGATGCAATAAATTATTTAAATATGTAATTGTAATTTGGTCAAAAAGTCTTTTTCGATATCACTAGGTCTCCAATGGAGATAGGCCCTTTATACAAACCCCCTTGCAAAAAAAGCGGGCACCTATGGTTTTTGTATTTTATGTGCATGAAAGGTTACTTTCTAAGCTTCATTGCCTAAAAATCTGAAAAACCATAGGTGCCCTATTTTTATGCAAGGGGGTTTATATAGAGCCGTCCCTGTAAGCGTTGTGTTTTTCTAAAAAGACGAATGAATCTCTTCGTCCACTTTAGTGTTATACCCAACAACGACGACAAATAATCTACGAATCATCCTTGTTTGTTGTTATATGAATGTTACCAATATTCTTGACCTACGTGAAGTCAAGCAAATCATCTCTATCCAAGACGCGCACACTGCGTATTCCTTCTCAGAATATACGTGCTGCATTATTCTCATAAATCTCTCGATAAAACATGGCTACCTAGAACCGCGGGTTCAAGGCGAGCACAAGGCACCGCGCCAGTTGCGTCGGTAGGTAATAACGTCGCGTGATATGCTTGCACTGTTGCCACGGCACAATCGACTGCGGTCACGTCCTCATGGTCGTTTGATTAATTATATTCTCGTGAAGCGTTTTTATAAATAATGTCTGCTTGGTGCACCAGTATGTCATCGATCTAGCTCAACGGTTAATAAACTTTTTGGCTGGCAATCCAATTTTTATTTAAAGCCTCAAAGGCTTTCGGTCTCAGCTGATCAGGCTCTCATTGGCAGATTTTGAACTCTTGTAACGGTTGTTTTATTACATTCCTATCCAGAAAATTCGCTATTACAAAATAAATTCCTCAAAATCATTTCATTACGTTGCTGATTCTTTCATTCACATCATCAATTAGATTTTTGTTTGATTTTTGTTTTGCACATACCTATTATGTGTCGTACAGACATAGGTCTTTCACTTGTGGTAGTGGTGTAGCGAGCTAAGATAATAATTCACAGTAGTTCATTTCTATTCTTAATATTACTACTATGGTTCAATGCACTTAAACCGCATGTTGCCACAAACCTTCCTTCATTCGAAGATATTACTAGGTAAACTTCATTCCCCAAAAAAATACAAAGTTTTGTAGATTACTTTTTTTTGTAATTTAGTTAAATATATGATGTCATCTAATTTACATATGTGTACCACAAGTTAATCCGACTATTGGAGGTGGGTTAAATTCCACTTTTATCACACAGATTTGTTCCTGATATACAGGGCCGGTTAAATAAAAGCTTGTACTTAATTCCAATGTACTGCCAGGGTCGCAAGCGCTCTGACATTTGAGACGGAGTGACTCATCCCTTATCAGGTCATTATCAGTCGAGCCCGCGTTGTTTTCTGTAGCTCTACTTGGGAAACAAGATTGTACATAAACAGTACGCTAAAGCGTAGTTTAGATCTGCAAGAAATATCGAGTAAGTTGCATTACATTGCGGCGCTTGACTGATCACTTCAAATTTGTTCACTTTACCACCGCCTCGCAATGTAATGCAACTTGCATGATTTTTCTTGCTACGCTCACGATCGCATTCAATGACAGATTTTGTATACAAAAACTGTCATTTGATTTGCGATAGGCAATACGGCCTCAGATCTAACCACCTGACGCCCAGAGTCTTTTATAAAGGACTTATTGTAATTCGAACATCAAACTCTATCATAAATGACATAAGGTTTGTTGTTCATAATATAACATAAATCAAAAATTTGACTTGGGTGTCAAGAGGCTAAATTGGGTTTTACGAATACCATGTATGTACAACGTAGTAAGTAACTTTGGAATATTTCGGGAAACAATGAAAAAATTAGTAAGTAAGTTAGTATTAGGTTAATAGGGTAGTGGCTAAGTGGTTAGAGAACCTGACTGCGAAGCTTGAGGTCCCGGGTTCGAATCCCGGCCGGTGCAGATATTTTTATGAATAATACGAATGTTTGTTCTCGGGTCTTGGATGTTTAATATGTATTTAAGTATGTATTTATCTATATAACTATATTTATCCGTTCCCTAGTGTCCATAGTACAAGCTTTGCTTAGTTTGGGACTAGGTCATTTGGTGTCAGGTGTCCCATGATATTTATTATTTATTTAGTTACTACAACTATTATTAAAACAACTTCTTTAGCACCTTAGTAAATACGAATTGTATTGGCAAGAAGTTACTCTAAATAAATAGATAATCATAAAATAACGAAGAAGACAAACAAAAAATCAACGAATTGTATTATGTAGAGTCGACTCTATCAGTACGTCCAACAAAGTTTTAAATGGACCTAGGTATGTGTTTATGAATTTATGAGCCAGTTTGGCTGGTTTTTCACAAAATTAAAATATCTTTATAAATAGAACATGCTAGTTATAACGCCAGATAACTCTCATTAAGAATCCGACAAATTCATATGAAGTTACTTTTCACTATCGTTTTAAATACCTCGCGCATTACAATAGACCAGTTGATTAGGTAATAAGCTAATTCCTAGCAAGTTAATGGACAAAACGGCGAGACATTATGATAATATGTTTATTGCTTAATTTCTCTACCTGTCGCGGCGCGCGTCGCCAGCGCATCGCTTTGTTATGCCGCGGCGCCCGCGCCGGCCGCGGCCGCTCGATTCACGGAACAGTAGGGCTACGACGAAACTCGAAACTCGAAGTTCGTGTCATGCGGTCCCTCTGACACTTACACTATTCAATACGAGAGCGAGAGGGACGGTACGATACGAACTTCGAGTTCCGAGTTTCGTAGTAGCCCTGCATTTGGGCTACTACGGGGTGCAAAATTCAAATTTTGTATCTTGCCGTCCCGCGCTGACGCTTATATTATTTAATAATAGAGTAAGAGGGACGGTACGATACTAACTTCGACTTTCGAGGGAACTCTTTCGTCATAACGAGCCTACAGAATTAACTTAATTAGCGAACAATGAGACGGGCAAACGATGCGGATTTTCCTTTTGAAAATAGCGAGACTGGATATAACAATGCATTGTATATTTTATTCGTCATCTCATCATCATCGTGGGCCGTCCATTGCCACTTCAACTTGCATATTTTTATAGCTATGTCGGTGAATTTAGTTCCTCGACGAATTTCCGGTCATAGACTCATGATGCCGTACAATGAAAACTATTATAATTATGTCGCCTTGGCCCTGCTTAAAAAAACTCAATTTGTCTTTGGCCTTTCACGTGACAGCTGTCGTGTCGCGGCAAGTTTCGTGATCTACAATCAGCAACTAGTTTGGGTTTCTCACGAGGGCTCCGTTTTCTCGTAAAAAAGCGCATTGAGACGTTATACTGCACTCATTGTGGATGGACAAAGCCGAGCATGCTTTATGGCCGTAGTTTTTACATTTCCTGGGCATAGACAATGGGCGCAGATAGGAAAGGGTCAGGCGCAGCGCGGTCGCGACTTGTTCCTTTATGAATAATAATGTTGAAGCAAAAAATGCCTTTGCTCAGTTTCTTGTCTTCCGTGCGCCATGTGTAAGCGTGAAATTTGATATTGTCTAATTTATTCAGTAACCTTTGCCTTTCCGTTTAAACCCGTTAAATGATTGTGTGCATGTAGATATGAAGTTTATAAATATAATAGCGGTTGAAAATTATGCAAATGCTCAAGGAAATCACCCAAATAGGCTCAGGCATATAGTTTAGACACCTACGCTTTTGACACGGTTTCCGTAGATGATTTTAGTAGCCTACATCGCAACATCATAAGTATAGGTTTACTCGTAATATCCCCTATAGATAAAGCTATCAGTACCTAAGTCTAATTGCAAGCTTTCATTATCCTTTTCATTAAAGACCAGACTAAATCACCTTATTGTTAGTAACTTACCATGAAATTGACAGCGGGAAATCATCAACATATGTTATACAACGCTCATTATGCCAACATTTTACGTACGTGATAGCTGAATTAAAAACGGAAGCACCGCAATGTAGAACGCGTATTGTATTGTAACAGAGTTATTAACAAATAAAAGTGCTCTGGGGAATAATTCGGAGTTGTAAATTAAAATAACTCGCCCCTAATAAAGTGGCCCAGTGAAGTGCGAATACACAAAACAAATTTAATATGGCAGCCATTACCTGTTGCTCGGCTCGTGCGTGTAGGCACCATATAGAAGTATAATATATACGTATCATTTTGTACAGGAAGGTTCGTGCTAATTAAACTGTTTTATTAGCTTTTGTTTGACTTTACGCCGCTTTTAGGGTATTTCTGTTGTAGTGTAGATGCGAAGTTTTAAGTGTCTAACCAGCCTATAATTTTATTGGGGCGCGATAAAGAGCGACTTGTTTGTATAGAGGTGTGAGGCGTTTGTGTAGTTTGATTATCCCATCAAAAACATATATGAAATGAGCGCCAAGTTCAATATTATGATATTCGATATGTATGCCTTGGTTGTTGACTTCGACGTGCGATCTAAATGGGAGCCAAGTTCAATGAATTGAACAACTTAAAATATAATTTCCTCTTTATATATAACTTAACTCTTGTTCTGAGAGGAGGCCTCTGCCCTGCAGTGGGACGTATATAGGCTGGAATGATGATGATGATATAACTTAGGATAATATATTGAAGCCTAAGGTCTGACTTGGCTAAAACAGTCATGGAAGGGTCCTATGTTCGATGGCTAGTTTCTACGAGCAAGTCACTTTTGCTAGGGCTAGTCAATTTTGAGAAGAATGAAATGAGACCAGGGGGCCTACCATGCTCTCTTTATACGATTCAGTTTAGGCTCTAAACTGAACTGCATCGCTATTTCGTACCACGACGTTACTTTTGCGATTCAGTTCAAGCACGGTTCAGCGACAGCGATACAGACATTTTCATTCACTTACTTCAAGCGGTTTTCGTACCATGACGCTTAACTTGAGTGGGAATTGAATCGCTTCAGTGTCAAATTTAGCGATTCAGTATAAGTTACTCATTCTGTCAATTCTTTTGGAATTTTAAGTGTTTTACTTGGAATATTTTTAAATTTCAAGAACTTTTAAACTTTTATTCAAGTTTTATAACTTTTCATAGGTACTCACGACATTGTGCTTCTTGACTCCTCATTGATAAAACTAATTTTTCAGTGACAAAAGAGTTTCTATATAGGTACTTATACTCTTTGGAAAAGAGACTCGTGGATTAGTGACAGCGTAAACTTTTTTTTTGTAATCAACACAACGGTTGTTATACCACATTCTATACTCTAATAAGGCTCTAGAATCGTTGGTTTAAATCTTTCGGGTTATCAAAACCCACGGTGTATATATGCCCTTGACCGTACTTAGACCTCAAAAAATGAGGCTCGTGTCGCACCCGACCCAGGATAGTTAAAATATGGTACGAATGGCCCTCGCCGCGCGTTCGATAAGGCGTTTCCGAGAAGCGTCATTGTGACGATCCCACGGACGCATCGCTACGCTACTTAGCCGTAATAAGCAACAAAGGGACCCGAGTCGCTCCCCGCGCCCGCCATTATCTGCTGTGTCTAGGCTTTGTTTGGTTTATTGGTAGACGCCCGTTTAAAAATGTTACATTGTTTTCGTATGTAGCTTACCTTAAGGGATTTGCGAGTACGTGGTCCGCGCGCGGTGTTGTCTTAGCATCCCAAGTAGAACTGTGAAGGTGAAATTTTCGTTTCGCCCTTTGTTTGCTTAAAACTCCTACGGCTTTGATGTCATATGGGCTCAAATAAAACATATTAAGTAATTCGACATTATGATGGCTAAAAGCTTTATATGCATTGAATCCGTCTACCCGAAAATGCTAGAAAATCAAGCCCGAGAATCAACTCCCACGTCGTATTATCGCCTACTTTGTGCAAAATTCTTTGCACTATCCAGTTAAACTTTTTTCTTTCGTCATGATTTCTGTGACAGACCTATTAAGTAATTAAATAGTGTGGGGAATGCGTGGTACGCGGAAGTATTTGATTGATCGTTTGTGATCATTTACATAGAAACATACACAAATTTACGCTATCTTTTTAAATCGATCAGCGATTGCCCTCTATCTCTGATGGAGAGGCTAAAGATGTAGCTCGGAGGTTTAGTAACAACCTATTTACTCTGGCCTTGAATATCCTTAAAATGTGTTTAGTCAGAAAAAACAGACGACGCCAGTGAATTTCGTTCCTAACCAGTCCACATTATAAAAGACTTAACTGTTACAATGCCCGCGACTTCGTCTGCGAAGAATTTGTTTTACAATTTTCCGGGATAAAAACTACCCTATGTCATTCTTATATTTCTTAATCTCTATACCTGTTTTTTACACGTGCGGTTGAGAACTTGAAGCGTGAAAGCGAAACAAACAAATAAAGATACGCACGCTCGCATTTTATAATATTAGTTAGGATGAAGCAAAGTCAATATCATCCCATCCCATGACCCAATATATCGCTGGGCATTTATCGTCGCGCTATCGCGGCGAGGCGTCGGACGGTCGCGGCTGCGCCCGCGCCGCTCCCGACAATTAGTTTTTACGCGGCGGCGGCCGATAATGATTTATTGCTAGGGTTGCCTCTTTGTTCGGTGGTAAGAAGTAAGTATTATAATTACGATTCATAAAAGTAATTATGTATTGTAAAATATATTGTTAGCCATGGGGATTAGGTACGTTAGCCAAAATAACGGATATGTAGAGTTACCTGCTCACTTACTGGGGCTTTATTCGTGCTAAGAAAGAGACTTTAAAGTATATCTAAATATTGCTGTTTTTTGTTTAAAGGCTGATTTATGTTTATCTCCTTGTCGTGACGTGATATGCCGAAATGGAATCGGTTACACATCTAAAGGCGAGGTTTAGAGTTGTCGTTGAGGAAATGTGTCTGTCACTCTTTTACGCAAATGTGTGAAATTGACAGATTAAATTTAGGTATGTCCTTATTTTGTCACTACCGACTTTGGTACTTTTTTAACTAGGACGCAGTTCTTAAACAGTTCAATGTTACGACCAACGAACATAGTCTCTATAAATTCAATCACACTATCTTTTAATACTGTTCATAATTATCACTTCAAAAACTACTGCGCTTGTTTAGCACAGAAACAAATATTTGTACCATACCAATACCGTGGCAACCCTACTGTCGCCGTCGGCGCGCGCGCACGCTCCGGTGCGCGGCGGTCGCGGCGGCCATCTTTTCCCGGAAAGCGCGACAACGCGCCGACGCGTTACGTGTCCGCGGGCAGCTTGCGTTAGATGCCAGTGCCGGCCGGGAATAACCAGCGCTTTATTTTTTTTACCTATGGCCGGTTTACATTATGGTAGTAAAATCATTCCTGTAGCATGACATTGCGTGGCCGCGATGTAAGTAAAATAAAACAGTGATGCCAAGGAACTATTTAACTAGAACATTAAGTTGAAACAGTTTAACCAAACAAGTTATTAATGCGAAGATCATTTTACTGGTTCTTAATTTACACTTTCATTACCAGCTGTGTCTAAGTTTCATCTTTTTAAAATAGGTCTACTAAACTAAACCACATGAGCATTAAGTTTATTGTCCATGGATCAATCCTAAACGTTCATTAATCTTGATCTCTAGTCTAAAAGGACAGTTTCGCTATGTTGATGTTTTTGGCTAAACATGTCCCAGTCCTACGATTGTTGCTTCGCATTAGCCAGTCTAACGCGATTTATACGCTTACCTACATTACTGTTACGGAAAATCGAACTTCAATGTTACCGGCCTTATCCTTTGCTACTTCGTTTTATTTTAAACAAGCTATACCTAGTTCTCCTTGTATGTATATATTGTACTTACCTACTTAACTACCTAATACCCTCGAGCAGATGTGCCCCTGTTCGGCCCGCGGCACTCATGCGACACGTGAAAGGGACCGCTCGCGATTTTTTGCCGCTCAAAGGATTCAACCATTTTGCTAGGCAGGTGCTCGCTTTTGCACATGCGCTTGTGCTTACGTGTTGATTTGTTTCCAAGTTATAGGTACAAAATACAAAGTTTCTATTGAGCGAATGAAGCAGGCGTTTTGTATCTCGTACGTTGACGTCATAGTATTTGACGTCATTCATCCGGTTGAAATCATAATTTGTAGTTCCGCAATATAATGAAATATAACATTGAACTTTGGCAAGTTGAGCGCGTTATATAGAAACCCTAAAAATTATGACCGGTTTAGGAAAAACTTACCTACAACAGTAGTTGGCAACGTAGCCACCAGCAAATCAGTGAGGTATTTTCTTAAAGCGAAATAACAATGGCATCTTAAGTAAGGCAAGTTTAGTATAGAATCTAGTGATAAGGAAATACGAGAACAGTTCAAGTATAACTATCTTATCTTATCTTGGCGCTGGGCCTTTTTCGGATGCACTTCGACCGGTCGTAATCTTTGGCCTTCGTTTTTCGTGACGATGTTGCGCGACAGTGATTTTTACTGTCCAGAAATGTTCAGTTTCTCTAATTTGGAACCAAGTTTGCATTTTTTTATTAAATAAGAAGTTTGTAGTAGTGAAGTGATGGTTGAATACGACCACTTGTAGCGTCATTAAAAGATACTCGTAGCATAAGTGCCTTTCGCCGTACTTATAAAATACTTATATTTAGGTAATTTTTGCCTCGGATTTTTCTTAAGTACTTTGTAAGTAAGTAACTGTGCCTTCACAATGGCATAGCCGTCAGATATAGCATAGCTTTATGTAATAGGGAAGACTAGGTAGATGTGGCGACAATGTAACTTGAAGATTAGCCACAATATCAAGTGAGCCAGGGTGAAGTCCAGTTTTTTTTTATGGTATAGGGAGCAAACGAGCAGGCGGATCGCCTGATGGACACCTGCAACACCAGAAGAGTCACAAGTGCGTTGCCGGCCTTTAAGAGTAGAGTACGCTCTTTTCTTGAAAACTTAAAGGTCATATCAGTCCGGGAATACCGCAGGCGATAGTTCATTCCAGAGTTTTGCTGTGCAAGGCAGGAAATTTCTGGAAAAACGCACAGTAGAGGACCGCCAACCATCTAAATGGTGAGGTTGGAAGTGTTGTCGCGTAGGTCGGTGGCGAAAGCATGCGGCAGGGATCAACCCGAACAACTCCTCGGAGCACTCCCCGTTGTACATACATGCGATAGAGGATGCTCAGTGAAGCTACATCTCTACGCAGCGCCAAAGAGTCAAGTCGATCAGAAACTCGTTGACAGCCGACTATTCGAGTCGCTCTCCGTTGTATGCGGTCCAGAGGGAGAAGCTGGTCCTGGGGAGCCCCTGCCCACAGATGAGAGCTTTATTCCATATGTGGGCGAACCTGCGCCTTATAAAGCTGGAGGCGGTGGGCCGAAGTGAAAGACTGTCACGAAACTACTGTCTGTACTGTGTAATGTCAGTTTAGATCTGCAAGAGGAATTGTACAAGTTGTAGGTATCACATTGCGAGATCGTAAAGGGAAAGAGTTTGAAGTGGCCCATCAAGCGCCGCAATGTAAACAATGCAACTTGGACAATTTTGCAGGAGTAAATTGGGCTTTAGAATAGATCGTGTCCGCTAGCGTTGGCACGGGTGTCATGACAACGCAAATCAAAGTAAAAACCCGGGCCAATGCGCAGCCGCAGCGCGGCGTGCAATTAGGCGCGGTGCAGGTAGATGTATAATGAACGCGCGCAGGTATCGCGCCCGCGGTGTAGCGATAACGATATCGTAATGGACATTCTTGGAAGGAATTTTTAGAAAAACACGTTTCGGCGAGGTCTCTCGTTTTGTTTAGTGGTTATAATACACGCTATCCATCAGGTAGTTGTGTAATAGTTATAAGTAAATAATGATCTCTGGGTGTCTTGCTGTCCTGTGAGATTCGTACATACTAGGTAATATTAGAGTGAGGCTTAGTAAGTAGGTATATTAATGTCGTGATGTTAGGTACATACGGTAGTGATAACACGGCGTGAAAAATTGCAGAGCGTTGCATCTTCAGACTGGCTATATATTTATTAAGCGATAAAATCAAAACGTTAACGGAGATTTTACCACCCTCTGTTAATAAGTATTTCATATGACAGATATTATGATGCTGTCTCTGTTTATGCTGACAAAGTGAACAGAGACAGCATCACACACATCTGTCCTTTAAACTTTATCAAGAACAGACAGCAGTGAAACGGACCCTAAAGTGATTAAGGAATCTTGAGTTCAAACATGTAAGCAAATAATTCAAGATAATGTTAGGTAGTCCATCCTTACATGACCTTGCAGCTTGGTATCCTTGCGAATTGCGATGTTTTCCCTTGTCCCACCCTTAAACAGTTAAAACTACGGTTTGCCTTTGAGACTAAACTAGGTTCATTTTTAAAAACTAAATTCACATAGCGTAGAATAGCACGCTTTATGCAGTTAATCAACATCAAACTGCTTGGTTCAGTCAGATGCATTTAAAGTACTACTTAGGGCAAATCGTGGCGGCAATTTGAAACTGCATTGCAGCGTTCTTCCGAGGTATTTTTGTATCAATATGGATTCAAATAATAAGTTAATATCCTTGTTTTTCGCCAATGAAACACCAATATCCTCCTGAGCCCTTGCGTACCAATTAACACTAAGAATAACAGCCGAATGTACTTTACAAAGTAGGTACAAACTTTTAATTGAATAAAGAATTCTCAGAATATTTAAATAATATCCAACATAACAAAACAGGTCAACCACCGCCACGTCTTGCACTAAGTTTGTTAAAAAAAGTCAGGACTCAGGAGGATAGATGTAGTAGAGTCGATACATACTTACATGCCGTGATAGAGACTTTTGACTATTCCTATTCTTATAAATTCTAAAAGGATTATAGCTAAGATAACCTCGTTGTCCATCTATCTAGAAATAGCTGTTTAGAAACTAGTGGAGTTATCAAGTTGAAATAAATAACAAACATAAAGACCATATTGTCTCATGCAAAAATTCTAAATTTACGCGATCGAAAGACCATCTCTTTAACACGCTTATTATATTATTATGAGCTTCACCAAAGCTACTTAAAGAAAATAAAGCTCGAGACTGGTAGCACTAATCGCGGCAAGCCTGGCCCTATTATATACTACGACGAAGTGCAAAACTCGAACTTCGTATGTTGCCGTCCCGCTGACGCTTATGTCATTTAATACGCGAGTGAAAGGGTCGGTGCGATACGAACTTCGAATTTCGAGTTTCGTAGTAAGTAGCCCCTTTGCTCGCCGAGGTATTGACAGTGCGCGGGCGCTGGGTCGCGGCTGGAAGCGCGGGCGCGGGTCATTACCGTTCGCGCGACGTTTATGCATGTGTCGCAACTCGCAAATGGCGGCCGCGGCGCTGCGCTCCACTCTGCCCTTGCTATTCCCATGTAATAAGATGGCCAGAAACAGTGGACTAAGAAGAAAGTAAAGCTTTTCGTAGCATTGTGTCGTAATTTTCATGTCCTCTCATTCTGAGAGGAAGCCTGTACCCAGCAGTGGGAAGTATGTAGGCTGGGATGATGACGATGATGAATTTTCACGTATTCGTTCATCCAACAGAATATTGACACAATTGCTTTTTGACGATTAAACAAGAAAGTGGTTGAATGATATCAATACTAATATTATAAATGCGAAAGTGTGTGTGTTTGTATGTTTGTCCGTCTTTCACTTCGAAACGGAGTGACGGATTGACGTGACTTTTAGCATAGATATAGTTTATGGGCCAGAGATTGATATAGGCTACTTTTTGTCCCGGATAAATGCACAGTTCCCGAGGGAACAGCGCGCATACCGAATTCCACGCGGGCGAAGCTGCGGGCAAAAGCTAGTCAAACCATAAATTCAAAGTCACGCTTGTGTTTTTGTGCCATTATTCTATTGGATGAGCGGTATATTACTAATAACTTCTTTGTTACTCAGAGTTAAGTAGGTAGATCTGGTAAGTTACGTCAAATTTCGAACCGTACTGTATCTGATGATGAATTGAGACCATTTCTTAACGAAATATGAAGGCAACGCCAACCCAATTTAGTTAACATTATTCGTGCCTATTTCATTCATACGATGAACATAGCGTAGTGCGTAAACCCTAGCCTACCCGAGTACGTCCTCGTGCCATATCGCATTATGTCCAAGTCAAGATTGGCGAGACTGTCACGGGCAGTTTTACATGAAGTGGCGTGATAAGACATTCTATTAAGCCAACACTACGACACCTACGAACCTACGTTGTGCCTACGTTACGTTTTACTATATCTTTCCAGAGAGCCGTCAGGCGTCAATGTTGATTCTCTGATCCTCTATTTTCCGTTATTAGTAACTCTTTTTAAACCTCGACGCAAAAGAGGGGTGTCATAAGTTTGAAGCCAATGTCTGTATGTATGTCTGTGGCATCGTAGCTCTCAAACGAATGAGCCGCGGTTTTTTCTGTGAAAGCGAGTTTTCTTGCCGTGGTGCTTATACTTGGTTTGGATAGGTATTTTTTGTAACTAAATGTAAACAAAACAACGTCAATTGGTGTCTTTAATATTGAAATTCCCCCATTAAACTATCTAAACATTTACATTTCTGTATTGAAATACACTAGTCTAGTTTGTATTACAATGATAGATTTAAGTAAAATGTTTAAAATCCTTGAATGTACCAAATCTGGCAACTGAAGTTTGTTAACTTTGGCTGTTTTTCCATTAGCCGGCCCGGCACCGATTTTCATACATTTTTGCTTCCCCGGCCCGTGCGAGTGCCGGGTCGGCTAATGAAAAAACACCCATTTAGTTTAATACCTATCCAAATCAAGTATAGCTGCCATTAAAATAGGTTTAGCCGTTTTTGAGATATCAATATTGGAAACAACAGGGGCGGTGTCTAGTCGAATTTCGTACGTAGATAGCTGGGTCTTGGGAATCATATACGCTACTATTTAACCGATTGCAAAAGAGGTAATCGATTCGGTTGTTTTTTTTTAATTGCACATATTCACGGGATCCCACCCGAAGCCTTTCAACGTGAACAAAGACCACTATGTAGTTTTTATTAAAATCTCGGAATTTCTATTTAACATCCAGAAATAATTCATTCGAGATGCCGCGTAAAGGCTATCATCTATAAATTACGCGGGTTTTCCCAACACTTGTTTTCGTTCCGATATCCACGGTTTCTCGATAAACGGAGGCCCGTTTTTTGCCCTTGGAGCAGAGCGGCGCCCACCAACGATCGGTCGCGGCGTAAAGAGTCGCTGCCGGCCGCCATCCGGCCGGCGCGTCGCCCGATAATTTACACACGTCCCCCGCGCCCGCGCCGCCAGCGCGGTTACGTAAAAAC
The DNA here is from genome assembly GCF_025370935.1 of Choristoneura fumiferana. Taxonomy (NCBI): domain Eukaryota; kingdom Metazoa; phylum Arthropoda; class Insecta; order Lepidoptera; family Tortricidae; genus Choristoneura; species Choristoneura fumiferana. The sequence goes on along the minus strand of NC_133482.1, from coordinate 4,512,222 downwards.
TTGCAAGCTGCTCTTCGCTTCGGCTCGGCTTTCTACGGGTATTGGCGGAATACGTGGGATGAGCGTCAATGAACGCGGCGCGTATGAGTTCTAATGAGCTTTGAGTGAAGAAATCTATAATAAAAACGCTAACTGAAAGTGGCTTGCATCAAGTACTATAAATACATGTAGTGTCAAACCGCCGTCTAATTTTTCTTACATTTTCGTACCTGTACCACTACCATGAGTTTACAGTGACCGTATACTCGATAGCGACGGTGTAAATTATTTGTATGGAGAATTGTAGGTACAGCGCCTCTACAAATAGTACGGTCACTGTAAATTCATGGTGGTGGTACTGAAGGGATTTCCAAATGGAGTTAGTAGGTACGATTGCCTTCACTTACCTACCTGTCCGCATAAAGGGGCGCGAAAAATAAAATTTGACCTACTTAACTCAATGATTTGTGTGTGTTTCTAGCTTTATTTTTGTACAATAAAGGGTTTATAATATCGGATTCAATATTTACTTGTCTGGTCTGGTCACGTTAGCGTTTGTTTTCATTCGCCCACCATCGCAATGTTGAGACGCTATCGTCTAGTTGCTCAAAGGCATCGCTATGTGTCTTATCGGTGATGTTTTTTTTTGTCTTACGTCAGGAAAAAGTGCGCGTATTGACAAAGAACTAGAGCTGCTACTAGTTCGTGGGAACGTTGAAGGGTTAGCGATGTCGCGGTATAAAAAGTCGCTGTCGCGGACCCGCGTGAGAACGGAGTCTGATTGGACATCTATTCAAATCAATTGTTGGGCCGAATGCGGATCATAAGGGCTTACATTTGATTATTCTGTGAGACGGCAAAAAAATACAAGTCTTTTGAATACGAGTATTGTATCGGCTAGGCGGCTGTAGGTCATTTAGAAGACGTAATATCGATTTGAAACGTTTACCTACAAAGTGCGCGGCTGACGACGAAAGGGACGGGACCAATTGTTCGGCTTCGATTTGATTGATTTTGTTATTATATTAGAGTAATCTAAAATAATTCCATAATCTCAATATATTGAACCTAACTTCTGTAGAGTGTTCAAGCAAATTTCTAGTTAAGTGCACATTTTATTATCTATTCTATATGTTTGAGAAAAAAGTTTAAGCATCGTAAAGTTTCCATAATTCAAAAAAAAAGTTTGACTGAACATTCTTGTGAAATTGGTTTAAATCTTATTGTTACGTCTTTGATGCCCTATATATTCAACATATTAATCACTTTATGGAATTATTTGTCAGTAATAATTAAAAGTTCAAAGGCCCAACCATCCAGCCAGCAATTTTTGTATAAATATTTATAGGGTTGTTTACTTTTTACTCCCGATTAATTCCAAAGCACCTTGTATACGTAAAAGTAAAGATTTTGTGACAATGTGAGGCCAGGTAAAACTGTGCCTCGCCTAATGTGCGTGCGCAGCTCAACTACACGAAGTAATTGGGTCTCCTTTTATTATATATCCATTTCAAAACGCACAATCAGAAGTGCCTAGGGATATACTTTATTGAGGTTTGTACCTTTGTATAAATTATGAGTGTAAAACCGAGCGTAAATTTTCAGTCAAAAGGTAAAATATCTTTATGCAATTTTGCCTATAACACGCACTTATTATTATTGTTAGCCTATTCTGTCCCACTGCTGAGAAAAGTCCCCCCCCCCTATACTTATGAGCAAGCACTTATGAATGTCAAAAAATCTCTAATACCGGTTCGGAAAAACCTCTTGTTCAGAAGAATCCGGTAAGAAACTCAACGAGACTATATATTTTTTAAACTAATTGCCAATGCTGTTTAATGAATGACAAGTATTTTCTTTCAAGAACTGCGAAACTCAGAGGCATAGGTAGTTAGTTCAATTTGGAACCGATTATGTAACCACCGTTGCACCGCTTATCGGTTGCAAGGCTATCTCTTATCAGGCGAGGCTGCCTTGCGACACTCGCTACTCATGACCGCAACTAATGTTTACTAGAGAATTCTATTGGCAACAAGAGATTGTAAGAACATCTACAATATATCGAGTAATATTAAATAGATCGTGGAGCTGTAACCAGATGCGCTACTACGAAACTCGCAAATCGAAGTTCGTATCGCACCATCCCTTTCACCCGCGTATTAAATGACATAAGCGTCAGCGGGACGGAAACATACGAAGTTCGAGTTTTGCACTTCGTGGTATAGTCGACCAGAGCTATCTTACGCCGAGGCCCTTGGACATCGACGAATACCATATTTTCGGGTCAGCAAATATATGACTTTCGGGGGCCCCCGTGGCATTCCCTGGTGTGCCCTTCAGGAGAAAACAGTATTGAGTATACCTACGACCTAAATACATGACACGTATTTACAGCCTGTGCTGTGGAAAAATAGATTTTCTTCCCCTTCGGGCTTTAACTTGGCTTTTTTAGCCCACTAAATACTGCTCTTGAGCGAAGACTATGCTCCTAAGAAGAACTTGTTCCTGCACTTCGTTTCGTAGTGTCCAAATCATCCCGCCATCTCCTTTTTGGTCTGCTTCTGACTTGATAAACTAAAATAGCTTAATTACCTTGCGAAGACTTAAAGATGACCAAAAACTAGCACACAAACGTTTTAATAAAAAAAACAACCTATTAAATAATCGTTTCTTTTTAGGGAAAATGGATACATAAATAAACACTCGAAGCACGCATATTTAAAGTGTCTTTACTTTAAAAAACGGTACACTACAAAAGGCTCGCTTACTGATATTCAGATTCTAGCTCATTATGGTTGAAGAAGTAGCGCTATTGTGCGATGCAGTGAGTGACACTTTGATCGACAATTAATGCTAAACGTTGACCCCGCCGCGTGCGCAGACGGACACATAAAACAATTGTTTCCTCATCGGGAAACTATACATGATTATAAGCTTATCAACGTCTGCCTCTAACCGCACTCAGGGGTATTGTTTAATTGACGTAAATACGTATACAATTTAATTACTGTTAACTGTGTTGACGCCGCGGCGGAAAAGATAATATTCTGTAATGTTATAGATACTACCGTCAATCGAACATGTATGTAGGGATCTTAAGTATTTACACAGAATAAAACATCATGCTAACGGTTCTCAAGCTTATTTGGCGACGAAATCCTTTTAGAAAGCTAAATATTTGCCGGAGACCTAAAATAGTCCGAACTCGACATTAACGTTTTCATTTAATGCAAGGTACTCTGCAAATTCGCAGTACGGTCAGCATCAAAAGTAGCTGGTTACTTTTTTACCCTGTCACATTAACACATTTGTCAATCTTGTATGGCGCTAAGTACGTGGCTGTAAAATGACAAAGTACAAAAGTAACCAGCACCCAATATCTAACACAACGAAAGTGTGCTTAAAGGCTGATACGACTCTATTTCTAGGGCCGCTAGGTCGTGTCAGATATTCTTGCATGCATGCTCCGCTGAGATATTAATGCAAGTGAATGTACTCGTATAGGTACCTTAAGTACCTATTTGTTTTGATCATGGCCAGGACTTCTGCGGAGCTTCTAATGATGCTCTGGGGACCTCTGGGGATCCACGGAGCACACTTAGAAAATGGCTGCTGTAGGCTTCACATACGGAGAGAAAAAATAACTAGGTACGTATGTATCTTCGCCAAGAAAATATAAAAAACGAGAGAGTTAAAGCAATATTTGTATGTAGAATTTGCTAAACGAGGCATATTGTTCAAGATTTAATTGTCTTTTAGATAACTTGACGTAAACTTTGTAACAATACCAAGAACCTCAAGCGCTTATCTACGATTAATTATTTCCTTGGCACGGACGCTGATTCACTCGTGTTTCAAAACCGTGTTCTCCGGCCAATCGGAATCGTTCGCAGCGCTATCGGATCGGCTTACAAACGAGCCGAAAGCCTCTGTTTTGACTCGGGCTCTCGTTATTCAACACTGTTGACCACTGAGCTCAGGTATAGATACGGTATATGCGTATAATAGGTTCGTATATACAGCACAGATGTTAGTGCCGAGATTAAGCAAACCTCAAGATTGTATCCTATTAAAACGATTTAATTAATTTATTGGATCAGGCATTACATTACGGAGGTCAATATTAATGACCTAATAGTTATTTGTTATGCAAGGGTGGTTTGGCGCGATGCTTATATTGAAACCCGAGCAAGCGAAGGATTCTAGGATTGAACCACGAGCGAAGCGAGAGTTGCGGTGAAGGAAGACATCGTGAAAAAACTTGCGCAAACCTTTGAAGCAATTTAATGGTGTGTGTGAAGTTCCCGATCCGCACTAGGCCCGCGTGGGAACAACGTCCCAAGCCCTCACATTGCGATAGGCTTGTGCCCATGGGATGATGATGGTGACTGTTTTTTCGACGTAGTAGGCGAGGGTTAGTGTCCGTAGTCATTTCATCACTATCAGGCAGCCGCTGGACGATGACTCCCGGTGATGAGTTACGGAATGCTTGGCAATCGCTGATAAGAGCGACTGGCGCAGTTCTCAGCAGTGACGTCACTGCGTTTGTTGGTGGTCCTGCTTTATCAAATTTCTAGTTATAATGACTGTTACGTCCGTATTCGATATCGTCTTATTTATTTATATGTATGTTCGAAACACTGTGAAAAATTCCGTTTTGAGATTTTTATTGTATCGCGAAGAATTGATATTTAATTTTCAATGTTCACGATAAAGTTTATAGCTTTATTCGCTCATAGTTTCGCTCCTAACTTTCTTTCTCTTTAAATGCGCGTTACTCTACCGTGGTTCACACGCATCTGACAAATCTAAGGCCATAAGCATGAAACTACCGTGAGACTAACTCATAGAGAAATAAACCTTTAACTAGAGTTTATAATAGCTAAGCTCGACATGTTTAGGGCTCATTCGTAGCCCTTCCTCCCGGAGCACATGCTACGGCGGTTGCTGCAAAACCCGCACCGCTAGTGCTATGAATTAGCCCGAAACATATCGAGCTTAGCTAAACTCGATTTAAAACGTGAGTTATACGGGCTTACTTAATTACTAGCTGTTGCCCGCGACTCCGTCCGCGTAGAATTCGTTTATTGCTCTCTCGCGGGAACATGTTCTTTTCGGGGATAGAAACTATCCTATGTCTTACCCCGGGACTCAAACTTTTCATCTAAATCGATTCAGTGGCTTAGACGCGAAAAGGTAACAAACATACAACCAAACAAACAGATTTACAAACTTTCGAATTTACAATATTAGTGGGATAAATGGCTTTAAGCTTTTCCGAATTCATAGTGCAGACATTGCACGAGTGCACTTTGCCGCCGGTGTTCTATACCTGACGTTGACGCGCGATCTTATTACCGAGGGAAAAAAAAACAAAGGCGGCGAGGCCCTGGAGATTTATGGAGGCGCGGCGCCGCCGGGGGCCGGCCGCGCAGGGCTGCCTCGCGGTATGGTTATTAAGTTTACAATGAATGCGAATACGCGTTATATGAAGCTTCATTTATTAGACGGTGTGGGAAATATTGTGTGTTTGTTACAGTCAAAGAAACTGAATCACGTACCAATTTGGAACCTTTGTGCTACTGATGTCATATTGACATTCGATACATCTGCCAAAGAAATTATAGTGAAATTTATTGTACCCTAAGTTATTTTATTACGTACCTAATTAGCTAACCTAACAACATCTTAAAGTGACCATATCAATAATATTAAAAATATTTTTTATTCTATTGTATTGTAAAACTTATTACTGTACATAAAAATACATAAAAATAACAGAACACATGATGTACAAAGGCGAACTTATGTTGTGTGTGCTATGTTTTAAATAAATAGATTGACTTGGCAGTCGCACTAAACAATCTAATTTAATATAATATGTAGGTATTACTTGTGAGATACATTGTGTTTTCATGCGATGGCCAAGATAATCTATTTATTTAAATTAGTATGCTATTGTGTTTCTATCTACCTAACGCGCCAGAATCATTATACTCAACCGCCTCGTTTTCGCGGTCACATTTTTTATAAATGGGCTGCAGAATTTGATGACATTTTCGATTATTTTTTAGACGTCCTGTATTTCTACCAGATAACTAACATAATCTTTTAGGTATCATGTCAACATAAATGCTCCCACAAAAATCAAACGGAATAAACTCTCGGATAATGAATGTCCCGCCGCGCTAATGGCAACCCTAGCGTCGCGTCGCCGCGGCCGCGACTTCCTGGAAGCGCGATGCGGGCCGCGCCGCTCGGCTGTGCTCGCCGAATATTGATTGCCGGACTATTAATGCGGCCGCTTCCTGCAGCCTGACCGCTGCTTAGCTGGCTATACAGCTAGTAAAGGAAAACGGGGTTTTGTTTACTTTAACTTAAAAGTAATTATTGCCGTACAGGTAAATACAGATGTAGTGCAGGCATAATGCTTTTCCATCGTTTGTTAAAGGAAAAGTTCGTATTCATCGTGCTCTTTCATTTAGCTTCGGTTATCATCGTGCAGGCGTACATTTTTCATTTTGGCATTTGACACTAAGGGACTGTTTCACCATCCATTGATTAGTGTTAACTGACGGTTAAATGTGATGCCGTCTCCGTCTATTGGAACAAAACAAATAGAGACGGCATCACATTTTATCGTCAGTTAACACTAATCAATGGATGGTGAAAAAGCCCCTAAATAATAAAGTTTCATATTAATGGATATATATGAAAATGTCACTCATTTAATACAATAATTGATTGACACTTCGGGTGCCCCCGTATTCTGATTGAGATCGAACTTTTCCCAATGGAAAGACATTACGTACTACATCTGTACAGGGAGTACCTAACACCAACGTAACACGTAAGGGCTGAAATAGCTCATAAACTTTAAGATTAAGGACGTCTTGTAGGCTTTTTTAAATCTCGATTTAAGGTTAAAACTGTCAGTTCTTGTATGGATCTGACAGGACTTAAGACCACTTAAACCTAGATTAAAATCCTGCAAGTGGACGTAGGTAGACCTTACCTCATAAGTGTTCGTGTTCGTTTCGTGTTCATCGTTGAATATCAATTTCAAGGAAAGAGCGCGATTGTTTTTAGCTACTAAATTCGCGTAATAATGAAAAAAAATGATTTATTTCAGACCACCTAATATAGGATAGGGATCCTTATTGTCTATAGCATTGTCCAAAAGTGAATGAAAAAGTACCGGAATTCTCTAGTTAAGTCGTCAAATATCGTCGATCCATTTGTATCCGTTGATCTACATAAGCGATAAGTAATTTAAATAATAAGATAATAATTAAACGTTCATTTCAGACTCTAGTTCCATTTACATTATGTTAGTCTTCATTGATTACAATGATACCCAGCACAGGATAAATAAACTTGAAGCTAGACTCACGCGTTAAAGTCTCATTTCGTGCTAGTTGATCTGGCACTGCGCAGCAGGTACGTCTGCTTTTAGTCTAAACGTTTTATCCTCGTCTGACTAGTATAAATAAACCCGATTAGTTAATTATTCAATTATGCCCCCATTGTCTACCTCAGATCAGAATCGCCACATGCCCGAAACTGGGCCTATACGACAAAGTGCAAAATTCCAACTTCGTTATCTTGCCTTCCCGCTGACGCTTATGTTATTTAATACGAGAGTGAGAGGGACGGAACGAACTTTGATTTTCGAATTTCGTAGTAGCCCCTCTGGGCATAGTGATCAACGCGTAGAAAGTCGCGGCGCTAATCGTGGCGCAGGCGGCGCCGGCGCAGCGACGCACGCGTCCCCCGCGTGTTGATCTATAGGCGCGTTCCCGTGCGAGACCCGATCCGAACCGGATATAATAAAAAAATCCAAGAAGAGTGGGAGTTAGTTCAGTGACAGTTACGGTGACACAGTGCACAGTACCTGTGCCTGTACCTGTCCACCTCGGTGACACTACCCTATCGCTAACTAAAGCCCCCTCTCTTCTATGAAGTATCTAGTTTAGAAAATGGGGAACATCCACTTGTTTGTACGGATATGCTACTACTATATGCAATAGGCACCTTACTTTTTCTTACCTATAGTCGCAGAGTCGTTACACAGGTTTTTGATTGCAATAGCTACTTATTTATTATATATACTGTATTTGGCAATCGTTTTTAATATTTTCGTGATTATATGATCCTCAAGGAATATGAGTGCCCGATTTGAAATCTAGCTACATTCATTTATTATTTTATTGAATCAGGCGTTGCTTTGCGGAGGTCCATAATGTTTTTTTTTATTTCACTTTTACTTTCAGGTATAGATAAATAAACTTATTTCATTCATGACATTCTTATTTAGTCATCTTATTACCGTGACATCATCATTATGGTTATGGTAAAACCGTAGTCATTTCTGTAAATGCTATCCGGTAAATTTTGATTGACTTTGAACCCTGCAACGCAATGCAATAGGTACTGTCATTCAGTGTCATTACGACGTGAAAAGGGTATAATTTTCACAATAAATCCCTTACTTATATTATTCTTCACACATTCCCATTACTACTCGTATCTTTCACGAAAGACAATTAAACGTCACCGCGATTTACGGTCTCGCACCGGAGGACGCCGCGTCCGCGGTGACCTCGCACGTACTCGCGACTCGCGGCCGCTGCACCGCGCTCCACCTATACCTACCTACCTACCTACCTACATAGTTTATCTATCTACCTACCTATCTACGTCGCTATCGGGAACAATAGCTTCTCACTACCTCGCGTGGTATCGACGCAAGTTGTTTGTGTTGGCTGGTAATTAGGGACAACGCGATGCGGGCATGTCAATAGAAGGCAGCGGAGCGGAGTTTTAGAATAGTGTCGCTTTGCTATGCCAGGCCTATAATTATCTAAGGCTTAGTGACTGTGATGTCTAAAATCAAAGAAATTAGCTGATGAAAATGCGGTTTGTTTAATAAATACCTATCACAAATTAAACTTTAAACTACTTACTTAGTTACTTACTTATACGTAACTATCCTACTTAATAATATTGTTGTGTTTTGTGTACTTGTAGTGTTGTCTATTGTTGTGTTGTGAATAAATGTATTTCTTTCTTTCTTTCTTTAAACAAGGCGATTTAGAAGTAATTCGGAGTATTTCAGTTGGTTGGGTTAAGTAGTTTAAGTTCTTAAACAGCCATGTAAAGGTTTCTGATTGGATTTTTTGATTAAATATGTTCTCACGCTTTTGACAGCGTACATTTTATAGGGGTATCGAAGCTTGTTAATGGTAATTGAAAACATAAAGGTATTTACTAGAATGTTCAGTAAAACAAATTAACCACCTGCGAACATTTTTCTGATCGATTTTAAAGAGTCTTAGTTCCATTCCATTGTACCTACTATCAAACCAACCGAATAGTGAAGTACCCCACTATAGAACTTATTCACAGTAAATCTCACAGTGGCATCGCATTGCCTGATTCATTGTGACGCTTACTATAACAACGTTCTATGATGGGTCTGCAATCAATTGGTTTTATAATAATATTACTTTTAAGCTCCCGTGAGATATACTCAAATTGATAAAATTACTAATCGCACCTTGAGAATGAGACTGTCACTAAACAAAATTTGCCAGCTTGCAAAATTAAACTATGCGTTAAAATTCTTTCAGTGTCATTTTGAGAGATGACAAATTTTGTTTAATGACAGTCTCATTCTCAAGGTTATTATTAATATTATTATTGTTACTATTGATGATAGTAGTATGGTGGCGGAAAGCATCTTTTTAAGACCCACTTATATGCTGCATCGTAATTTTGTAAAGCTCAAAAGATTTTACCAATGGAGCGGAGGAATTAAATATCTACTGAATTCCGCGCTGCAGTTGAATTTTTGCCAAACGCATGCGGAAGCGCACGCCCGTTGACAGTCACTGCGACATCTAAAGACTTGTGCAGTTCTATTTAGCATGCACATTACCAGTGCCCTTGGTGTTCCATAGCTATCATGAGGAAACTAATAATAACATGAAGAATATAAAGTTTATCGTTTTATACCATTTCAGACTGTAGATATCACTACTTTTTCGTCTCTTCAGCTTTTTTTTGTATTTTCGTAAATTTGACTAAACGTTACAATGTAACGGTTACATAATATTTATTTTAATAATCATCAGTGAATATAAATCCTTCTTGAAGCACAATCTCCACAAAAACTCAACTCATTTTTTGATAACGTGTTGTATGGAGTATTATCTTATGGTGTTCACTATAGAGTCACTGTATTGTATTGCAAACTCGATTTAAGACGTGAGTTATCCGGGTCAATATATTTAATATGCAATATATGTATTGATTGTAATATCACTTCACAGAACTAAAACCAAAGTCTGGTTACTTTTTATGTTTGTACAAAAATACAAGAAATACTATACACAAGCTGTCATTGACGCGACTTAAAAAAAATAAGCAATCTGGTGTTCTTACTGAACCACGCCACTGAGATTTTACCTTGATCTGATTACATTCCGACGATGGCTTCCTTCGATGACTTAATTACTTGTTACGCGGCAATTGACCGTGACTTCCTATCGCTATGCGAACATTTACACGAACCGGTCTGCAAAAGACATGATTAGTGAAAAATGTAAACCTGTAAGTCATGCTGCGAGTAGGTACGGATAAAGAAGTAGCTCATTTTTTATGCAACGACGAATCCAATAATTTTCGTGTGTTACAAATTAGATTGATTCAGGTTTGAGATCAGTTATATTTCCTATGGGATGTTGATCATATGACCTTTTTACTTCAAGGCACCTACTATAATAATTATTATAATGTCATTTCATGATTAGGGTAAAATGCGGGTACATTTTTATGTTGTGTACACTTTGCTATACATACTATATATGTACTATGGATGTATTACTATATATGTACTCTCGGTTTTCTTTACTTGTAGATACGAGTATAAAAAAAGGTAAAAGGTAATTGCGGTCTAGATCCCGTAGAAAATATGTCTGTAAGATGGTCGCTGTATATGCTGGAGCAATGTTAGCCCAATTGACGGACGTGATTATACGTTAGAATGAGCATCAATGTCATTGATTGTCACAAAATATTGGATAGTAGGTTTTTTGTCAATCAAATGAAAAATGACAAAGATAAAGTGTGTGGGTGGAAATTCGGGAGTGGGATCCATTCCATGTGATCATTCCTAAGTAAAAAGGGTACGTAGATATGACGTCACACATAACTGTAACCGGCCATAAATAAATGTAAATACGTGCCCGTTATTTTTTGAGTATCGAACTTAGGGATTAGATTTTTAGGGTTCTGGAGCGAAAATGGCAAAAACTCTTACAGTTTCGTCATGTCTGTCTGTCTGTCTGTCCGTCCGTCCGTCCGCGGCTTTGCTCAGGGACTATCAATGCTAGAAAGCTGTAATTTTGCACCGATATTTATTTAAACTATGCCAACAAAATATTATAATAAAAAACTAAAAAAAAATGTTTTTAGGGTACCTCAAATAGACGTAAAGTGGGGGTGATTTTATTTTTTTCGTAATGGCTACGGAACCCCTATTTCGGGCGTGTCCGACACGCTCTTGGCCGGTTTTTTTAAGATACTAGTTTATCGTCCTGTTCCCACTTGTCACTCAGCGTGTCTCCTCTGTTCTATTCGGTGTTAGAACAGAGGAGACAAACATGGCGACAAACCGTGTCGCGGCGTCTCATGCTACGCTGTCGAGGTTGCCGCGGCATGATCACCGCGGGCCGCGTCACCGAGCGGATATAGCGGCGATCGATCACGCTTCCTTTATTTGCGCCGCCATCCGCGAGCTATGCGCCATGCATCGCTACCCCCCTCTCTAATGACCGCGCGCAAACTAAAGCTGCAAACGATCGCGTTGACATTTGGTAAACCAGGACGTGACTGTGAGACTGCACAGCTGAAGTACGATAAGTTGATAGATATACCAAAATACCTTTGAGGCCAATGAGGATACCTTCGAACCAAGGCATTTTTAACCCCTGACGCAAAAAGAGGGGTGTTACCGCTATGTGTGGCTGTGTGTCGGCCTGTGTTTGTGTGTGTCTGTCTGTGGCACAGCTCTAAAACGGGTCAACCGATTTGAATGCGGTTTTTTTTTGAGATCAGGTTTTCTAGCAATGGTACTGAGACATGCTTTATCAAAATCGGTTCAGCCGTTTATCGTTGAACTTTGAAGTGACAATATCGGGGGCTTTCCAAATTTTTGTTGGTTAGGTTATGTTATGTAGAGACGAAATTGGATTATCCCATTAATATTATATAAATGCGAATGTTTGTAAGCCTGATGGTTTGTTACCTCATCAGTCATCACGTCTAAACCGCTGAACCGATTTAGATGGGATTCGGCATAGGTACAGATAGTTTGAGTCCCGGGGAAGGACATATAGTTTTTATCCCGGAAAATTGCGAAATAGCGATAAACGAATTCTACGCAGACGGAGTCGCGGGCAACAGGATAGCTTTTAAATATTATGTCAATTTAAATTACTTTAAGTTGAAACCGTTTTTGGCGTTATCAGTTAGAATAACCGGGAGAGGTTCTTGATATAAGTAGTTAATTAGTTTACAATAGTAAAATGAATAACGACTAGCAGTTTTGAAGATCGCCTGACGGCCCCTTGAAAGTTTTAATCAATCAAATAAACAATTTCTGATGTAAGTAATCTAATCGCATTATTCTAAAATGGGGATATGAAAAGAGAACAGAACTGAAAAGTAGAATGACATTTAAATGAAATATTTTAATAGTTTGCGATTTGTAGCGCAAATATTTTTAAGTTGCCATGTAGCATGTAGGTAAATAATTTTCAGAATAATTAAAAACAATATAAATACGTGACGATAAGTGTTCGCGAGTTGCATGTGCAATTCACGTGCTCCTTCTGAAGGCTGCAATGGCGTCTACCAGCTAATGACTCTGCGGAGAACTGTATGCACCAAGCACTTCGACGCGTAAAGTCCGAGTTCCGCGTGGGTGCTTCATTGCACTTTTAAAACAACGAAACAGACACTGTTTTACGTGCCCCAATATTCCTCATTCACTGCCGCTTCGCTATTAAACATATCAAAGATTATGGCTTGTGCACGCGTCAATGGAAAGATTTCAAAGCGATATCAACGGGCAATGTTAAGAGGAAGAGCTTAAGGGGCGAGGGACTGGCATCTCATCGGCAATAAGTTTGAAAGTTTTATTTTATGTCCCGCTTTCCACGTGCGGACCACTTTGGCTTGTCTCCGTAGGTTTACGCCGACATTAACTGTGTACTGTATGTCTTGCGCTTCGCGAATTAAGTGGTAGAGTTAACGGTGTTTCAGGTATTTTGTGGGTAGCTTATTATACATAGATCAATTAATTTATCAAAGAGGACAGAAATTGATGAGATATAAACGTTTTTTTACACATCTACTTCTATTTGTTCTATTTTTTTCTGGTGTAATCAGTGCACTAGAGCGCTATATATATAACGTAAAAGGTTTACCTACGACATACATACACATTTGCCGCGTTTTAATACCCCATGTATCCTCACTGTTCTTATATATCAGTCCTTATCGGTGTCTTTTAATTTGCCCACGTAACTAAAGCGACAAATAAAGCCCGTTATTTAAGGCAGGACCTTAAACCGCTTCGTAAGTAGTTTCGCGGCGACTGCAGCTGCATAGCGCTCGTATTTTTGGACCAACCCACGGTCGCGCGCCACTGCTCAGCGACGTCAGAATATTGTAGTTTTATGCCTAAGCAAAGCCGAAGCCGTGGTGGCCTAGTGGTTTGACCTATCGCCTCTCATGCAGAGGGTCGTGGGTTCGAATCCCGGCTCGCACCACTGAGTTTTTCGAAATTCATGTGCGGAATTACATTTGAAATTTACCACGAGCTTTGCAGTGAAGGAAAACATCGCGAGGAAACCTGCACAAACCTGCGAAGCGATTCAATGGTGCGTGCGAAGTTCCCAATCCGCACTGGGCCCGCGTGGGAACTATGGCCCAAGCCCTCTTGTTCTGAGAGGTGGCCTGTGCCCAGCAGTGTGACGTATATAGGCTGGGATGATGATGATGATGATGCCTAAGCAGTGTTTCCATCTCAGGTCGCTAGAAATGTTGGTAAAAGTCGCTAGTTCGTGGGACAGGTCGCTTAATGTATTTAAGACTTGCAAAATGTTGCTGAAATGTATGAATTGCTTGAAGAAGTCGTTGTAATTTTTTTTATTTTTTTTTATTCACCTGAATGCAAACGAATAAGTGGGTCTCCTGATAATAAGAGAGTTCTACTATACCTAGTGCCATCCAGAAGACGCAGGATTTTGTCAAAACTAGACATTAATGACATTGTAATAAGAACCACGGCACGCGTCATCGTGAATGACTCTACCTATAATGTTGTAAATGCGATTATATGTAGGTACTTATATGTGCATGGGTGTTATTCTTTCACGTTTAGACGACTGGAAGGATTTGGATGATTTTTTTGTATGTAGATAGCTGGATCTCGGGAGTAATATGGCAAACGTGGTGTAAGGTTGGCCAAATTAATGGTCAATCAATTTTTAAACAGCTTCCTATCAAAGGAATATGTCGCTAAAGTCAAACTTTAAAATTAACAGGCACGTTAAGTCTTATCAACATTATTGTTTTACAAGTTATTTTAAACGATATTCAACCTCACATATACTTCTCTAACTCTTCGGGTCGCTTTACGAAACTGTGCACTACACGCCATTACTACAGTCTAAGATATAATACGTGGAATACATATCTCATTATTCATTTCCATATACTATTAATTATTAATTCAGTTTTCAGCAGTCAGGGACGGCCGTGAGAGTTTCAACCGACAATTAGAGTCCCCGAAGGTCCGGTTGTTCTCGAAACGCTTCTAAGCGTCACCGGAAATTACCATCTAATCGTACTGTGTAATCCTTCGAGGTAACTATCTGTGATACTGTCATGGGGTTTTGGATAAATCAGTTTGGAAACTGATGGATGTTAGCAGTTGTTACAGATCTAGTGAGTGATGTTTTTTCATCGTTTTTTGTCGGATAAGTTCTTATTTATTAAACATTAAACAAGGGGAACCGAATCCTAATTATATGTTTCCTAATAATGTTAAGATGTTATGTCTCGTATCATATTTCGTGACTTGATATTTCAATTACAGTTGCAGTAGTCAATTATTATTCTTTAAAAAATCTGTACAAGCCAGTTCAAAAGTGAAGTTTCAGAGCTTCAAAGTTGAGTTTGGTTTACACTAGCTGTTGCTCGTGACTCAGTCTGCGTAGAATTCGTTTCGCTATCCGCGGGAACTAGGTATGCAATTTTCCGGGATAAAAGCTATTCTATGTCCTTCCCCGGGACTCAAACTATCTGTATAACGAATTTCATCTAATTCGATTCAGCAGTTTAAAGATGATAAGGTAACATACAAAGAGACTTACATACTTTCCCTTTTATAATATTAGTGGGATATCGATATGAGATACAAGCTTTTTTCAATAAAAGTAAGGACGAAATGCCGCTTTAGAAGATTCCGAATTAATTAAACGCGTCGTTTGTAATCACCCAGAACGTTAGAACCTACCCAACCCATATTCCCGGCACAATTCCCGGTATGTTCCCACCGGGCGAGCCGCGGGCGGCGCACGCACTTTCATAGGGGCTCGGAGCCGGCCATTAGCCGCCATTGCGCGCGGCGTGGGTGCGCGTGAGTCAGCGCCCGCGCCCGTTCCATGTGGCGTAACCCACAAATAATGAGTCGTATTGTTTCCATCGAACCGGCATTTTTTCCCAACAAGGTTTTGCGATTGTACACTCGAAACAATTGAGTCGTGACCCACTGTGGAAACCTTTCGTAAAAAAAGCCTTTTTGGCAGTCACCACCCACCCCTTTGTATAAGTATAAGAAAAAGCAAATTATCAAATTACCATTACTATACAACTGGAATGTACGGAGAAATAAAGGAATATGAGAAAAATCCAAAATGTACGTGTAACATGTTTCTAATAAAAACTACACACTTGGGGTAGGTAAGCAGAGCACACGAAACGTTAGGTACCGCTTCGGAGCTACGTTTAGTAATTTTAGGTCGTAAGTTAGGGGTTAATAGAAACTAAAACAGGTAAATCATTTGCGATATCAGAATCGTTGACTGTCTAGCTAGGTTCATATTTGACAGAATAAAATGTTCCTTTACCTACTACACATATCCATTACTAACTGCTGCCCGCGACTCTGTGCGGGTAGCATTCGTTTATCAGTATCCCGCGGGAACTATGCAATTTTCTGCGATACAAACTATCCTATGTAACCTTTTTATAACGGCAACACTTCTTATGTATTTTTTCTAACCTTTGTAATTTGTCACTGCTGACCAAAATAAATTATTTTCTTTTCTTTCTTTATTTCTTCTTCTATGTCCTTCACCGGGACTCAAACTATCTGTATGTGATGAGATGAGGTAGCAAACAAACAAACATACTTACAAACTTTCGCATTCATAATATTAGCGGGATGGGATACATAATCTTTCCACTAACCCATTACCCAGTGAATAAAATAGCGCGTACCTACCTGCCGGCACCGCGCCCAAATCCCCGCTATACCTAATGAACAATAGCAGAGACAAGGGTCGCGTTCGTCGCATCGCGTGCGCTGGCGGCGCGGCGATGACATCAAACGCAGCTGCGTGGGTTTTTTTCTGCGCTCGCGCAAGGCGACTGCGCCTTCAAATAGACGTATGTGCCTGTAGCGACCTCACATGATTACATGTAGGTACCCATATATTTTTTTAGTTTGTTTTTCAAAATTAAAAATATAGCTATTATTATAATTTTGTCATGTTTGTTTGCGTATGGTTTTTGTTTGTGGATATGTTTGTGGCCCCAAGACTTAATATTGTGTAGGGAAACTTTCTAACTACTCAACTGTGGCTACGAAAAATATGGAAAAGGTCAACGCTTAATGATGTTGAATATTTAAGTGCAAAAAATCAGAACCTACGATTTTCAGTTTTTGAGATAAGCATTGCCTAAACAGTCCTTCATGCACAAAAAGACGTAGGTAACTACCTAACTCTCACGATTTTTTTGCTATGTAGACATTTATAGCTCATAGATACATACGCCCTTTTGTGTTGACGTTCTCTTATCTGTAGGTTTAATTATTAATATTTTTTAACTATGTATGTAAAAATATGTTCATTTCAACTAAGAAACTTCTGTGTGGCGTGACAAATATTTGGGCTGATTTTTTGCTCACGCTCACGACGGCCTAGTACCTACGCGTTTTCAGATAATGTGTGCGTGAGTTTCTAACGAACATAGTTGTATTTTCGAGCGCGTCGTCGCGGTTGCGCCCGCGCCGCCGTGGGACATGACTAATGGTACTCCCCCCCACCCCCCGCCCTGCCACCAACGATCAGTCGCGCGGGTGACCATTTGGTTATTATTATTAAACATTTGGGCCTTTTATAGCGTATCCTATATTTTAACTCCCGACGTTAAATAGGGGTGTTATAAGTTTGACCGCTATGTGTGTCTGTCTGTGGCACCGTAGTTCTTAAACGGGTGGGCCGATTTGAATGCCAATTTTTTTTATTTGAAATCGGGTTTTCTAGCGATGGTTCTTAGATACCTATGTTTCATCAAAATCGGTTTAGCCTTTGAAGTGACAAAGTCGGGGGTTTTCCAACTTTTTGTTGGTTAAAAGGATACATGGTATTAAGTAGGTAGGAAAGTATGTGTCATTGCGGTTGTGATAGGACACTGGCAGCATAATGCTGAAGCGTTAATAATGCGCTGATTTTCAGCCAGCACCGTACCGTTGGTGGTTTTTGTTGGTTGGTGGTTAGGATATGGTTAATAGGTTTGTAGGGGAATAGCACGCAGCACGGATTGCGGACCTGGGTTCGATTCCCGGCGCTGGTCTATTTTTCTGGTTTTTCTGTGCATCCATGTTTCAGCTTATGTTTTCGTGTGAAATATAGATTTCACGGGATGACCGTAAAAGTAACAAAAATTTGGAGTTGAAATAAAAAATACAAAAAGACTCCAAAAAGTAATCTTATGGTTAATATGTATAGTATAATAATAGATTCGGTATTTTATTTGCATTCATTCGGTAAATTCACAATAGTATTACATAGTAGGTACCTACATCAAACTAGTTTTGGGTTACTTATTATTCCTAGACAAATTTGATATCTTGACTCAGTAGTAATATGCCAATATTGAAATGTTCAAAGCTAGCGATAGGTATATTGTTTTTTTCCTCTAAACAGAGGCCCCTAGCTACTTTCCCCTAGGCACTTTGGCTGACTGTACCTATATTCTGAGAGTTAGGTAAGCACTATGGAAATGTTGTCTTTGTTTAATGTTGTATTTGAGATGCATACTTGGGAGCAAAGAAAAGCAATTTTTACGTTGATTGTTATGTTTTTTAGGTCGTAAGTGTTATAATGGAACCGTAAAACTTTGCAAGGGTGGCTCGATTTAATTGCTCCCAAGTGTAGTTTGTTATACCTTCAATATATCACAAATAATAGAAAAATATAAACCGAACAGAATGCAAATATCCAGACAAGTTGTACCGTTAACTAATAGGCCATGAAACACCAATAAAACACTATTTATTACTCGAAAACAAAGTTAAAATTCAAATAAAACAACAATGTCACAGATAAAACCATTGAGACAGGGACGCCAGTATAATGTGATCCCCCGCCCTGCCACTCTCGTTCTAACTGTTAAAACTTTGAAGGGAAACAGCTGGTATTGTTACGGTTCATATTAAACTGGCCGATTTATTGAGTTGAGTCGGAAAGTTTCGCAGATATTGAAACGAATAGCGCCACCTGTTGAACTCGCAGTACAACTTTGGTAATGGCGGTCTCTATTGCCTAAAGGATTTGTCTGACAAAATTTAAATTTATGAGGTTACGCGCTTTCTGCCTGCGAGTTTTGATTTTATTAGCATGCATTTGTTGTGATTGCTTTGTAATCCATACTAATATTATAAATGCGAAAGTGTGTTTGTATGTTTGTCCGCCTTTCCCATTGAAAAGGAGCGACGGATCGACGTGATTTTTGGCATAGAGATAGTACGAGTTTATGGGCCAGAGAGTGGCAACGGCTACTTTTTATACCAGAAAAATGCACAGTTCCCGTGGGAACAGCGCGCGATAATCGAATACCACGCGGACGAAGCCACGGGCAAAAGTTAGTTATTACATAAAGGATATTATAATGGCGTAGGATGTCCACCAACAAGATGGACTGATGATTTGGGTTCACGGTGGATCAGGCCGCTTCCAACCGAAGCAACTTGAGGTTTATGGTAGAGGCTTATGTCCAGCAGTGGACGTCCTACGGCTGATATGATGATGAGTTTCATAATATACTTACATATGGCTCTCTGTTAACTCGGTTGTTAAAAATGACTGTGTTTTATTATGGGTAGGCCATGCTTGAATGTTGATTCTAATTCGCCTAAACTGTAGATTGCCGAGTATCTACGGACAGAATTGATCTATTTTACAAAGCACAGTATAGGAATGATATTTAATGATTTTGAAGGTATGTTCTTCCATTACGTACCTAATCCAATTCATATTCGTATAGCATCGTAAATCGCCGAATCCTTTAACTATTCTACTTTTAGCAATAATAAAGTGAGTGGTCAAATGAATTCATTTTTACAATATTTGGACATTTTAACGGAATTTCTTTCGACTAATGAGTTTTTTAGTAGTTTAATGACATTAGCGTGATACACACGAGCTAGAGCAATGTGACAAAATTATCAATTAGATGCTTTTAATGCTTTTAAGTTTAAAGTGGCCAATCGAGCGCCGCAATGTAATGCAACTTGCACGCTTTTTCTTGCAGGTCTAACTAAACTGGGCTTAACAAAAATGTTCACTCCACGCGACTGCATGCTATATTTCAACTCGTAGTTAGTAGGTACTTAAAGGGAGTAAGTAGGCAAAATCCAAATGAAATTCGAGCTCGAGTAGCCGCGCGTTTGAGCAAACCAATCGCCATTTTCTGGACGAAGGGGGGCGATCCCGCGTCGCGCGAAATTAGAGCGTGGACGTGCGTTCCTCCGAGCGTCGTTTGTGACGCAACGCGCGGCGAAGGGGATCGTTGCGCGCAGCACACACTGGCGCGTCTGAAAGACATCGCCGAATAATTTGTTGGTTAGTTTTTAATCACTATAATCAGGAGGCCTTTCTATTTATTTGCTAAAGACGCGTTGTTTGTCCTTTCTTTCATTTTACATGCTACATGAAGTTAAATTTTCTACTTTCTCGCTTTTTAATTACACCCCCCTTTGTGGCCTTGTGAGCACTCATTTGCCAAGATTAATTGAGTATTTAAATAAATAATTCAGGAAAATGGCATAGGTCCTGCGGGATAGCGACAAGTAACTAAACGAACTCTTCGCAGACGAGGTCACGAGCAAAAACTGGTACTTACTTAATCAAATAAGTCAACAAAAGCGTTTGCGGTAGGTAGGTATATCTACTATAAACTGTATCCAGATCCAGACTAAAGCCCTTCAGCCAAATAACAATAATAAACTTAACTCGGTTGAAATTTCAATATTGCGAAATATTGATGGTATTATTTTTGTGTGCGCGGCGCCTAAAGCGGGCAGCTAACGCGCGCGGGTTTATGGCCAGCCAGCGGAGTGGACAGGGGGCGGGTTGTCGTTCGATTCGGCTAAATGTTGTTTTCGCCGAAAATATTAATATTCAGACTGTTATTGTTAGCGTGTGAGGCGATTGTATTGCTGAGTCGCGAGTTTATTTGTAGATAGCATGGCCGCATGGACGGCAAAGCGGTAGTGGCTTGTCGGTATTGCGGCTATATTCGGCCAAACTTTATTTTACCGCAGGAAAGAAAAATATTATACCGGAGTTCGCTCATTATGGTTTTGGATACTTTTAAGTATTTTATTTTTTTGTTGGTGACTACCGTATAATTACAGTAAAAGAAAGGTTACTTTCTTTTTATTTTAAACTTATGCGCCGTTTAGTTTCTACGCCTATTTATTTATGTCTAGGGGAATAAAATTAAAGAATTGATTGATTTGAACCTTGCTTACTTTCTGAATAGCTCTGTAAATAAGTACTTCATTCACTAAGTTGTTTCATTACTAACTAAAACCATCGTTTTCTGCCAAAGACTGTTATTTTTTTACCAAAGAGCATGTGTACCACCTAATGGTAAGTGAGCACTACCACCCATGGATGCCTGCAACACCTAGTGGGCTAGAATGTCTCATGTGCCAGTGACTCACCAGGCTGTCTTATTTTTCACTATAATACAGCAGCACAAATACTGATGCTTAGCAACAGTATATAAGAGAGATACATAGTTGCAGCGGTACGGAAGGACCTTGCACAAGCTTATACCATTCACACTTAGGTTTCAAGTGTAGGTAAAATACCTCGTTAATTATAGTGTATATACTTTAGAACGATCAAATCAATTGAGAATAACTGCAAAATGTACCTACTACAATAAAGTACAAATTATTTTCAAAGCCCTTAAATATGATTAAATAATTTTCAAAATTACAATACCTCCTTAAAATTCATATCTAGGTCGTAAGCACTACATCAATTAGAAAAAGTCCAAGCTCACGAGCATAAATACATTTTCTCAGTCGCCGAATTTTCTTCCCCATTCTTCGGCCATCGCACCGGCCACTGGCTGGTCCGATGTCACGCGCGCGAGATAGCCCCCCGCGGCGGGTGGCGCGAGCCGCGGCCCTGAACGGTTTTACATACCGTACATACATTATGTACGGACGGGTGTATACTATCACGCTAGTCTTAAGATAGGGATAGCTTGCAGAATTGTAGCTGGTCGCTCAGCTTTTATCGGAAAGTGCTTTCACACTACTGATAGCAAAAAGAAGACATTTACTCACTTTCGCAAAAAAACAGAAATGCGACAAAATATACGCAATTACATACCTACAAATAAAACAAAAATTAGTAACTGACCTGGGGGTATGTTTTTCATGTAAAATATTGTCTATAAATAACAGATTTAATGATTCATGGTTAATTAATATTAACACTTTTTTCTACGGAATGTAGCTAAAACGTACCAAGATTTTGAAACAGTGAGAGCTCATTAAAGCTATTCCAGGTTAGCGATCGAGGTAGCTATGTTCTCACTTGTAGTATCACAGATCACAGTCATATTCAAATCACCCCGAGATACTCTATAATCTCTCGAAATTAATTAAAGCGCAAAATGTTGCTTTGGAAACGTCAAACAAAAGCAACGATTCAATTCCATAGCAAGAGAGTGCCCCGCAGCGTAAGCCGCGGGACGTCGCTATGACAACCTACCCCCCCTACCTGCCCTCATTAATATGTACCCGAGCCGGACACCGTCTAGATAACTCGAGGCTGGCAACCCTGGGAATCGGCACTTGACGGCCAACCCTAGCGAGGAGAAGTTGGAGTATCGATAAGAATTAAGCGGGATCAAAGAGTAGGGTTTTGTGCAGTGTTTTGTGCACTTGTTATCGGAAATCCTTGTCAATGAAGGAAAGAAAGAAAGAAAAATATTGCCGCAAAAATCACTGAACATTACATATTTTATTCCACACAACACAAACCTTCCTACTGGCATTACCATACAACCTACATATGCAAACTTCAATTCTATCCGATCACTGAAAGCGATAAATTAGATTTGTAAGCGATAGTCTAAAACATTGTGTTAGATTTGTAAGATTTGACAAAACTAGTAAAACAAAACAATGATAGGGATATTGATGCAAATTCGGCAAATGTGAATAAAAAATAGATGGTATGAATGAACATTACTTATACACATAATAATAAATTTTTGTTCGGAAAAATCGTTTAGTGGGCAAAATTCGGTCGTAATATTGTCGTCCAGATGATTCTGGAATCCCAAACTACTTATTAAAAGTATTTCGGGGTCAATCGTGGATGGATTTTCATAAAAGACGTCAAAAAATAGATAACAACATCTTTATCCACTAACTTCAGTATTAGGTCTCGAATCCGGAAATTAGGTGGTATTAACAACTCTACATTAACTTCTTTCCGTAACGTGTAGTTAAATATACTGTGCCTATTCCGATCAATGGTTATAACACGTGTAGATTAAATTATAACAAATTAAATTAAGTATAATAATAAGTTACAATTTTATCACGTATAGGTAGTAACTTACTTTCTTATGTCTTCAAGCTTCACTGACCCCAAATCAAGTCCAATATTGAAGAGGATATTAAATAAAATGCTTGTAAAGTTTCAGTCTCGCGTCAAATGGACTCATTATGATTAAAACCGGGAGAACTTTCCAGCTCCCAGTTTTACAGCAACAGGTTGATAGAATTATTGAGACAAATATCGGAGCATGTAGTGCTTTAAAGTTGTATTTATATTACGTACGCTTTATTGCATATTTTTGTTCATTTAAGTTTGGAGTGTTTTTTTTTTGTATTTCTGTAATCTTCATTCCACATAAAGATAATTTGCCCGTTTTACCACACTAATTGACCTCCGGTGTTCGTTGCAAGATCAATCATAGCGCACATCTGCGTGCGTGCCGCATCTGGCGCTGCGCGCGCGCCGCCCGTTAAACGCTTGGTTTCATCGTTTCATCAACAGAACGCACTCTAAGGCCGCTTGTCAAACAGTCCAGACTTGTCGCCCTATTGAAACCCTGTGGTGGAAAATGAAGAAAAAGTTGCGCAAGTTTCCATCAAGATCAAAAGCAGATTTAAAAGAGAAAATTTTGTCAGTTTGGGATTCAACAACTCCAGAAGAATGTGAAGAATTGATAGCTACTATACCTCTGAGAATTAAGGCAGTTATTGGCAGTAAAGAAGATTCAACTAAGTGATAGACGAATAATTTTGCGGGACTTACTACGGTAGCCGAACTTTTATGCGTAGACATCGGTGGAGAATTTTTATAATAATAAAATAAGTTTATTGTATTTAATACTGTATTGGAAATAAAGATTATGAAGTAAATAAGAGTATGTACCTACTGTTTTTTATTAGACTCATAAACTATAAACTAGTATTATACTAATCTATTTTTCAATTTTAAACAAAGGTTACTTTCAGTTTTACTAGTAGAGGAATTGGGGCTCGTAATGTCAATTAAAAAACAAAAATGTGAATGTTTTGCGTAAATAAGGTGATAATAGTAGATTGTTCAACAAGGGAGGATAAGAACCAATATTACACGAGGTAACGTGGCACCCGAGCATAGCGAGGGTGCCAATATTTCGAGTGTGATATTGATGTTTTTCCCGAGTTAAAACACTCTGCTTTTCATTTCGATTACAAGGAAAGTAAAAAATATACGTAATACATAATGTCAGTATATGAGAATAAATGTATCCAATAAAATAAAAACTAAAATTAAAAAAAATTGTAAAATTCATATAAGACAATGTATCTTTTTTTAAGCATAGGTCGAAGGTCAATGTCGTCATTTAAAAAAAATCAACTGACTTTATTATTAGCAATAAATTATTTAACAAAATTTGAAATGTTCAAAATAATTATTAGAGACAAACAGTAGATAAAATAAGAATTTTAGTCAATTTATTTCTAAAATTAGTAAGTTATCATTATCAAATTGAACCAAGGATTTAAGCTGTACAGAGATAGGCTGTGTGGACATATACCATGTCATTTACCTACAAATTGTTTTTTTTTCTTAACAATTTCTTAACTCTTGTTTTAAATACGTCTTGTTCGAATACGAATAAATGTTGAGTGTGGTAGAGTCTTCTTTTTCATCCCACTTTAATAATGATTTTGATTTTTACTTCGTTACAAGCGCCACCGGACTCGGGAGGCCAGTTATTGCGCCTGCAATGTTATTTTAATTAAGTAATACTAGCATTACATGTGCCGAAATTAAGCCATACGTACAACTGACGTAATTTTACCAAATATAATGCTAGTATTGATTGCTGACTGGTACAATATCGCTAGATGGCGTTATTATCGTGTCGTGAGGTCCATTTGACGTTACAGTGTTGTATTGTATAACTCTTTATTATACACTAGCGTTTACCCGCGGCTTCGCACGCGTAAATCATTAGATACAGCAATTGAATTGAAATCCCAAGATTTTATTAAATTCTCGTGGGAATTCCCTATAATTACATCGTGGTTTTCACTGACGTTAAATTAAAACACCCATGCCAAATTTCATGACTCTACACCCAGCGGTTGTTATTTCGAGATTTTATCCCTATCCCGTGGGAATATGGGGATAAAAAGTAGCCTGTGTTATTCCAGATGTTCAGCTATTTACATACCAACTTTCATGAGTCTAAGCCCAGCGGTTATTAGTTCAAGATTTTATCCCTATCCCGTGAGAACATCGGGATAAAAAGTAGCCAATGTATTATTCCAGACGTCCAGCTACCTACATACCAAATTTCATCTAAATCTGTCCAACAAACATACTCACTCACTCACTCACAAACTTTCAGTAGGATAAAACAGTTGTATAGTCTTGCTTGCGGTTGGCTAATTTAGTTGTAAACTAATCCCAAACGTGACACAAATGTCTAAGTTGTCCAGTTGACCTCACGATAGTAGCGCCAACTGGTTTCTTACAGAAAACGTTGGTAATTGAAACTACATTGCAAGCGTACCTAATGAGGGCTATCGCGAATGAATTCGCCGCTAGAGGCGCTAGTGTAGCGTAAGGTCTCCGAAATGTCAAATCTCATAGTTTTTTGGTGAGCTACGCGGGTTTCTTTATAATTAGATTTTTTGTGAATATTTTGCATTACCTGAAATTAATTATGGCAATTATGCGTTACGGGGCAATGAATGTCTAAGTTGTCCAGTTTTGTCCTCCCGAACAAAACGAGACTAAGCAACTGTGGTTGCTGGATACAGAAATATGATTTTAATCGTTGGTAATAAAGACTCTGACCACACTTAAAAACCTCACGCAACAGTGCGCCATAGTGAGACCGATAGCCCTCATTACGTCGGATTTTTGTCTTATTTAATATAATATCCGCACTTATGATATGATGTGTCGTATCTGCCGAATTTGTCGGAACGTAAAATCGGCTGTAGAATTTAAGTTGTGTATAAATTGACTTTGACGCTCAGCAGAGCACTGTGTTCAGTTTAAGTTTACTCAATTATTTGTTTCTTTATAGGACTAAGTTTAAACTGAGACAGCGCGAAAGCTAACGGACATCGACGCTAATGCGATTTTAACGACCGCTTCTTGTCCAAAGCGTACTCACACGTCATTTAATTTATTGTATACTCGGACCAGCCTGGTGTTCATGTTTCATCAGAATTTTTGAGAACTCGTGAGGCCTTGACGTAATGCGTTTTAAAGTTAAATTTTCTAATAAAGTTCTTAATCTGAGTTTATGTCTACACGCAAGAAAGATGGATATAGCTCGGCCTACACAACATTGACAAACACCAGCAATTTTTTTAAGCCTAGTCGTGATTACCATCGTCAAAATATCGGTAGCTGATTATTGGTATGGGTAATCCCGTAGAAAATGTGTCTACCTACTCTACTAATTACCTAATTAACCATTTAATAATGATAATAATAAAATAATAACGAATTGTATTAAAGCTCCTTAACTCCAATAATCTTTAATACCTGAATTAAGATTAGAAGTTAAGCAATGTAATTTAAACAGAAATAATTTTCAGAGAAATAAACAGTTTTTTTTTAACTGCGAAACATATATCCTGTACGTATAACCTGTTATTGTGAGCAACGCAATGTTTTGCTCACATTAGTTAAATTACTTGGTGTTTTGGATAAAATAAAATTGTCAAAAGTTAGTTTAGTCACTACTCAAACCAACTAAATCGAAATCAAAGTATCATCGAAAAATACTTGGCTAAATACATGTTCCGGAACTATAAAAATGATCACACTGCAAAATTTTCAGGAACGAGATTAATGCTTACCTAGTAAACTGGTGTGATTTCATTTAGTTCAGTTTTAATAATTATATAGTACATGTTTGAACGTTTGAGCCCTATTCTATACGGGTGGCGGGCGGAGCTAGCATGGGAATATTGTGGGCTGCCTCATCTTAAGCCCACACTGCCATTCAAGGCCCAATTGACCCCCTATACACTTTTACCGCCAGTAAAACTTATGTTTCCCAGTTCCGGGCTTTCTTTACAATTTCGTTTTCGCTGATCTCCATTATTGAAGGCTTGTCGATGTCGATGTTGCGAGTGACACAGGCAGTTAAGACCAGACGTCGCCGCGCTCGCGCTCATTTGCATACTTATATGTATAAGTAAGTGCACCTACATACTGTAGATGTATAGCACGGATATTATACTAGTATGCTTTGTTGTTTCGACATGGTCTTTCCGAAAGCGCTGGTAGTGTAAAAAGTTATATAATTTGGGAAAATGGTACTGGTTTCTGGTACTGGTTTCCTTTAAATGTGTCTTATAATTCATACCTTTAGCGATTATGCTTCTATTGCGACGTCAATATCGCAAGAGATACTTGTTTACTCGAGTTACGGCAGTGCCCTCACAACTTTCTTTCATGATCAAATAAATATCCTACAGCTGGCCTTCAAGTTCAAGGTCAGAATAAAAAGGGCCAAAGTTTGCGGCAGCTTGTGTAAACAGTTTAAATGACCTTCGAGAGCCGACGTGCATAGACGATGTTATAAATGTTCATTTCTCATCGGAAGTCGAGATAGCTAATTGATGCTTTACTGTAGATATTTGTAACGTTGAATGCAATCTGCGTCCTTCGACACAGAAAAAATAGGTACAATAGATAAATGTCCTTTTCATTTTTACAGTCAATTCTGTCAATGCTTGTCCGTACGGTCCGTCCACAAACAAAATGAATTTAATGCATGAATTCGCCTTAAGCCCTGATTGGACTGTCTTCATTATTCTTACGAGCATTATTTGTATACGACACCAATTTCACCGCGAAACCATAGCTAGAAGTATACCTTCATACGTATACCTCGAGGTGCATGAATGCAGGCCCGTAACGTAGCAGCGAGCTGCGTCCGGGCAGGAGCCTTGCTGGCGTAGATTCGGCAATTATTGTCCGTCAGCGGGCAGGCTGGCGTGGGGGAGGAGGGGGGGCTAAGATGGCCACCGTAATTAATTGGCGCGACGCGAGGGGCCGACCGCGGCGCGGCTCGCAGCGGCATTGCGCCCGCGTTGCGGTGTCCACGGGTTTCAGGGATTGTGGATGGTGAAGGACAATTTTATTTTGTGTTGCTGGGTACTCGCAAATCTTTTACAAGAATTATTTGGTACGGGATGTAGACAATGATTTCCTTTAATGAGACGTGATAACGTAGTGTGTAAAATCTACCCGTGATCATGGCGCTGGATGATGCGTCAAAATATGGGGAGCTCATTAAAAGGAATCATGATAAGTATACACATCCCGAAGCAAACATAACAATGTAATCAACCGCGAATTACTTAAAAATATGAAATATTTTGTCATGAAATATGAAGGTATTTAATGTTAACCTATTGACTGATATTTCTA
This sequence comes from Choristoneura fumiferana, assembly GCF_025370935.1. NCBI lineage: Eukaryota > Metazoa > Arthropoda > Insecta > Lepidoptera > Tortricidae > Choristoneura > Choristoneura fumiferana. Next base: position 4,483,663 of record NC_133482.1, on the reverse strand, counting down.
TAATACAATTCTTGTAACAATGGCTCACTATTAATCCATTGCCATAGCGTTCTGATAGATGTTTGTGTGTAATTCCTCACTTGATATGATACGCTTACAAAAAGTACCTGTTACTGCGATAGGTAGGTTCTTATCTTATATAGGCAGGCAGGTTAGATGAGTAGGAAAATGATATTCTTCTGTATTGGATAACTGCAATGGCGCACTACCCAGTTACTTCATGTTTTGCATTAAAGTGACGAATTAAACAATTAACACATTATGAACATGAAACTACCGTAAGACTCACTCATATTAAATATATTGACCCGGATAACTCACGTCTTAAATCGAGTTTAGGTCGACATGTTTCGGGCTAATCCGTAATCGGGTGTGCGCGTGTTGCAGCTGCCGCTGAGTCGCGTTGCTCCGAAGACGAAGGGCTACGGATTAGCCCGAAACATGTTGAGCTAAACTCGATTTAAGACGTGAGTTATCCGGGTCAATATATTTAATACATTAGTATTCAAATCGGTCCCGTATTAAAATAAAGTCCGCATGGTCACTCTCGCGCCGTCGACCAGCGATCCGACCGTAAACGTCTCACCCACGCCGCGAGCGCCCGCTTGCCACTCGCCATACCTACCATACACCACGCCCGCCCAGCCAGCCCTGACCTCGCAACCCTTCTCAACCAACGCCCGCGCAGCTCTCCCCAAACTGGTCGGGCTCCAATACCGCACTATATCACAGTGTGTCGTATCAAGACCTCTCACCGCGAACACATTAGACCCCACCGCCGTCCGCTTTACTTAGAAACGGGGGAGCGAGGCAGGCCAAGCTGGATGGTCGAGCGCTCATACAAATTGCATGGGTGTGAGTAACGTTAGCGCTAGTGGACCTCGGCTCGCTTGAGCGTAAATTCTGTTGCGTAAGTTAGAAGAGACGTCTGGTGCTCGAGATAGGTCGGCCGAAGAGATATCGAGGGAAAGCGCCGTCCTATGCGGGGGTCGGTAGCTATACCTCTACAGCTGTGTGTAGGAGATAAGGTGGTCGACGCTTGGAAACCTAGTAACGGACGGACGAAGCGAAAAAAGTAAGAGTAAAATCTGCTGAAGCCACTGCTTAGAGTACTGGCACGATTATGGCTGTACTCGTACCTCAATAGATATTTTAACGCGTGTATTCGTGATTATGATCCTTATATACGTAGAAATATCAAAGAGAAGTGATTGCAAAGTACATCCCGTAAAAATATGTCTCGTATCAAAATCGGGAGAGTAAATCACAGATTCATTTCAATTAAACCTTTTTCGTTGCTCTCTTTCTCGCTGATAAGTTTGTGTTATACAATTTCATCACTAAAGATGTTTACATAACAGTTTTTTTTCAAACGAGTTTATTTTAAATGGGTAAGTACTCTGTCGCACGCTCTATTCCAGGTAGAGCGTAGTGCGTCGTTAAGATCGTCATGTTACTCACGCGATTCCCGCGGCGGTATATTTTTTACAAATAGCGTTTGCGTTGCAATATAGAATAGAAGCATCGAGATTGGCTCAAATTTTTTTTAAGTACACGTATTCGTCTATTTATTAAGATTTTTAGCTTCGAGATATTTTTGCTGTGTTAGTTATGGAAGTCTCAAGAAATACGATGAGACGCTGACATTTCAAAATTTGTTCCGTTTATCATACATAATCATGTCAACCGAAAGACGTTCTTCAGTGCTGGACGATCTGGACATAGGCTTCACCAAGAACGCCTTTACCGGATCCTCAATCTACCTTGTGGTCTACCCAAGTTGCGACTTCTATGTGGCTGTCACTCATCAGCAGCCATCAGTTCTTCGAGCAACATGCCCACTGCCATTTGTTTGGCAATTCTTCGGGCTTTGTCATTTTTGTTTTTTTACTGCGAATTGCCACATTTGTAATTCGAACAAAGGATTTTAAAACCACCTTAAAGAAAACTACCTGTGAATTTAATTAGCAGGCTCTACAGACATTGGTCGAATGCTATATAGAATGAAGCAAAGACCAAATATTTTATCACCATTATTATACTTAAGGTTCAGTGTTCAGAAATATGTCAAAACCACTGTATTCTTTGACGTTAGAAAGTGTCCAGATCATGGAATACTAGCTTTTCTACCCGTTCGGTTGTATTTGATGGTGGCTACGCCATTAGGCGAAACGTCGTCATTTGCATAAGGCATGGGGCGTGCCTCGGCCGCATCGCTGCCTGTGCGTGGGTGCGACTGACTGCACTGCATACGGTTTGACTTGATTTTTGATACCTTGGAAATTTTGGTAACAGGTCAGTATAATGACATATCCATAGTTTTTAAGAATATATAATGTACATTGCTGCATTGAAATGTTGCCGTTTGTGCCTCGAAATAAAAAGACAACCTTCAGGTTCGCTTCAGCGATGATAATGTTTAAGATAGGCTAATCTAAAACTGAATGCAGAGTTGATGTAGATTTTTACGCCTCACCAGTGAATGAATGAATGAATTATACATAGATCTATTCATGTGTACCGCGTCTGTATATTTATTTTGAATGTCATCACATCGTAAACATTATGGAGGGGTGTTCAGTTTTCGAATAGACGGTCTCTTCACTATTACGCTGTCTGTGAGCCAACTTACTGATTCAAAAGCCCAAATGCATTGTCAAAGTACCGATAAACGTTTTAATTGACATTCAACCAGTAACAATCTTTGCCTCTGCAAAACTCTAAGACTCTTCAAGACCCTAGTCCTTAGTGTAGAGAATGTGAAACGAATAAAAACATTTTTCAAATCGTTGCGCGAGGATCTGTTCTATATAATATATCTAAAGCCCTACTTGTTTAGGCCCTAAGGCTACTTCTCTACAACAACACTTATCACGGCTTTTTTACTAATGTATAGCTACGTGCTGTGGCTTTTAATGTGTGCAAGCGAAATCAATTTGATCCGGCTACAGCTACAATTGCCGGCAGTAGGTGCGTCATCTTACTTTATTAGCCAGAACACGTGCTCGCCATTTACATAAGGCGCAGGCGTGACCGTGGCCACATATCAGGACCTCAGTGAGCTATGTATGATTTCTGCTGGCCTGGTAGTGCTGATATATCCAGGACGGTAGTTTTCTCTAGCACGCTAGCGATTATTGCAATCCTAAAGTATTCATCCTATTTCCAGTCGCCTATGTTTGCAATAAGACATAGCGTGCTAGATCCCCCAGAGTTCTTATTAACTAAGTCATTTCACTAGTTGTTCCGTATAAGGCATGTAATGTGGTGCGGTTTCCAGCCGTGTCGTGCTAGACGTGCACGGCGGTTATAAATTCTTTCAAAGTGCGAAATTCTTTATAGGTATTGTGCAGTCGTCAACATGTAAAAGTTCACCATTAGCAAATCGAGCATTATTTGTTTATGGTTGTTTCATAACCTAAGTTAATAAGACAAAAACGATTTTGTTAGTCAGTCTATTACATATCTACAAATTCGGATTCGCCTTGATTGCATTATATATTATGTGCAGTCATACCGAATAACATATTTCCTACAGAATGCGTTACAAATACAATACTCGTATAGAATTTAATGTGAAAATTTAAGAGTTCTGTCGTCAATATTTTCGTGCAATAACAATCGAATTTTACGATTTCATTTGCGCACAGTGCATTTGTTTTCATTACGATTGTAAAAATATTGGTGCACAACCGTATCGGTACCGCGGGTCATCAAAAAGTAAATTACGGGGTACGGTCTTTGCAAACATGACAGCATTTGTCCCTTTCTGCTTACTGATGTTCACTGAAGCTAATTGAGACAGCAAGATAAATACGAACTGTTCCGATACAATACGATGGCAAAACATTATTCACTACATCCGTAGTTGATTTCCTCGCGTGGTCGCGGATTAACCAGACAAGTAATTACTGCTGGTTATTCCTTCCCTGTGTCACCTCTAGGTGAGATACTCAGTGGCTAACCGTTAGGTGCGTGTATTGCAGCCATATCATTATTTGTAGCGCGACCAGCTCCCGCGCCGTTATCGACCGACGCTGCACCTTCCCTTGTTGACGCAGATAAGGCGCCGAGAGCTAAATTAGCCTGCGGACAGACCCTTACTAGCTTATCTCGATGATGGCTGTGCAAACGTTCGTAAAAACTGTAGTGGCTAAGTTGCTTAGTAAATTGTATAAATTGTATTGGCCTGTCAGTAAAGTTTTTGCCAAAAAGGAGATCAAGTGCGCATTATTAAAAATAATTTTATAGAGTCATACCAGCAGTTCATTGTCGAAGGGACATCAAAATAAAATTTTCTCCAATTCAGGTTCTTCTAATTCTACTTACTTACTTACTTTCTTAATTACTACGTACTTTACGCTAATTTGTGCATTTACAATTTAAACACGGACTTCGCACACTTTACACCGTATTCCCAAAACTCGCCGCCTACGGGCGTCTTCAGTGCAGATCGGATAAACTAATCAAGAATCGAACACCAATCAACATTTTAATGCCTCTTAGCAAAATTAAAGTCGTATGGTAGGGGCCCGGTTTCCTCATTACGTAGAAATTCCTGCCGGTCCGCTATCCGCTATAAACCCGGCCCGAATGTAAAATGGCACTCGTTTTATGTAGACGCTTTGATGGCCTTTTAAACAGTGCCGACGCTGTCCAGTTTCTACGTATAATATAGGTACAGCCGTTCCACTCCGCATCTTCTGCAGTATTGTCGACATCGTCATTTTTTCGTAGAGACCGTGCTAAAAGTGGAAAAAGTAGGTACGGCTCATTTTGCAGACAATATGTTTACGTTGATTTGAATCTATTTCATTAATATTCTACAAGTTTTAATGAGGGCGCCATTTTTCCGTAACTAATGGCGTAAAATGCTTGAACATGACAAAATCGTACGTAATACGTTAGTTCCTTTTTCATCTGTTTCCTCCTGTTTTATATCGTACTCTAAGATTCTCGTTGAAATTATCCTGCTAGCATCAACTATCCTGAAAACTAAGCACGACGATATGGCATATTTTATACGACATAATCATAAAAATACTGCAATTATTTAACATTTTCACTTGCACGGAGTTGCGGGAGTCACGAGCAATATAAGCTTGTTTCTCGTCCGGAGCGCGTGTGAGTTGACTTCTAAGCGCTTAATTACCACTTACATGAGAGCTCTCATTAGATCTGCGCCTGAATGCCGCACTGCTTCGGACCTGAACAGAGAAAATGGTCAGAAGTATTCAGTACAGTTAGCAGAAGTAGCCAAAATATTTTGTGCTTTTCGTCAGCTCAAATATAAGTGTCACGGAACCTCCTTCAGTCACTATTTTAGATCGAATGCGTGAAGAGGCAAATAGGCATTAAGTGACTAAGTAAGAAACAAAGAAGCTGAGATATGAGGTGCATAGGGGAAATTCGTGTCGGTACCGTTGACCATCAGTGGTGTAGCGGTATAGCACGCGGTACGGATTACCGAGGACCTGGGTTCGATTCCCAGTGATGGTCTTATTTTTCTGTTTTTTCTGTGCATCTATTTCAGTTTGTATTTCAATTTAGGTTTTACGGGATGACCGTAAAAGTAAAAATTTGGAATTGAAATAAAAAATACAAAAGATTCCAAA
>NC_133482.1:4281465-4477948 GCF_025370935.1 Choristoneura fumiferana | reverse complement strand
TGCACAAGCTTACCATTCACACTTAGGTTTCAAGTGTAGGTAAAATACCTCGTTAATTATAGTGTATATACTTTACAACGATCAAATCAATTGAGAATAACTGCAAAATGTACCTACTACAATAAAGTACAAATTATTTTCAAAGCCCTTAAAATTACAATACCTCCTTAAAATTCATATCTAGGTCGTAAGCACTACATCAATTAGAAAAAGTCCAAGCTCACGAGCATAAATACATTTTCTCAGTCGCCGAATTTTCTTCCCCATTCTTCGGCCATCGCACCGGCCACTGGCTGGTCCGATGTCACGCGCGCGAGATAGCCCCCGCGGCGGGTGGCGCGAGCCGCGGCCCTGAACGGTTTTACATACCGTACATACATTATGTACGGACGGGTGTATACTATCACGCTAGTCTTAAGATAGGGATAGCTTGCAGAATTGTAGCTGGTCGCTCAGCTTTTATCGGAAAGTGCTTTCACACTACTGATAGCAAAAAGAAGACATTTACTCACTTTCGCAAAAAAACAGAAATGCGACAAAATATACGCAATTACATACCTACAAATAAAACAAAAATTAGTAACTGACCTGGGGGTATGTTTTTCATGTAAAATATTGTCTATAAATAACAGATTTAATGATTCATGGTTAATTAATATTAACACTTTTTTCTACGGAATGTAGCTAAAACGTACCAAGATTTTGAAACAGTGAGAGCTCATTAAAGCTATTCCAGGTTAGCGATCGAGGTAGCTATGTTCTCACTTGTAGTATCACAGATCACAGTCATATTCAAATCACCCCGAGATACTTATTTTAATCTCTCGAAATTAATTAAAGCGCAAAATGTTGCTTTGGAAACGTCAAACAAAAGCAACGATTCAATTCCATAGCAAGAGAGTGCCCCGCAGCGTAAGCCGCGGGACGTCGCTATGACAACCTACCCCCCCTACCTGCCCTCATTAATATGTACCCGAGCCGGACACCGTCTAGATAACTCGAGGCTGGCAACCCTGGGAATCGGCACTTGACGGCCAACCCTAGCGAGGAGAAGTTGGAGTATCGATAAGAATTAAGCGGGATCAAAGAGTAGGGTTTTGTGCAGTGTTTTGTGCACTTGTTATCGGAAATCCTTGTCAATGAAGGAAAGAAAGAAAGAAAAATATTGCCGCAAAAATCACTGAACATTACATATTTTATTCCACACAACACAAACCTTCCTACTGGCATTACCATACAACCTACATATGCAAACTTCAATTCTATCCGATCACTGAAAGCGATAAATTAGATTTGTAAGCGATAGTCTAAAACATTGTGTTAGATTTGTAAGATTTGACAAAACTAGTAAAACAAAACAATGATAGGGATAGGGAGGGAGGCAAATGTGAATAAAAAATAGATGGTATGAATGAACATTACTTATACACATAATAATAATTTTTTGTTCGGAAAAATCGTTTAGTGGGCAAAATTCGGTCGTAATATTGTCGTCCAGATGATTCTGGAATCCCAAACTACTTATTAAAAGTATTTCGGGGTCAATCGTGGATGGATTTTCATAAAGGACGTCAAAAAATAGATAACAACATCTTTATCCACTAACTTCAGTATTAGGTCTCGAATCCGGAAATTAGGTGGTATTAACAACTCTACATTAACTTGTTTCCGTAACGTGTAGTTAAATATACTGTGCCTATTCCGATCAATGGTTATAACACGTGTAGATTAAATTATAACAAATTAAATTAAGTATAATAATAAGTTACAATTTTATCACGTATAGGTAGTAACTTACTTTCTTATGTCTTCAAGCTTCACTGACCCAAATCAAGTCCAATATTGAAGAGGATATTAAATAAAATGCTTGTAAAGTTTCAGTCTCGCGTCAAATGGACTCATTATGATTAAAACCGGGAGAACTTTCCAGCTCCCAGTTTTACAGCAACAGGTTGATAGAATTATTGAGACAAATATCGGAGCATGTAGTGCTTTAAAGTTGTATTTATATTACGTACGCTTTATTGCATATTTTTGTTCATTTAAGTTTGGAGTGTTTTTTTTTTTATTTCTGTAATCTTCATTCCACATAAAGATAATTTGCCCGTTTTACCACACTAATTGACCTCCGGTGTTCGTTACAAGATCAATCATAGCGCACATCTGCGTGCGTGCCGCATCTGGCGCTGCGCGCGCGCCGCCCGTTGAACGCTTGGTTTCATCGTTTCATCAACAGAACGCACTCTAAGGCCGCTTGTCAAACAGTCCAGACTTGTCGCCCTATTGAAACCCTGTGGTGGAAAATGAAGAAAAAGTTGCGCAAGTTTCCATGAAGATCAAAAGCAGATTTAAAAGAGAAAATTTTGTCAGTTTGGGATTCAACAACTCCAGAAGAATGTGAAGAATTGATAGCTACTATGCCTCTGAGAATTAAGGAAGTTATTGGCAGTAAAGAAGATTCAACTAAGTGATAGACGAATTATTTTGCGGGACTTACTACGGTAGCCGAACTTTTATGCGTAGACATCGGTGGAGAATTTTTATAATAATAAAATAAGTTTATTGTATTTAATACTGTATTGGAAATAAAGATTATGAAGTAAATAAGAGTATGTACCTACTGTTTTTTATTAGACTCATAAACTATAAACTAGTATTATACTAATCTATTTTTCAATTTTAAACAAAGGTTACTTTCAGTTTTACTAGTAGAGGAATTGGGGCTCGTAATGTCAATTAAAAAACAAAAATGTGAATGTTTTGCGTAAATAAGGTGATAATAGTAGATTGTTCAACAAGGGAGGATAAGAACCAATATTACACGAGGTAACGTGGCACCCGAGCATAGCGAGGGTGCCAATATTTCGAGTGTGATATTGATGTTTTTCCCGAGTTAAAACACTCTGCTTTTCATTTCGATTACAAGAAAAGTAAAAAATATACGTAATACATAATGTCAGTATATGAGAATAAATGTATCCAATAAAATAAAAACTAAAATTAAAAAAAAAATTGTAAAATTCATAAAAGACAATGTATCTTTTTTTAAGCATAGGTCGAAGGTCAATGTCGTCATTTAAAAAAAATCAACTGACTTTATTATTAGCAATAAATTATTTAACAAAATTTGAAATGTTCAAAATAATTATTAGAGACAAACAGTAGATAAAATAAGAATTTTAGTCAATTTATTTCTAAAATTAGTAAGTTATCATTATCAAATTGAACCAAGGATTTAAGCTGTACAGAGATAGGCTGTGTGGACATATACCATGTCATTTACCTACAAATTGTTTTTTTTTCTTAACAATTTCTTAACTCTTGTTTTAAATACGTCTTGTTCGAATACGAATAAATGTAGAGTGTGGTAGAGTCTTCTTTTTCATCCCACTTTAATAATGATTTTGATTTTTACTTCGTTACAAGCGCCACCGGACTCGGGAGGCCAGTTATTGCGCCTGCAATGTTATTTTAATTAAGTAATACTAGCATTACATGTGCCGAAATTAAGCCATACGTACAACTGACGTAATTTTACCAAATATAATGCTAGTATTGATTGCTGACTGGTACAATATCGCTAGATGGCGTTATTATCGTGTCGTGAGGTCCATTTGACGTTACAGTGTTGTATTGTATAACTCTTTATTATACACTAGCGTTTACCCGCGGCTTCGCACGCGTAAATCATTAGATACAGCAATTGAATTAAAATTCCGGGATTTTATTAAATTCTCGTGGGAATTCCCTAAAATTACACCGTGGTTTTCACTGACGTTAAATTAAAACACCCATGCCAAATTTCATGACTCTACACCCAGCGGTTGTTATTTCGAGATTTTATCCCTATCCCGTGGGAATATGGGGATAAAAAGTAGCCTATGTGTTATTCCAGATGTTCAGCTATTTACATACCAAATTTCATGACTCTAAGCTCAGCGGTTATTAGTTCAAGATTTTATCCCTATCCCGTGAGAACATCGGGATAAAAAGTAGCCAATGTATTATTCCAGACGTCCAGCTACCTACATACCAAATTTCATCTAAATCTGTCCAACAAACATACTCACTCACTCACTCACAAACTTTCACATTTATAATATTAGTAGGATAAAACAGTTGTATAGTCTTGCTTGCGGTTGGCTAATTTAGTTGTAAACTAATCCCAAACGTGACACAAATGTCTAAGTTGTCCAGTTGACCTCACGATAGTAGCGCCAACTGGTTTCTTACAGAAAACGTAGGTAATTGAAACTACATTGCAAGCGTACCTAATGAGGGCTATCGCGAATGAATTCGCCGCTAGAGGCGCTAGTGTAGCGTAAGGTCTCCGAAATGTCAAATCTCATAGTTTTTTGGTGAGCTACGCGGGTTTCTTTATAATTAGATTTTTTTGTGAATATTTTGCATTACCTGAAATTAATTATGGCAATTATGCGTTACGGGGCAATGAATGTCTGTGTTTTGAGACAGTTTTGTCTTTTGGAAACTTTTGTCCTCCCTTTTTTCCGAACAAAACGAGACTAAGCAACACTGTGGTTGCTGGATATTTTTATGGTACTGTTTTAAGGTGTTTTAAATATGATTTTAATCTAAAACTTGTTTTCACGCCCGTAATAACAGACTCTGAAAGCCACACTTAAAAACCTCACGCAACAGTGCGCCATCTAGTGAGACAAAAAACGATAGCCCTCATTACGTCGGATTTTTGTCGTATTTAATATAATATCCGCACTTATGATATGATGTGTCGTATCTGCCGAATTTGTCGGAACGTAAAATCGGCTGTAGAATTTAAGTTGTGTATAATTGGCTTTGACGCTCAGCAGAGCACTGTGTTCAGTTTAAGTTTACTCAATTATTTGTTTCTTTATAGGACTAAGTTTAAACTGAGACAGCGCGAAAGCTAACGGACATCGACGCTAATGCGATTTTAACGACCGCTTCTTGTCCAAAGCGTACTCACACGTCATTTAATTTATTGTATACTCGGACCAGCCTGGTGTTCATGTTTCATCAGGATTTTTGAGAACTCGTGAGGCCTTGACGTAATGCGTTTTAAAGTTAAATTTTCTAATAAAGTTCTTAATCTGAGTTTATGTCTACACGCAAGAAAGATGGATATAGCTCGGCCTACACAACATTGACAAACACCAGCAATTTTTTTAAGCCTAGTCGTGATTACCATCGTCAAAATATCGGTAGCTGATTATTGGTATGGGTAATCCCGTAGAAAATGTGTCTACCTACTCTACTAATTACCTAATTAACCATTTAATAATGATAATAATAAAATAATAACGAATTGTATTAAAGCTCCTTAACTCCAATAATCTTTAATACCTGAATTAAGATTAGAAGTTAAGCAATGTAATTTAAACAGAAATAATTTTCAGAGAAATAAACAGTTTTTTTTTTAACTGCGAAACATATATCCTGTACGTATAACCTGTTATAGTGAGCAACGCAATGTTTTGCTCACATTAGTTAAATTACTTGGTGTTTTGGATAAAATAAAACTGTCAATAGTTTGATTAGTCACTACTCGAACCAAATAAATCGAAATCAAAGTATCATCGAAAAATATTTGGCTAAATACATGTTCCGGAACTATAAAAATAATCACACTGCAAAACTGGTGTGATTTCATTTAGTTCAGTTTTAATAATTATATGGTACATGTTTGAACGTTTGAGCCCTATTCTATACGGGTGGCGGGCGGAGCTAGCATGGGAATATTGTGGGCTGCCTCATCTTAAGCCCACACTGCCATTCAAGGCCCAATTGACCCCCTATACACTTTTACCGCCAGTAAAACTTATGTTTCCCAGTTCCGGGCTTTCTTTACAATTTCGTTTTCGCTGATCTCCATTAGTGAAGGCTTGTCGATGTCGATGTTGCGAGTGACACAGCCAGTTAAGACCAGACGTCGCCGCGCTCGCGCTCATTTGCATACTTATATGTATAAGTAAGTGCACCTACATACTGTAGATGTATAGCACGGATATTATACTAGTATGCTTTGTTGTTTCGACATGGTCTTTCCGAAAGCGCTGGTAGTGTAAAAAGTTATATAATTTGGGAAAATGGTACTGGTTTCCTTTAAATGTGTCTTATAATTCATATCTTTAGCGATTATGTTTCTATTGCGACGTCAATATCGCAGGAGATACTTGTTTACTCAAGTTACGGCAGTGCCCTCACAACTTTCTTTCATGATCAAATAAATATCCTACAGCTGGCCTTCAAGTTCAAGGTCAGAATAAAAAGGGCCAAAGTTTGCGGCAGCTTGTGTAAACAGTTTAAATGACCTTCGAGAGCCGACGTGCATAGACGATGTTATAAATGTTCATTTCTCATCGGAAGTCGAGATAGCTAATTGATGCTTTACTGTAGATATTTGTAACGTTGAATGCAATCTGCGTCCTTCGACACAGAAAAAATAGGTACAATAGATTAACGGTCTTTGCATTTTTACAGTCAGTTCTGTCAATGCCCGTCCGTGCGGTCCGTCCACAAACAAAATTTAATGCATGAATTCGCCTTAAGCCCTGATTGGACTGTCTTCATTATTCTTGCGAGCATTATTTGCACACGACACCAATTTCACCGCGAAACCATAGCTAGAAGTATACCTTCATACGTATACCTCGAGGTGCATGCATGCAGGCCCGTAACGTAGCAGCGAGCTGCGTCCGGGCAGGAGCCTTGCTGGCGTAGATTCGGCAATTATTGTCCGTCAGCGGGCAGGCTGGGGTGGGGGAGGAGGGGGGGGGGGGCTAAGATGGCCACCGTAATTAATTGGCGCGACGCGAGGGGCCGACCGCGGCGCGGCTCGCAGCGGCATTGCGCCCGCGTTGCGGTGTCCATGGGTTTCAGGGATTGTGGATGGTGAAGGACAATTTTATTTTGTGTTGCTGGTTAACTGGCAAATCTTTTACAAGTATTATTTGGTATGGGATGTAGACAATGGGATTTCCTTTAATGAGACGTGATAACGTAGTGTGTAAAATCTACCCGTGATCATGGCGCTGGATGATGCGTCAAAATATGGGGAGCTCATTAAAAGGAATAATGATAAGTATACACATCCCGAAGCAAACATAATAATGTAATCAACCGTGAATTACTTAAAAATATGAAATATTTTATCATAAAATATGAAGGTATTTAATGTTAACCTATTGACTGATGTTTCTATAATACAATTCTTGTAACCATGGCTCACTATTAATTCATTTTCATAGCGTTCTGATAGATGTTTGTGTGTAATTCCTCACTTGATATGATACGCTTACAAAAAGTACCTGTTACTGCGATAGGTAGGTTCATATATAGGCAGGCAGGTTAGATGAGTAGGAAAATGATATTCTTCTGTATTGGATAACTGCAATGGCGCACTACCCAGTTACTTCAGATGTTTTGCATTAAAGTGACGAATTAAACAATTAACACATTATGAACTTGAAACTACCGTAAGACTCACTCATATTAAATATTGACCCGGATAACTTACGTCTTAAATCGAGTTTAGCTCGACATGTTTGGGGCTAATCCGTAATCGGGTGTGCGCGTGTTGCAGCAGCCGCTGAGTCGCGTTGCTCCGAAGACGAAGGGCTACGGATTAGCCCGAAACATGTCGAGCTAAACTTGGTTTAAGACGTGAGTTATCCGGGTCAATATATTTAATATAATTAACACATTAGTACTAAAATCGGTCCCGTATTAAAATAAAGTCCGCATGGTCACCCTCGCGCCGTCGACCAGCGATCCGACCGTAAACGTCTCACCCACGCCGCGAGCGCCCGCTTGCCACTCGCCATACCTACCATACACCACGCCCGCCCAGCCAGCCCTGACCTCGCAACCCTTCTCAACCAACGCCCGCGCAGCTCTCCCCAAACTGGTCGGGCTCCAATACCGCACTATATCACAGTGTGTCGTATCAAGACCTCTCACCGCGAACACATTAGACCCCACCGCCGTCCGCTTTACTTAGAAACGGGGGAGCGAGGCAGGCCAAGCTGGATGGTCGAGCGCTCATACAAATTGCATGGGTGTGAGTAACGTTAGCGCTAGTGGACCTCGGCTCGCTTGAGCGTAAATTCTGTTGCGTAAGTTAGAAGAGACGTCTGGTGCTCGAGATAGGTCGGCCGAAGAGATATCGAGGGAAAGCGCCGTCCTATGCGGGGGTCGGTAGCTATACCTCTACAGCTGTGTGTAGGAGATAAGGTGGTCGACGCTTGGAAACCTAGTAACGGACGGACGAAGCGAAAAAAGTAAGAGTAAAATCTGCTGAAGCCACTGCTTAGAGTACTGGCACGATTATGGCTGTACTCGTACCTCAATAGATATTTTAACGCGTGTATTCGTGATTATGATCCTTATATACGTAGAAATATCGGACACTCATTTAGAGAAGTGATTGCAAAGTACATCCCGTAAAAATATGTCTCGTATCAAAATCGGGAGAGTAAATCACAGATTCATTTCAATTAAACCTTTTTCGTTGCTCTCTTTCTCGCTGATAAGTTTGTGTTATAAAATTTCATCACTAAAGATGTTTACATAACAGTTTTTTTTTCAAACGAGTTTATTTTAAATGGGTAAGTACTCTGTCGCACGCTCTATTCCAGGTAGAGCGTAGTGCGTCGTTAAGATCATGTTACTCACGCGATTCCCGCGGCGGTATATTTTATTTTTTACAAATAGCGTTTGCGTTGCAATATAGAATAGAAGCATCGAGATTGGCTCAAATTTTTTTTAAGTACACGTATTCGTCTATTTATTAAGATTTTTAGCTTCGAGATATTTTTGCTGTGTTAGTTATGGAAGCCTCAAGAAATATGATGAGACGCTGACATTTCAAAATTTGTTCCGTTTATCATACATAATCATGTCAACCGAAAGACGTTCTTCAGTGCTGGACGATCTGGACATAGGCTTCACCAAGAACGCCTTTACCGGATCCTCAATCTACCTTGTGGTCTACCCAAGTTGCGACTTCTATGTGGCTGTCACTCATCAGCAGCCATCAGTTCTTCGAGCAACATGCCCACTGCCATTTGTTTGGCAATTCTTCGGGCTTTGTCATTTTTGTTTTTTTACTGCGAATTGCCACATTTGTAATTCGAACAAAGGATTTTAAAACCACCTTAAAGAAAACTACCCGAGAATTTAATTAGCAGGCTCTAATGAAATTGGTCGAATGCTATATAGAATGAAGCAAAGACCAAATGTTTTATCACCATTATTATACTTAAGGTGCGTAGTGTTCAGAAATATGTCAAAACCACTGTATTCTTTGACGTTAGAAAGTGTCCAGATCATAGAATACTAGCTTTTCTACCCGTTCGGTTGTATTTGATGGTGGTTACGCCATTAGGCGAAACGTCATCATTTGCATAAGGCATGGGGCGTGCCTCGGCCGCATCGCTGCCTGTGCGTGGGTGCGACTGACTGCACTGCATACGGTTTGACTTGATTTTTGATACCTTGGAAATTTTGGTAACAGGTCATAAATAGTGACAGTGTGACAGTATAATGACATATCCATAGTTTTTAAGAATGTACATTGCTGCATTGAAATGTTGCCGTTTGTGCCTCGAAATAAAAAGACAACCTTCAGGTTCGCTTCAGCGATGATAATGTTTAAGATAGGCTAATCTAAAACTGAATGCAGAGTTGATGTAGATTTTTACGCCTCACCAGTGAATGAATGAATGAATTATACATAGATCTATTCATGTGTACCGCGTCTGTATATTTATTTTGCATGTCATCACATCGTAAACATTATGGAGGGGTGTTCAGTTTTCGAATAGACGGTCTCTTCACTATTACGCTGTCTGTGAGCCAACTTACTGATTCAAAAGCCCAAATGCATTGTCAAAGTACCGATAAACGTTTTAATTGACATTCAACCAGTAACAATCTTTGCCTCTGCAAAACTCTAAGACTCTTCAAGACCCTAGTCCTTAGTGTAGAGAATGTGAAACGAATAAAAACATTTTTCAAATCGTTGCGCGAGGATCTGTTCTATATAATATATCTAAAGCCCTGCTTGTTTAGGCCCTAAGGCTACTTCTCTACAACAACACTTATCACGGCTTTTTTACTAATGTATAGCTACGTGCTGTGGCTTTTAATGTGTGCAAGCGAAATCAATTTGATCCGGCTACAGCTACAATTGCCGGCAGTAGGTGCGTCATCTTACTTTATTAGCCAGAACACGTGCTCGTCATTTACATAAGGCGCAGGCGTGACCGTGGCCACATATCAGGACCTCAGTGAGCTATGTATGATTTCTGCTGGCCTGGTAGTGCTGATATATCCAGGACGGTAGTTTTCTCTAGCACGCTAGCGATTATTGCAATCCTAAAGTATTCATCCTCTTTCCAGTCGCCTATGTTTGCAATAAGACATAGCGTGCTAGATCCCCCAGAGTTCTCATTAACTAAGTCATTTCACTAGTTGTTCCGTATAAGGCATGTAATGTGGTGCGGTTTCCAGCCGTGTCGTGCTAGACGTGCACGGCGGTTATAAATTCTTTCAAAGTGCGAAATTCTTTATAGGTATTGTGCAGTCGTCAACATGTAAAAGTTCACCATTAGCAAATCGAGCATTATTTGTTTATGGTTGTTTCACAACCTAAGTTAATAAGACAAAAACGATTTTGTTAGTCAGTCTATTACATATCTACAAATTCGGATTCGCCTTGATTGCATTATATATTATGTGCAGTCATACCGAATAACATATATTTCCTACGGAATGCGTTACAAATACAATACTCGTATAGAATTTAATGTGAAAATTTAAGAGTTCTGTCGTCAATATTTTCGTGCAATAACAATCGAATTGTACGATTTCATTTGCGCACAGTGCATTTGTTTTCATTACGATTGTAAAAATATTGGTGCACAACCGTATCGGTACCGCGGGTCATCAAAAAGTAAATTACGGGGTACGGTCTTTGCAAACATGACAGCATTTGTCCCTTTCTGCTTACTGATGTTCACTGAAGCTAATTGAGAAAGCAAGATAAATACGAACTGTTCCGATACAATACGATGGCAAAACATTATTCACTACATCCGTAGTTGATTTCCTCGCGTGGTCGCGGATTAACCAGACAAGTAATTACTGCTGGTTATTCCTTCCCTGTGTCACCTCTAGGTGAGATACTCAGTGGCTAACCGTTAGGTGCGTGTATTGCAGCCATATCATTATTTGTAGCGCGACCAGCTCCCGCGCCGTTATCGACCGACGCTGCACCTTCCCTTGTTGACGCAGATAAGGCGCCGAGAGCTAAATTAGCCTGCGGACAGACCCTTACTAGCTTATCTCGATGATGGCTGTGCAAACGTTCGTAAAAACTGTAGTGGCTAAGTTGCTTAGTAAATTGTATAAATTGTATTGGCCTGTCAGTAAAGTTTTTGTCAAAAAGGAGATCAAGTGCGCATTATTCAAAATAATTTTATAGAGTCAAACCAGCAGTTCATTGTCGAAGGGACATCAAAATTAAATTTTCTCCAATTTAGGTTCTTCTAATTCTACTTACTTACTTTCTTACTTACTACGTACTTTACGCTAATTTGTGCATTTACAATTTAAACACGGACTTCGCACACTTTACACCGTATTCCCAAAACTCGCCGCCTACGGGCGTCTTCAGTGCAGATCGGATAAACTAATCAAGAATCGAACACCAATCAACATTTTAATGCCTCTTAGCAAAATTAAAGTCGTATGGTAGGGGCCCGGTTTCCTCATTACGTAGAAATTCCTGCCGGTCCGCTATCCGCTATAAACCCGGCCCGAATGTAAAATGGCACTCGTTTTATGTAGACGCTTTGATGGCCTTTTAAACAGTGCCGACGCTGTCCAGTTTCTACGTATAATATAGGTACAGCCGTTCCACTCCGCATCTTCTGCAGTATTGTCGACACCGTCATGTTTTCGTAGAGACCGTGCTAAAAGTGGAAAAAGTAGGTACGGCTCATTTTGCAGACAATATGTTTACGTCGATTTGAATCTATTTCATTAATATTCTACAAGTTTTAATGAGGGCGCCATTTTTCCGTAACTAATGGCGTAAAATGCTTGAACATGACAAAATCGTACGTAATATGTTAGTTCCTTTTTCATCTGTTTCCTCCTGTTTTATATCGTACTCTAAAATTCTCGTTGAAATTATCCTGCCAGCATCAACTATCCTGAAAACTAAGCACGGCGATATGGCATATTTTATACGACATAATCATAAAAATACTGCAATTATTTAACATTTTCACTTGCACGGAGTTGCGGGAGTCACGAGCAATATAAAGCTTGTTTCTCGTCCGGAGCGCGTGTGAGTTGACTTCTAAGCGCTTAATTACCACTTACATGAGAGCTCTCATTAGATCTGCGCCTGAATGCCGCACTGCTTCGGACCTGAACAGAGAAAATGGTCAGAAGTATTCAGTACAGTTAGCAGAAGTAGCCAAAATATTTTGTGCTTTTCGTCAGCTCAAATATAAGTGTCACGGAACCTCCTTCAGTCACTATTTTAGATCGAATGCGTGAAGAGGCAAATAGGCATTAAGTGACTAAGTAAGAAACAAACAAGCTGAGATATGAGGTGCATAGGGGAAATTCGTGTCGGTACCGTTGACCATCAGTGGTGTAGCGGTATAGCACGCGGTACGGATTACCGAGGACCTGGGTTCGATTCCCAGTGATGGTCTTATTTTTCTGTTTTTTCTGTGCATCTATATTTCAGTTTGTATTTTCAATTTAGGTTTTACGGGATGACCGTAAAAGTAAAAATTTGGAATTGAAATAAAAAATACAAAAAGATTCCAAAAAAACTTAAATAGGCATTTGGCTGTTCGTGCATGTTGTTACGTTTTTGTAAGGTTCTAGAAATCAGAGGATAAGTTTTAGTAAATGCAACTGTCGACTATGTGGACATTATGAGATGTTGATAATTCATAATTAATTCATAATTCATTTATTTGCAATAAGTGTTGGTTATAATGGTCTTAAATTTAAAGCAATAAAAAATGTTTTAAAAGTGATCAGGATTATTTCAGCATACGAGTATGGTTGGCTTAGTTTGCCTGGAGAACGAAACTCTACCATTTCAAGGAACTACCTAAATCATGAAAGTTATACAGTTGCCTCCGTCTAAGTCGTGAGTT
This sequence comes from Choristoneura fumiferana, assembly GCF_025370935.1. Classification (NCBI taxonomy): domain Eukaryota; kingdom Metazoa; phylum Arthropoda; class Insecta; order Lepidoptera; family Tortricidae; genus Choristoneura; species Choristoneura fumiferana. The sequence continues at coordinate 4,464,761 of NC_133482.1, read as the reverse complement.
TTGTGTTGTCGTTGTCGCCCGCCGCTGCGCTTTACCTGCCTCTAAACAAACGCGAATCGCCTGGAGGGGGCGCGAGAAATAGGGGGTCGGCCACAGTGTATTGCTGCATTACTGCATGCAGTGGTTACATCTTCAAATAATTATGTATGTATGTAGTTCTGACTACATTTGAGCCTTATTTTATGATTTTAGTTTGTTAGGTTAGCTATGAAATCTTTCTGTTGCGGTGTTTCCGTTTAATAGAAACTACAGTAGAAATGATACAGTAGAAAACAATTGAAAATAGGACTAATGTTCTAATAAACAAATAAACCTCTCGTTTACCTACTCAAAGGTTGTCGCCGTGATAGAGCGTGTGTTGTTGTTGTTAATTTTAGTGATCAGCATCAGATTTTTTCATACCTACAAAACTTTACCACACCGTACTCGTAAGTTCCTTTCAGACATAGTAACTTTGTCCCATTTAGAACTGACTGACGGAGATCATATGTACCTAATATAAATGAATTTTAAATAAGGTTTGAGTAAAAATTTCATTCCAGTATGTCACTACCAGATTATTATATTGACACTCAATTTACATAAATATGCCAAATTTCAAGTCAATCGGATTACTGGAAGTTGGTCGTATTTAACATGCAAGATTTGATTACATACACAGACAACGGGACAGGTGAAACTGAATAAAATCTTGTAAACAATGACTTGGTTCACTCGCGACCTAAAGTCACAAAAAGCTAAAAGGGGTAGGTAGGTCGTGGGTGAGCAAAGTAATGGTATAGTTCCTAGAGCAGCCCCTAGAGGTTCCTAGACTATCGGTTGAAAATGGATCAACTGGCATCAGCTACGCTGCGCGCGTAACTGTCGACCTTCCGTCCGCGAGCTCGATCGAGCCGGCGGCTGACCGCTGAGCCGAGGCTGGTTGCCATGGCGCCCTGCCCCGCTGAAGCCGGCTCGTATTCGCCCTGGCTTACACTCTACCTAAGAGGTCATGAAAAACCTACTGTGCTGCAGCATTTTTGGAAAACATTTCTTGAGTTGAAACCGTTGTCCGAAGTAAGTAATAAATAAGTAACTGACTTAGTTAATGCACCTAAGATTAACCGCAACTCAATTTGAGTAAAAATAATGTTCATTTGACGCAGACATTAACTGTGAAATGTAAACATCAAAATTAAATTCTTATATGTGATTTACGCCCGAGACGGCTTTCTTTCAATTTCCAACAAAAGCACTACTTATTTTCATGCATAAGTCAAAATTCTTAATGACTCGGCCTTTCCACTAGTCAGGTACGTGTATGTGTACCTACGATACGCCGTTATGCCACAGGTTATTCGCTGAACTTTACGCCCACAATGAAGCCTAAGCGATGTGCAAGAGCATATCCAAGTCGGTTTACGGCTCGCGTCCGTCGGACAAGCCGTAAATAACGTATTTCTTGCCTGTGGCGCCGCGGCCCGCATCCCGCCGCCGCCACGTGCTCCCGATGCACGTTTTTATTATGCACAGCTGCCTCGCTCACGCTCCGAACCGACTCGACGCTAGGCATTAAGAAAATTAGAATACAGCTAAATTTCCCAACAGGCTTTATAATTAATTGGTTCGCCGTAGAGATAATTTGAAGACGCACTGTCTGGACGCGCGCTCGGCTCGGATGAGCCCGCGATGCTCCGCAGCGATTAGCGGAACAAAAAGCCGTGCCGCGGCCGCCCGGGGCGATAACGAACAGAATCCGGTAAAAAAGCTCTCCACGCGACCGAATCGATGACCGAAGCTTTATTTCAACTTTATCGTTTTTGCGCCGTCCATAACTTGGCACCCCGTAGGTGCGCCGAAAGCCAGTAAAGTATGTAAATTACGGTCGCGCGCGGCCGTCCTCGGGTGCCCACTTATCTATTCAAATTCGGCTCCGGCGTGCGCGGGGCGCGTCGCCGGCCCGCGCTAATCAAAATCCGATCAGCCATTAAGTCCTCTCGCTATCTGCGCTTAGTTTACGAGCGGGGCGGCGGGCGGCGCGGGCGCCGTGATCGCTTATTTATGTGCCGGGGGCCGGTGCCGCCTGAAAAACTACCCTCCGCGCACGCGGCTCGCAGTAAACCGCGCGGCTTTGCGCTTTGTAATCAAGCGAGCCGCGCTTTTTATGAGGCCGCCTTTAGCAGCCGCGCTCGGGATAAATTTAACCCTCCGGTTGGTATTCGGAATGCTTTGTGCTGCGGTCGCGCAAGGAGCGTCGCGGGTGTATTTTCATTAGCGAGGGTTCGTCGCAATAAGTCGGCGCGTGGGCGCCGGCTGTGCTTGCCACTCGCCCTGACCGCTGCGGAGCGCGTGTATTTTTGCCGCCGCAGGCGATAATAAGGATGCGCGCACAGGATTACCAAAGGCGGCATATTTAATTAACTGTATTGCATAACAGTTAGGTGCTACTTAATTATATAAAGAAATAAAATACACAGCAGTGAAGTAAATAGCGCCTAAAAGGGTTCGTGTGCTGCAGTGTTAGCAGTATAGCGCGGTTTTTTATCATTGCCCTCTGCTAGAAACTCAACGACTACGTTTGACTTGCAATGACTTAGCTCACCTAAGAGCATATTATTATGATTCATATAGGAGATAGTCTAGTATCGCCAGCAGCTTAGTTTAAATTTGTAATTTTAAGTCAGCCATTTAGTAACCTGATGGAGGACTATGAATTCCTGAGTATTACGAGTACATATATATATCTAAAATTATAAAATAAGACAGGTCGGGGACGCTGAAGTTTATTAGTTGTAATTGTGTGTAAGTTGTAAACTTGCATACCTACTTAGCCGCACAAATGACTCGCTTGCTGAAACACATGGAACTATTTACTAGTTATCTAACTCTTATCGTTAGTTCTGCGGTAAAACCGCTACCGCCCGTGCACGTTTCCTCTACACGTCTCCTAAGTGCTGCGCGGGCAATATACGGTATTGTCGTATTTTTACCGGGATCGATGGATCGTCCGCCGCCAGGCCGCCACCTGTGCTCTAACGTGTCTATACCCTTACACATTACAGAAACCTATAGATATACCAGCTCTAATACCTGTATATCGCGTTACAGAGCGTCTATTTTTCACTTAACTGCGGGCGAGGCGGTCTTTTCAATAATGTGTGTGCGGCGTGCTCTCTCGAATTTATATCCACGAAGGTACACCCCAGGCCAAAAGTATGGAAACAAGCTTATATGACAAGAGAAAACTGTGATTTTATTTTATTTGTGATTCGAAAACAAAAGAGTAAAACTAGTAGTAGAAAAACATTCATAATATTAGCAACATAGAGTATCGACGGGTCTCTAAAGGTTTCTAACTCAACCTCATAAAATTTTAAGAAGTACGAATAACCAATTTAGATACACATCCTAAAGTGAACATTCCAATTTTATAAAATTTCATAATAGGTAGGTACGAGGTTGATTCAGAGACCCGTCGATATGTAGATATACAGCCAGGTAATACCGTTCGTTTTCGAGAATCAACAGGAAGTGTCAACGCGATTTTACTACACACAATCGAACTCAGTCACCGATTCATTTAGGGATATTCATTTTCGGACGGGGACGTGAACAAGTTGAAAGGTAAATGTCCTTGGCTGCTAACGTTCGACTCATCATTTAAACGCCTCGAAGCGATCGGATCAGGTTTAGCCCCTGGCGATTTCGCGAACGCGCTTCTTTACATTCGAATAAATTTTGACAAATACTCGACCGTATTATTTCGAATAGAACACATTTTATTACGACTTTTGAGCGGTATTTTTTCGGAGATGGTTTTGAGAATTGACCCCAAAACCGATGTAGTTATTTGTTCGGAAAAGGCCCTAGAGCTCATTCTTTAGTTTAAAGCTTGCTCAGAAGGTAGTACCTAAAACCGAATAGTTACGTAAACGTTGTGTTCGAATAAGATGTTTCCTTCTGAGCAAGCTTTACTAAGGAATGAGCTCTAGGAATTTTTAGGACGAAATATATCATCGGTTTTGGAGGCGATTTTATGATATTATGAAAATATCACCGAAAAGTGATGAGTTGAATGGAGACAGCCTGCATAACCAAAGATCAAAGATAAGTTTATTTACATTTTACTACCTTACCTTGTCATTATCACTTCGTGTTTGAAGTCTTGTATAAAATAGTCAGAAGGCATACAGTGACAAGGTATTAAATAATTATATAACACATTCTAATCTCATAACACAAATGCTGTACGGGGAGCAAATTGCTAACTGATCGTGGCTTGATAATACCTCTACTATTTTGATATATCAACAAACGCATCTGAGTAGGTATAATAGTTTGTTATTGAGCTGAATCCGTGTCACTACACGTGCAGAAAGTGGCGCGTTATTTGCCGGCCCCGTATCTCATATCTTATTGGTAGAGTACATGTAGCGAGATAATCGACGTGATAGCGGCAGACGAGACGGTTTAAAAACAAAAACATCCTAATTCCAGCTAGGTATGTATGTTCTACATTTCCAAGCATTCTACACTTCCACTGAACGTAGATATAGTTAGTGTTTAGTTTTGTAACTAAGGGACCCCATACATCCCTGTATTATTATGATATTGTATTTTTTCTTTAATTGTATACTGTAGTTTTTAAGTATTTTATTTGTAATTATTTTATTTTGAAAAAAAAATTACTTTCTGTCAAGTTTCTTGCGGCGCATTCTTCTTGGCAATAATAGTCTTTCCGAAAGCGCTGGTAGTTTAAAAAATTACGTGTAAAAGTGCCCATTGCGGCCTATTTACTGAATAAATGATTTGAATTTGAATTTTGAATTTGTACTTATCTGGCGGTGGAATTGAACTTTCGGTATTTTATAAAATTTTCTAAAATTACCTCGTGTTCTTTATTTTATTTAAGTACTTTGTATGAAGAACGTCCGTGCAAAATTTGATGCCTTTAGACTTTGAGGTTAAGATTTTGAGATTTTATAACGATTCCGTGGGAATACCGGGATAAAAAGTAGTCTGTATATTATTCCAGACTTCTAGGTACCTACATATTAAATTTTATCCAAAATTTGTTCAGAAGTTTTAGCGTGAAGGAATAACAAACACACACACACACCCACTAACAAGCTTTGGCATTTATAACTAGTTCTCTTAAGCCTCATTTATATGTTACAGTCAAATGCAAAAATATCAATACAATACAATAACTCTTTATTGCACACCAACACAGTAAGCAGTACAGAAAACACAAGTATTATACATAGAGATAAAATATCGACACTACTTAAAAAAAACTCGTAGAGCTGGGCCAAGCTAAATCTGCAGAGAATAATATGGTAACACTGCAAATGTAACGCATATACGCGTACTACGCGTGATTTGACGTTTAAATAGGTACAGTGTTGCCAAATTATTCCGTTGCAGACTTAGCTTGGCCAGGCTCTATCTCAAAATTTTTATGAGTGAACTTTATCAACTTTATGTCAAGGTTCAATTTTGTTGACATATTGATTTTAGATACGAGATTTTTCAAAAGTAGTGACGATATGTATCTATTCAAACCATTCAAAATTACGTTACCTCGACTTTGCTACGTTGGAATATAGGTCGAACCATCACCGAGTGCAACATATTGCCGCATCGTGCTGAAGTACGATACCAGTAGATTATAGAATAGCGTATTGTGGCGTGCCGTAATGACAAAATGCTGCACTTCGGCGCCAACCTGAGGCCGTATTGCCTATCGTATCTGACGCTCGCGATCGCAATCAAATGACAGATTTCGCATACAAAAACTGGCAATACGGCCTTCGGTGATGTGGCCGCCCTATGAACTGTGAGGTGTCACATACGATAACATCGAACACACGCTTTTCACTGTCCAGTCCAGATTAGGCAATTTACTATAGCAAGTATACATACTATAGCGGATTATTTAGCGGAACATACTCGTATGTAATCACGGTCAAGCAAGGGATAATTCAGAATGAAGTCTAAATATGGCGGAGTGATTAAACCTCAGCTATATCCAAGTGACTGCGATCGTTAGGAGGATATAGCTACAGGTATCTATTGACGTGTGTAAGTATAGGCACGGCGGGAGCTAGGTAGGTACGTGTGTAGGTACGGCGGTAGCGGTGTCCTCGGCAGCCGATAACCGCGGCGTCTGGAGGCGCGTACGCGTGCAGCGAGCAATTTAGCAATGGCCGCCGTGCTAGGGCTGCCATCTGGGGCGACAATTACAACTGATTATTTTTCCATATTTTGCGTAAGTAGGTACAAACGTTCGCCTACACGCCGTATCTTAGCCAACCTCGACATTGGTAGAGTCATCAAAAAATGGATGGAGCCACTTTTTACCTGAATTTGAATTTAATTGAATTCAAAAATATGTATATCCCTAGATACTTTTGCTGTGGGTAGATTGGTGAAATTTTGCAAGGCGATTTTCACCTCCTTTGCGTGTACCTATTAAATTTGGTGTAAATAATATTTGGAATTTCAGGCCATTGAGTTGTTTCACAGATGAGTTTCCTAGGATGTTTTTATTGAAATTATGACACATTGTCAAATTATTAGATTTACCTGACCGTGAACGCTTTAGCATTTTTTATTAGATTATTTTATAATAATATTATGTGTTTCTCATATGGTCCAAAGTTACCCTTCATTGGGTCAGTGTCCCGACCCTAGGGTTATCTGCCTATTTATGGCAATACTTACTCACGCGCTGGTTGCGTGTCCTCGCGACAGCCCTAAGTGCGCGACGCGCGGGCGTCCGCTATCGCGCTCGGGATGACCGGAATCGTTGACTCCGCGCCAGCCGCGCGGCAACGACCGCGCGCCCGCCTGCCGCGTCACCTTCGAGCAAGGGCAGTGGTGCTAGCTGACACTGTTCAAAATGCTGCCATAATGAGGGCTATCGCGTATGAATTCGCCACTAGAGGCGCTAGTGTAGCGTGAGGTCTCCGAAATGTCAAATTTCATAGTTTTTGGGTGAGCTACGCGGGTTTATTTTTAATAAGAAAAATTTTGTGAATATTTTGTAATATCTGAAATGAATTATGGCAAATATGCGTTCCGGGGCAATGAATGTCTGTGTTTTGAGACAGTTTTCTCTTTCGGAAACCTTTGTCCTCCCTTTTTTCCGAACAAAACGGGGACTATGCAACACTGTGGCATGCTCAATATTTTTATAGTACGGTTTTAAGTTGTATTAAATATGATTTTAATCTAAACTTTGTTTTCATAATAACAGACTTTGAAAGCCATACTTAAAAACCTCACGCAAGAGTGCGCCATCTAGTGAGTGAAAAAACGATAGCCCTCATTGGATGGAGACCAAAAAGTTACCACGTTAATATGGTAGTTAACTAGTTAACCATTATACAAAAAGACTGACTGAAAAAGGTTCCGTTGTGACACGAAAATTACTATACAATTGTATGGTTCAATTTTATGTTACAACGGAAAAATATAACTAGAAAAAACATAATAGTATCTCGTTTTACTTAACACATATTTAGCAAAACAAGGTTGTAAAGTAAGTTTCTGGTAACTCTTTTATATGTCACGTCGATGACAGACGTCAATTTTGTGAATATTACAATTACACCTTCAAATTTTTTCTATCAACTCAAATGACTAGGCTGGCTATCCGATGGTTAATATGCACTGATAAATTGTCATCACATGGATTGCAGAATTAGAAGATTACTTTCAAGATTAAAACCGCTATCTCCGCGATATAGCTCCAAGCATTATTTCGTACTAGCTTTTGCCCGCGATTTCATCTGCCAATAATTTGTTTATCGCTAAGTCGCGGGAACTATGCAATTTTCGGGATGAAAACTATTCTTATGTTCTTTCTAGGGTTTCAAACTTCAAACTATCTCTGAAATTTGTTCGTATTTAATAGAAGAGTGATAAGATAAAAATGGTATGGTACAGTCAAGTGCAAAGATATCGACACGTCCAAAATTACAAAAATATGTATAAACGATCTTAATGTTAAGTGCATAAAGTCGTGTACTTTGGCCGTGTCGATATCTTTGCACTTTACTGTACAATCTTTGAAATTCAAAGTTGGGAGCGCTCCAGTGCCACAAAAAGCTCCAAATTGGCGACATTGCGCCGCGCCCCGTCGCCCGCGCCCGCCGCCCGGGCCGCGTGCCCGCGTCACGTTGCCTACGGTCAGACACCCGCGACTGTTTTGTTTTTCGATTCGCCGCCGCGTCCTACGCTTGACGGATTGGATTTTTAGGCGCGTGACGGCGATAGCGATATGTGCATGATATTGGGCAGGATGTAGAATGCGATTACGATTACCTTTGAAGGTGTGATTCCACCAGTGTGCGGCACTGTGCTGGACATGGACGTTGTATGGCATATAGAAATACAATGTACAGTACAGTGCCGCACACTGGTGGTATTGCACCTTAAGGCCTAATTTGTACGAGTCGAAGCGAGTATCGTGTTAAAACCCAACGTCTCTCTATTTTTAATCTACGCGGCGTACGCCTATCTGACTGTCTGTCTGTCTACGGCGTCGCAGACCACCGTGAATCATTTTTATATGATAGGGGGAAACGAGCAGGCGGCTCACTTGATGGAATGTAGTCACCGCCGCGCCGCCCATGGACACCCATAACATTAGTTGAGTTGAGTTACAGATGCGTTGCCGGCCCTCTTCAATACTGTTGCACATTACATCGTGCTCGTTCCCAAAGTACAGTTTTGTTTGGGAATATAATATTCTAGAATCTCGTTTTCTACGATATATAAATACCTACCCATATTGTGTTCGTACAAGTACAATGATTCGAATTGAAGTTCTACTTTTGTAGAGTCGTTAAAAGTAAATTTTATGCTCTAACTAAGTATAGAGAAAAGTAATTTAGAATTTGTTACAGAGCGTACACAGTGTAATAATCATGTGACCTACAGCCGAGGTGTTAATGCATTTAGTGGCGATCGCTGGCAACGTATTTAAGCGTCCTGGCTTTCACCCAGACCTTTGAATGCCACGAGTATTGTAAGTTCGTACATTTCCAAATTGTTAATACATTGTCGGTACATGAGAGTAATAAGTAAGTATTTTTGAGTGCGTTTTTTATTTTTCCGTCCTAAAACGGTTGAAAGCATTTGGATGAAATTTGTCATGTAAGATAGTTGGATCTTAAGAATTTTTATTCTCACATTCCCACGGGAAAGGGATATACGAATATAAATCCCGAAAATTGTCTAAAGACTTATACACTTATTACTACTTAAACTTAAAATTAAATTTTTAATATTACTTAAACATTTAGGGGCTGTTTCACCATACATTGATTAGTGTTAACTGACGGTTAAATGTGATGCTGTCTCTATTTGTTTTGTTCGAATAGACGGAGACGGCATCACATTTAACCGTCAGTTAACACTAATCAATGGATGGTGAAACAGCCCCTTATTATCAGACTTTTAACGGGTAACATCCAGAACTTCAGTACAACTGCCAGACTTAATAGACCGAAACAAGCTTTTTAGAAAATGTTTGCATACCAATGTTATATTGGGATGTAACTCCGCATTAGCTCTATTTGTAAGACCAATTTAATTTAGCATGTCTAAAGCAAAATAAACTATACTCAGGGGCACAAAATTTGGCCCACTCTACATACAAAATTACTTAATACTTCATACATTTGAGGGCCAGTACCCTTAGTGTAAGTTTTCGGTTACAAAATACGTCTCGATCGCGTTCGCGTTAAAATCTCAATTTATATGGAAATACGAACAGCGACTCTAGCGGAACGTTTGCGATGTTCGTGTTTCCATACAAATTGAGATTTTAACGCGAACGCGATCGAGACGTATTTTGTAACCGAAAACTTACACTAAGGGCACTGATTTTTTGCCGCTCAGTAACTATATTTAATTTCATTTCACTTGAGCGAAGCTAGCGATATAGTAGGTAAAGTCTAGTGTGATGTAAAGCTATTATAAAGTCTCCGTGAATAAGACGCATCGCTTCTCGTCTTATTCCCTCACGATCTTTACTGGCGGGGTATTCAGTGCAGACAGTTGTTTGTCCGTCGGTCACAATCCTCGGTATGGCGACCGCGTCACGTCCCAGCTCCGTGGAAGGTCAAACGGAATTAAGGATTCATCTTTACTTAAAAAAAATGGGTCTTAAAATAACATTGAAAAATATCTGTGGAAAGTTATTTTTTTAAAACTCGAGTCATACATTTGAATCATCATCATCATCATCCCAGCCTACATACGTCCCACTGCTGGGCACAGGCCTCCTCTCAGAACAAGAGCACACCACGCGCGCGCGCGCGCGTACATTTGAATGCGATCACTTAAATAAGAATGTGTTATTTTAATTTATTATTATCACGACTTTAAAAATCAAACAACGCACCTCGTACATTAAACTGTAGCAGCCAGCATTTAAATAATTTGAAAATGGAACGCGGCTCCGGAGAAAAGTAAAATTTAATTTTCAATGCCACAAACTGCCAGTGTTTTGATAACAATCAGCCGTTTCCAACTCCCCCGCCCTTTCGCTTTCATTCATGCCCAATGCCCAACTAAAACAAACTTTATTTCAATTTGTAAATGTGTTTGTTCCTGTGCCAGTTCCATTGCGCATGTGTGCGCCATCGCGGCAAAGATTATGAAACTGACAGAGATAATTAACGTTACTTCAGTTTCAGAGTTATTTCAGGAAGTTCAAATGGGGAGCGCCAAAGTTCGCATACTCTTTGTTAATCATACCGTAATTTTAGTCCGAATCATCGTTTGTCATAATTTTTTTCCCACTGAAACCTCAACTTTTTCTGAAAATTTTAAGTGGTCATCCTATAAAAAACTATAGGTTAGATTAGGTTTGTATTGGATTCAGAGAAAAAAAGAGTTATAAATATAACAAACGATCATTCTGACACACAGTGATCAGTTCGGACTTTCAACAAGTACTTATGCGAGCTGATATGGACCCGTCAAAATGAACTAGAAATTTATTGCTTATGGCTTGTGTTATTCTTAATTAAAGTGAGTATCAGTGGCATGGTATCGTAACAACTCGATTCCCACAGAGTTGCCTAAATGTTTTACATTACATCATTGATAACAAGATTGGCAAAAAATAAGGCTAAATATCTCATAAAGCTAAATAGATGGACGGAAGAAAAAACTAACACAGGTGTAAATCACGCATTTTTAATTTATGGTGTACCTCCAAAAGTTAGCGGAACACTGATTTAGAGCACATAATTCGACAAAAGTTCGCACTGAGACATTCAGACAACTTCAGCATCTGTTTCGATCTCACCTAAAATAATCTTTGCCGCATAGCAGTCTTAAACACATAAATATGTAGGAGGTATCGCCGCAGATAAACTTGTAAAAAGTTATGAATGAAACCGAGAGTGCCCGTAGTAGAGTTGTAGGCCCCGCGCCCCGTGCCCTTCCCCTCCCCGCCGCACTCGATTGCTCCCCGCATTAGTTTTATTCTGTTTTGACTTGTTTTATTGTGAATGGTATAATGTTGTCGCTGTTGTTGCGTTCGAATTTTGAACCGACGTTTAACGATGTCGTTCGTAAATGCTTTTCAATGCTTGTGTTTTGTTTTATAGATGGTGAATTAGTTACGTGTGAGTGCAGGTAAATGTCAAATTATTTGTAAATTATAATACTAAAAAGAGCTCTTCAGCTGAACTTTTAGCTCTACATTTTAGAATTGTACAGTTAAGGTGTAATATCGTGGTTTCAACGTTTTTGATAGAAATGTTCATTACCAGAATTACCTATCATTTTATAGGGTTCATGGGAACCGATTATTAAAAAATCGCATCCCTCTATATTACTATAGGAAAGAAGAAATTAAAGATTGTGTTGAAATTTAAATACAAATTGTAGAAAAAGATAAAGAAGTAGTAGAAAATTGCCAGCTTTAATAATCTAGTCTTTTTGGAAACCTGCACGCACCTGCGAAAGATATATGTGATACACTCAGTTTTCTTTATCTATTGTAAGATGAATTTTATTAAATAGAAGACATGGAAAAATAACAGACTTTTTTTTGGTTTTTCAATAAAAAAAATTCGTCATAAGTCCGATGGTGATTTGGAACTTTGAGATTTACCTTAGACAAATGAACGTTCATGAATGATATAATTTAGAAACTGGATCTCGTACCCCGACTTGATTTCATTTGTCGACAGTTCGAATAACTTACTTAAATATTTCATACGTGTTCCATTATCAATTTAACTCACCCACTACGCCCCCTCCCCCACCAGACAACTACCCTTAAGCGACGTCCTACGTCAGATCTTACCTCGCCCGAAGCTCGAGAGCAGACATTACTCTATTCGTGTGCAGCGAGTGCGTTTAAGCAAAGTGGACGCTACTCCGTCTCAGACCGCTACGTTTGTGACGCCGCTGTGCACACCTGTCTATGTACTCGCCGCTCAGGTACATAGGTTATGTACGTGGGCTATATAACGAGTATAGGCTTAATGTGCAGGAGGCAGCAGTGGCTGCATAGATTCAGTATTGTATCATTACTGTGAATATGGATTTGAATATGTTAGGTCTTAAAGGGTCTTCGTGTGTTCTGTCTTCTGCTTTCGATGCAAGAATCCTCTTCCATTGATCTTTCGCAGAACGAGCTTAACAGAGTCTCAAAGGGCCGGTAACGCACTTGTACCCTTCATGTTGCCGGTGTCCATGAGCGGCGGTGATTGCTTCCCATCAGGTTACTGAGGTTACCCGCGTGCTCTTTTGCCGTGTTTGAGCGTTGAATACATTTTATTAAGTGCCTAAGACTAAAAATATGATTAACCATTTGTTTTTGTTTTACAAGCACTTGGACTATTTTCACAGTTCAATGAACTCTTTAGAAGCTATAGTTTAAGTTCCAATCGATCAGCAAAAATTTGGAATAGATAATTTTTGACTTTTTTTGACGTTAATTTACTTTTAGCAATTTTACATGGCAATTTTTCTTAAACTTTGTCTCACTTATCCGGTACACGTGTACCATATAGCATAATGCCGACCACTATGCCTCGCAAGCAGACGTGCGGGTCCTTTACGGTCGGCGCGCCGCGGCTCGTCCGTAGCTGCGGCACCAGCTGCAGACTCACGCTCAGGGTTTAGTGAGAGACGAGTGATTTCAATCTAATTTTTTTTTATTCGACTAGATGGCAAATGAGCAAGTGGGTCTCCTGATGGTAAGACATCACCAGCGCCCATAAACATCTGCAACACCAGGGATATTACAGATGCGTTGCGAACCTAGAGGTCTAAGATGGGATGTCTTACTCTCCACGCCAAAACACAACAGTGCAAGCACTGCTGCTTCACGGCAGGATTAGCGAGCAAGTGGTGGTAGCAATCCGGGCGGACCTTGCACAAGGTCCTACCACCTGTTCTACAGCCTATTATATTTAGTTCAATCGTCATATTGGCGGTGTTATCAGGTGCACTTGTACCGCATAGCATATCGCCGACCGCTATGTCTCGTAAGCAGATGTGCGGGTCCTTTACGGTCGGTGCGCCGCGGCTCGTCCGTATTATAGCTGTGACACCAGCTGCAGACTCACGCTCAGGGCTTAGTGAGAGACGAGTAAATTCGCTGTATTATTTAGTTTAATGGTCATATTGGCGTTGTTATCCGGTGCACGTGGGCCGCATAGCATAACGCCGACCGCTATGTCTCGCAAGCAGACGTGCGGGTCCTTTACGGTCGGCGCGCCGCGGCTCGTCCGTAGCTGCGGCACCAGCTGCAGACTCACGCTCAGGGCTTAGTGAGAGACGAGTGATTTCGCTGTATTATGTAGTTCAAGCGGTGTTATCCGGTGCACGTAGACCAAGGTCTTAGGTTTGTCCAAGGTGCGTAACTTTGTTTTTTATAACTTCTTTAAGTTAAATTTGTTTCGCGCAGCGTGTAGTTTTGGGTTGAATGACTTTTTGGGGCTACGGAGCGCAGAGGGTTGCAGTGGTTTCTTATCTACCCACAGAGTCTTGCTTCAGCCATTTGCTGGGAAGCCGCAGACAATGTCTGTGGGTAGAACTTTTGGTCTCCGGGTCATCGAGATCTATGTACCTTACGGCACTGCAGCACTGACTGACTGTTTAGAACAAAACGCACGGCGCATCAATAATCAATATTACTTTGACACAACTCCTGTCACGGACGTCAACAAACTATAGTGAACTGTTCACAAAACCGCGCTGTGAACTAATTTTGTGCGCCGCCGTTTTGATGTAAGAAACATGCAGTCTAGTACATAGATGTCAATGAATTCACGCATTAGGTAGGCAAAGGCGTAGCTCATCTAACCCTTCAGCTTCACCCCACTGCACCCCTTGTCGTTATTTACAAGCGCACTAAATATTTCTGTAATAAAAAAATCACACGTATACTGTTAATTTTTAAAAAGATCTCGCCTCTCATCAACATAGTCTCGCCCCAACTGCGTCAGTGCCCGCATCACAGTCTCGACTGCGCGAGACACCGTCGCTACCATGCTAACCTGCATGCTAAGCTCGTACCCCGTGCTATTTGCAGTATAGTATACTATACATGCAGTACAGTATATTGAGTATACTATTCTATAGTAACTATAGGTAGGTATTTTAAGCAGTCACCTGCACCAATATCTGACACAACAAAGTGTGCATAAATATCTGATACTACTCTATTTCTAGGGCGCCGGTAGGACGTGCCAGATATTTTTTTGCACGACTGACATTATGAAAGATATTTTTGTTTTTAATGTTCATTAGTTTTCTAATCGTAATAGGTACCTACACGAAGAATTAATATACTGGAACTATTTATTGTATGAAATTAATATTTTTTGTACAATAAAAAGTTTAAACAAACAAATTGTTTAAAGAGTAGGTACCCCTTAGGCAAGGTCCCGAAGATGCTGGCAGCGTTTCCTCTCGGAATAGACAAACTAATTCTTTGCCCGAGGAAGCTGCCAGCTCTGTAACATTTATTACATTTTTTTATTCGATTGGATGGCAAACGAGCAAGTGGCCTCCTGATCACCACCGTGAGATCACCACCGTCCATAGACACCTGCAACACTAGGGGGATTTCAGATACGTTGCCAACCTAGAAGCCTAAGATGGGATACATAAAGATAAATATAAATTACACTAAATCATTATACCTTATTATACCAAATAAATCAAATTAAACAAAACAATCAAATTAAATTTGTAATTTTACAAAGCATACCAGAAAACTTGAAGTAACTATGTTATATAATTTTAATAAATTAAATAACACAGTTAAAAAATAAACTAAAAGTGCTCCAATATGCATCAAATTCGCTGGGCTACTCGGAAAGAAATCACGCATCACATCTCTATTCTCGACATAGTAATACGTGCGTAGTGTTTATTACCTATAGGTACTATTCACATATCGCGCTATTAGGCATGCTGGTACAGCCTTAAGCAAGCTATAGGTAAGCGGATGGATTACAATTACTAAATGCCGGCCATTAGTTAACTAAGCTTGATTGGCTTAGATGAAATATTAGTGTTCAGCGGATTAATGATAAATATATATACGAATGCATTTCAAGGACGTTTATTCGTTTTTTTTTTGGGTTTCGTACATCAGAAGGAAAAAAATAGAATCTCTATTTGATTGCTCGTGTGTCTGTATTGCTAAAAGTGGCTCCGAAAGGGTAACGTTTCGTGTGCTCTGCCTGCCTCATTTAGGAATACGGGCGTGATGTTTGTGTTTTGTGTGTGTGTCTGTATGTCCTATCTGTCCGTCCGTCACGAAAATTACAAAATTAAAAACATAGTGTAACATTTTGTGTGGTTGATGCGAAAATTTCAAAATTAGGTATTTGCGGTGAAGGAAAACGTCGTGAGGAAACTTAACCTCCCAATTCGCACAGGATTCGCGTGGAAACTACGGTTCAAGCCCTCTCATTCTGAGAGGAGGCCTGCGCCCAGCTATGCGTGTGTAGTCGGACAATTTGATTCCTGATCTACCGTACAACATTTTCATAGTAAATGTCATAATGCATTCCCTTGTCAATCAATGCAATGTCACTATAACTTTCTACGAACAGGTTCCGTAGTTTGACGACCGGATGGCTAAGTGGTTAGAGAACCTGACTACGAAGCTTGAGGTCCCGGGTTCGAATCCCGGCCGGTGCAGTTATTTGTATGAATAATACGAATGTTTGTTCTCGGGTCTTGGATGTTTAATATGTATTTAAGTATGTATTTATCTATATAAGTATGTTTATCCGTTGCCTAGTGTCCATAGTACAAGCTTTGCTTAGTTTGGGACTAGGTCAATTGGTGTCAAGTGTCCCATGATATTTGTTATTATTATTTTATTTTAGTAGGTCACGATTCTGTTGGTTCGAAAGTACGTTCCAACTTATATAGGCTAGGATGGTGATGAACCTTGTAATATATAAGTATCAATAATACAAAGCAAACCCTCGGCTGAATCAATACCTCTGGCCGGCTGTGATCTCGCAGCGGCTGGAACCGCTCGCGCAGAAAAGGGCGCGATCTAATTTCCTTGTCCGCTAAGCGAACAGTATAATTCTTCGGGAGCGCTGGCTCAGCGCGGCCCCGCGTCGGCCGCGCGACTCAGCGTTACTCGCTCACACACCGGCTGCTAAACTGAATAACCTTTCTACATGGATTTATTTTAACCCTTTGGACGCCACGGTCGGCCACAGATGACAAAAAGAAAATCTGTACCCTTAGTGTAAGTTTTCGGTTATAAAATACGTCTCGATCGCGTTCGCGTTAAAATCTCAATTTGTATGGAAACACGAACACTATCTATAATCGGTTTAGCGGTTTAGATGTGATGAAGTAACAAACAGACTTACAAACTTTCGCATTTACAATGTTAGTGGGAAGTGGGACTACAATAAAACGGCTAATAAGTATAAGTCGGGAACGTTTCGAATAGTTTCGAGATTTATGGAAGATCTTTTTCAAGGGATCAATTAGTGGTAAAGTCACCAGCACCAATATCTGACGTAACAACGAATTCATAACATATTATTATTATATTCATAATTTGTACTATTGTTGTGAATAAATGTATTTTCTTTTTCTTTCTTTCTTTTTTAAATGTCTGATACGACTCTATTTCTAGGGTACGTTCTCCGTATTGCAGTATTGTACGTATTGCTTTAAGTGCCATTCGTTTTTAGGGTTCCGTAGCAAAAATGGCAAAAACGGAACCCTTATAGTTTCACCATGTCTGTCTGTCTGTCTGTCCGTCCGCGGTTTTGCTCAGGGAATATCAATGCTTGAAAGCTGTAATTTTGCACGAATATATATGTAAACTATGCCGACAAAATGGTGCAGTAAAAAATTAAAAAAAAATTTTTTTTAGATTACCTCCCATAGACGTAGTGGGGTGTTTTTTTTTCTCATCTAACCTTGTAGTGTGGGGTAGGTATCGTTGGATAGGTATTTTAAAACCATTAGGGGTTTGCTAAGACGATTTTTCGATTCATTGAAGTTTTTGCGAAATATTCAACTTTAAAGTGCAAATTTTCATTAAAATCGAGCGCCCCCCCCCCTCTAAAATCTAAACCGGAGGGTGGATAAATTTAAAAAAATTAAGGATAAATATATCAAACTTTCAAGGAAAACTATAACGGCTAAGTTTGCTTGAGAATTATTAGTAGTTTAAGGGTAAACAGCAGCCTATGGTATAAATTAATATACCTAAACTTGGAAGATTCCGAATAAAATACGAAATTCTTAGAAAAATATTACTTATTTTTTTCGTAATGGCTACGGAACCCGGTTTTGGGCGTGTCCGACACGCTCTTGGCTGGTTTTTTATTTTTGTGTTTAGTTGACAAATGTTTTTATTAATAGTTGTTCAAACTCAAAGTATGCCGCGGCAAAAGTGTGTCTAAACAATCCAAAATCTGAGATCTAAAAAAAATTAGAAAAGAACTCATGATAATAACGGCATAAACTTCTTCGAAGCATTGTTTTTCAGGCTCTCGAACTCTGTGTCAGAGTGGGCGATACGGTATTTTAGCTGCGTCGACACGCGAGCTCTCGCCTCGAGATTACTGCGAAATAGACCCGCGTACACACTAGACCCCCCCCCTCGCACACGTAAGAATTTACCTTTTACGGGAAGTGGAATTCCCCCTACCCTAAGGGTTGGATTTTTTACTCGCATCGGTTCATTTGTTCTACTTGTTTTACAATCGACGTTTATTCAGTATTCATACACGTTGCGAGCAAGCTGAGCCGAATGCTCGGCGGAGCAAAGCAACCTATGTGCCTTGGGTGTATGGGGGTATGTATGTAGGTATAAGCTATGTGTTCGCGTTACATAAACTGAACGGCGACGGCTAGTCGGATCCCGGCGACCAAAATACGGGCACCTGACGCTCGGAGCCCGGAGCGGGCTGGCCCGAGGATACGGTGCTTTTAAGAGCGATTGATTTTGTTTCATTATTTTTATTTCTCTTTCTTTTCGTTTCTGTCTTCGCCAAATGTCACCAGTCGGCTGAAATCGAAAGACAAAGGGTAGGCATTTGCCCAGCAGTGGGACATAAACAAATATCATTTAAATCGGCGAGTGTCTTGCTTCCTTCTGCCTCTGATTTCTTCATTCGCCGCGATCTTGTCATTAATTAACACTTACTGTCTCGCCAGCGTTTTATGGGTTTACCACGTCGTCAACTTACCTACATCTTGTATTTTGGAATGAATTTTGTTAAATAGTATAGTTTAAGTAATACAATGCACAACATACGACGGAGATGAGAAGTACCTGACAGGAGTTTTCCGGGGCAGTGCCTTATTAATTATATTTAGATTAAGCTCCTTTGTAATAATACTTCCATTAATTACACCTTCCTCGCACTTCCTCTCTCGCACACACGTAATTACATCTTCCTTCTACATACCTCCATGGGTAAACCAACATTTTACTCTTTATTGTCATTAAATAAAATAAAAAACATAAAATGAAATATTACATTGAAATTGCACGTTTACTGGAAAAAGGACAGCTGAAAAATATGATCATCACAATAAGCGCTTTTTCTTATAACGTTTACAGTTGTCCAACAAGGTCTAGGTCAAAAGTCTACGTATTCCCCACGTAGCACTCACTGTTTCCGCTAATCGCCCCGCTGTTCGCTCCTCTCGTCATCAAACCAGCATCTTAATTGAACAGCGAGCTCGCACAAAGCCTGCCCGATGCGGTCGCTCGTCTTACAGCACCCACCGATTGTACTAGACGCTGCTTATACCTAGCTATGGCGCTGAGATGTTGATACAAGTTGCGTGGTCATAGGCAAAATTAAAGGCGCTAGGGTGACGGCACCTATCATGGACATGAGGACATGTTAAGCACGTACTTAGTAACAGACGACACGGATTTAATGCCTTATACCTATTTATGAACCTCACCATTCATGAACTTTACTAGTTGTGATCATCAGTTATCAGTTATTATTTGAGCGGAATACTTGGTCGGAAGTCTAGCTTGCACTTGACTAGTTTTTAAATTAGCGTGACAGAGGACACAAAAAGCACCTCCGTCTTAATTTTATAAGTGATACTTTTGTAGATTAAAGAGAAGAATGACCAGCCGCTATTCGTGCCGTTAGCTCTTGTAGGAATCCTAGTAGAACCTTCACGAAGCTGACGACCAAGATATAGTTCAGCATTCTAAAAAACAAAAGTCCAAAACTATCCTCAATTTAAAGCTTACCCGGGCCGCGAGCCAGCTTCATTCAATAGTGCGGCCGCCCGCATGCCGTTGAGTACACAGGCTTATTCAAGTGAGCCAAGCACAAAGGCCCGATACTACGAAAAATATCGGGTACCTGCCCGCGCCATTGTGCGATATTGATACCGGCACTATATGGCCTCGCGGATGCTGCGGCAGGTTCATTATTGAAACTGAAGGCGCTGTTTACGTGCAGATTTCAAAGATTCCTCTCTTCCTGTTTCTTCTACTAAACTTTGTTGATTGGCAGGTAGGTAGGTGATATTATATGTGTGTGTGTATGTGAACTTAAACTCGATATAAATTACCCAGTTTATATATAGTCGAGCAAATTGAATGACCCAGGGTCGAACCTTTGTGCTACTAATGTCATGTTGACATCTCATACTTTTGTCGAGGAAGTCGTAGTGAAATTGATTATTAAAAGGTTCTACCCTGGGCCATGATTCAATTTGTTCGGCTGTACATTGTTATATACAGGAGGGGCATCTAAGAAGACAATCACAACTTGGACCTCATCTGCACTTTGCATTGAGTGACATAAATATTTAGGGGCCAACGAATAACTAGTTTTTGTTGAAAATAAAAATTGATTATATAATTAATTACTCACATAATCGACAGGACAGCTATGTTTTATGTGTTTTTCGCTTATCAGCTATATAGGTTCATTGACAATTAATATTTTCTCCTAAATTAAAAAAAATACTCTGAATAATGTTGGGTGAAAATGTTTGCTGATTGGAATCAGCACACCAGGTACAATTTTTATTTATTCCGTGCAGCATCGTAAAGCAAGCGCCATCGGATACATCCTATACCAGTAATGCCGTACTCCCATAACCGTAACGTTTTCACAGCCTTCGTCTCCGGTCCCACTTTGCTTATTAAACAAACCCAGTCTCTAATAAAATGATATAATTGGCCAAAAATATCGGACAATTTAAATCTTTAATTTATAAAATAAGATATTGTTTTCACACCGATGTACTGGTTAAACATGTCACCACCTATTAGCCCTATTTATAAGGCAAATTTCACCATGTTTAAAGCAAAACCTTGTTCTATCGAAGGTGCGATCGGTTACATCTGCAGAAAAAAATAATGACCCTTGTTGACACATTGACTGTAATGTTGCTAATTTAGTTTTTTAAGGTGACAAACAATTTTTTTTATCTACTATAATATAGTGGTTACCAACATATATCATCGTTAAAAACCTAACGGCATTCCTGAAATTTTGCGGCTGAGACTCTGTTTGTATGAAATTCAATTGAGACTAATCTAACCATAATATCCCAGTATTCATCAAAAAAATGTTGCCGCTAGCTTTTCACTTGTCTAAAACACTGTTTTTTTAAAGTTGACTAGATACTAGAACTCTCATTATTCATTAATATTCATCATTCGTCTATATTTTCTTTCCAACGCTGTTAGATAAACTCGCTTCGACTAAGACCCAATTTTCTTTCTCCCCGCCGCGCGTCCCATTTTATTCGCCGACTCAAGCCACGAACTCGGAGTATTTTCGCTTACGCTTCTTTACGATCGTCCGGCGCTGACGACGTCTCGTCAACTCGACAGACTCGTCACTCGCAACGACCGCCTTCGTGCAGCGAACGACGGAACACCTCTCGTTTTACGATATTCGCTTTGATCCCGCGTCTGCAGCTGCATACGGTGCAGTATGCCAGCGCGGAACGCCCAAAAGGCGAATTTATAGGTGAGTGCTTGGAAATGCTATATACTCGCGCTGCGAAGTTTCGAATTCGATATCACGAGTTAAAGTTAGATATATTTAAGTGAATACGAGTAAGTTTAAGATTAACGTACCTACATCACGTAACAGAAGATGTGAAGAATATATTAAATGGTATTGCTTATATTTTCTTAATACAGATACAAACACAGAAAGAAGTAGGTGCAAAGGCGAACTTAACGTGAAGTTCTATGAGTACCTTGAATAGTTGAATTAGGTAGTATCGAATCATCCGAATCGTGGGGCACTGTCCAACTTTTTTAAACAAAAAGTTATAGTGACTTCGCATTGCTTTACGAGTACGAAGGAATTAATTTGTAACACCGGCATCGGTGTAAAATATACTGAGCGGCAAAAAATATGGTCCTCAAATGTATGCAGAAATAGGTAATTTCGTATGTAGAGTGGGTCAAATTTTGTGCCGCGGAGTACATATTATTATTGAGAGGTCTATACTTTCTGCCAATAATCGGCTATGCAGTTTGGTAGAGGTATACAATACAGTGATAAATATTTTTGCACTTGTTTTTTTTTATTTGTGCGACGAGATACACGACGAGATCCATCTACAGTATAGGGCAGGGATGGGGAAACTGCGGCCCGCGGGCCATCTCCGGCCCACGACCATCGAACAAAAATCAAGAGAAGATTTTGTATTGTTAGAAATTTCATTCTCATTGGCACTGGCCAGCTTGGCACGCGAAGGTAAAAGTTTCCCCATCTCTGGTATAGGTAGGGTATGCCTTCACACACATATCGCTTCTACTGACACGGCCCTGTGGCTCTGCAGATCTCCAGGAAAATTATTCATAATTAGTTAATCACAGAGTTTTAAACACTCCGCCAACCCATAATCGGAACTAATTCTCACGTATACCGTCGCACGGCCGTCGTAAAGCATTGTCGTTGATCCCGCTGCAGCCGTATCCGGTCGTATCGCCGCGCTGGTCGTTCGCCGGGACCGTAAACTTGCCGTGCCAAGCTGCTCGGGGTCGATAATCATATTATCCGAGGTTAAAACCAAAAACCATGTTCACACAGTATTCTTAACTATTGGATTGTTTGATCTAGTTTTTTACGAGTACATTTTGGAAAACTTGGCCTTGTTGATTGACTTGAACTGCAAAAGACCAAAATTTGTAACGAGTCATTACTAATGACAACTTGCATTATTTTTAGCAGATGTTTTAGATTACAAATTTGCATAAAAGTGTATTACTCGTTCAAATTGAAACGACAAAGTCGGGGGTTTCAACTTTTCTATCTTGGTTAGCTTATGTAAGACTGCACAGCCACAGCCACCGTCAGTGCTGCACGTCAGACCGCATCATTCACGGCCTATGTGGCATTTACCACCGTATCACCGCGCCGGCGCCGCTGCGTGTATCGCCATAGATATTGCTATGACATTTTTTGCAGGAAATTGAAGCTCATGAGCACTTGAACGCGTCAAAAAGATAATTCGCCGCTTTGTTTAAAAAGAGAATACTCTTTCTTGCTGCTTCGTTTAAAAAGAGAATAGGTTCATTTGGCTTGCTGCTTTGATAAGATGTTTCCTGTGTATATTAATTTTATGATGTCTTTGGCGCTTGAGTGTGGAGACATGGGATTTAATATACATACCTATTTAAAACGGGGATTGGATCTGTTCACGCATGACTCTTATACAGGAAATAGAGCCGGAACAGTCGGAAAGACTAATAAACTGAGTCAAATTTAATAGGTACCTTTAAAGTACAAAAATTAAAATTCCTGCAGTGTGAATTTGCTTGACTTTGAAGAGAGGTGACAAATAAGTCATAATAAGCAAACGTCATAGAAAGCATAATCTTGAGAAATAAGAAAACCTTTCTAATTTTGTTTAGCATTTAATTTAATAGAGATAAAATGATTTTAAACCACTGGATCAACTCTTGGTCAGCAATTTGCTGTCGTGATTTTCAAAGACTCTTCAGTTTCAAAAAAATAAATTTAATGATTCATTTCATTAAGCAGTTCTTGTTTTTAAAAATCATTGGTATTATCATCCCATTCATGATTTAGGTAACCTAATTCAAGATAAATTTAACTCTCTATTTTAGAGGGTGGGTGATGATGGTTTTGGAAATTATGTTGGTCACTATAATCCAACATAATGTCTTAAAAGTAGGTCGCAATAACCAATATGTTACAAAAAACTAACTGAACAGTCACATACCTAGGTATATCTAGACTTTCACATACACAACAAAAACTTCCATGGTTTTGTAACTGGCCAACCATCAAATGAAAATACTAACAAACACTATAGGTAACTTGCTAAAGAAAATTTTAGCGGCCATACATAGTCTGTGAAAGTCTCAGTAATAGGGTTCCGTTGACACCCTTTACGTACGGAACCCTAAAAACTGTTACGTGTAAAAATAATAATACTGGAATTTTTCCCAAGGTTCTACCTACTTTGCAATCACTCTATGATATTGACATTTGACATGCAAAGACAAAAATCCATGATTACACTCCGAAACCATCATATTAAAAGCAAACAAACACAACATGAGTCTTAAAAGTAAGCTAGATGTTACTGCTGACATAGTGGTATAAAATTACTTATCTACATCCTTATATTAAGCCCTCTATCATGCGTTCAAGAGCCATTGAGAATGACCTGCATTGCAACCTATGTCTGCTGAACTATGTCTGCCCCACGAGCTCCTGCGCCTGAAGATAAAGCCCCGCCACCGCTCCGGTGCGATAATGTTCATTACGATATCGATTTCGGTATCGTAATGACTATTACGTTACTGCCGTGTTCATAAAAGAATGCAGTGTCGTAATGCTGGTCATTATCTAGGTAGGATCTAGGATTTACTATATGGGTGTAGATAAAATTACTTTCTTATTAGATAGTAGGCGTGTGCGGTGTACGATTTATGTCGATAAACGGTAGTGCGTTATGGCCTCTGGAGTGCGGTTGGCGAGCACCCGCGTGGTCCCAGTGGCAGGTGGCAGAACGAGCTAAGGAGCTCATGTCGATAAAATCGGCGTAAATAAAGCCATTTGGTACGTGACGATCAGCAACCGGTCTCGCCCACCACACCCCTGGGACGTGGCTCAGCGTGGCTTGATTGTCTTGGAACGAGGAGGCTATCCAACTTGTAATTGTAATTCACGTGATCTCGTTGCTGGATTACTATATATTTTGTTTTAAAGCAGCCGTGAAGTATTAGTTCTAGCAGTTGAATTGAAATTCTCGGGATTTCTCATAAAATCTCGTGAGAATACCCAAAAATCAAAAACTACATCATGTTACCTACCCATAAAATTCGTTAATCTTGATCATGATTCATTTTGTTGTTGGCTTATGTTACCTGATTCCAAACAATGTGATTTATATACTCAGCGGAATAAAATTTGGCTCACTTTACATACAAAATGAATAGCCTAGGTATCACTTTTCAGGGCCAGATTTTTTGCCGCTCGGTGTATTGTAACACAAAAAGAAAAAGTAGTGTTAGGAAGCTATCAGCTGGTGTGCATTTCCGAAAAGTCCTACGAGCACCTTTGAACTTACACTGTGTTAGGTTAGGTACCACCAAAATGTACGGTTGTCTAAACGGTGAACCATAGTATAAACATGTGTCAGTAGAATCTGTCATTTTAGGAATGCCTAAGGTTTTGTGGTAAGGCCATTAGACTGTTATCATTCATGATATATCGTCATCTTATCACCGTTGATTCTGTGGAACTCTGAACTGGCATTTTATTCCACATTTTAAGTAATATCTATTTTAGGCACTCGTTGAAACTAAAAATAAATAATTAGCTCAGCCATAGAAGTTTTATTACGTTTGACGATGATTCATAATATTTAATCTAGGTACCTCTCTAAAAATCCTGATAGGTGACTAATGCCAGTATTAAAGGCACCCGGGTCCTAAATACTAGGGCGAGCAAAACCCTATTGGCTATGATACGCCCACCGCCGCGGAATTATGGGCCATAACAAATTACCCGAGTGGAAGGCAGATGAACGCAAATAGTCGCCGATATAAAGGTCAGCCGCGCGTGGGCTCGCATTTACATAGACGACTTAAGTGGACAAAGAAAATAATTAGTGGGAAAATCTGAGCAAATACCTACTCGTACCTAGTCGCAAGGAATACATGGTAAACACACTATATAGACGTACACATGACGTCAAAGCTTTTCTAGTAAAAATATATTTTATAAAAGCCATGCATGCCACGCTCACAAAAATGAAATTATTTAACTACACTACAGTTTTAAGAATCCTTTGGGATATCGAATGATAAAAACGTCCAACAAAACTCTTTCATAAAGTATCTTTGCGCTCAACGTACGTAAATTAATTAGTCTATCAATACGGTGGACTGGCGAGCGCGAGGCAGTCATTAGACGCGGGGGCCGCCACACACGCCCCCCGTGGGGGCCGCAGGGGGCCGAGGCGGTATCTTGCTCTTTTTGCATTTCTTTCCGATGCAAATTTCTCGTCGCGAGTAACGCCAGCATGGAAATGGGAATTGAGAATTTTCGGTAATGTTTTTTGGGGCGCGCCGCTCATTACGGCAGGGCCGAATCTCTAATGAATAAAGGAAAATCACATTTTCAATTTGAACATTTATGTCTCCGCTTGTTAGCTGTAAATTAGGAGCCGTAGTGGCTCCAAGTGGGCACGGCATCTACTTTTTATGAGCGTCGCGCATCGCGGGACAAAGGAAATTTCAGTTTCATAATCGAATGTCGGGTTTTAATTAAATTTTCTTTGTTCGCGCGGAGCGGTCCGGATGAACCCGTTCGGGAATCGACGGGATCTAATTCGCGTTTGGGTACGTTCGTGTTGCGAACGATTATTCCCCGGGGTCTAGGCACACGCGTCGGGCAGGCGACTCGTAAATCAATATCGGCGGACCCTTATTAATTAGTGCGTTCGTTCCGCGGCCCCGCGGCCCGGGGGCCCCCGCGCCGGTCTTCCGGCTCGCGTAGAACGTTTTTAATTAGTACCCCCAAAGGGAACGGAAGCTCGTAGGCAGCCGCCGTGTTGACACCTTGCTCGCTGGAACTTAATAAGAGTCACGCGGCGCCGCGGCGGTAATGAAGGCCCCGCGCCGGCTCAGCGCCGCGCCGCCGTCGCTGCGCTTATTAATGTAGCCTTTTGTTGCAAAACCTACACAAGCGCTAGGGGAATGAACTCGTAATAGATATTAAATACCTCTTTCACGTTCGTGTCACATATAGGGAAGGCAAGAGAGCGCTTTCTAGTTTCAGTTCTTTAGTCTTTATATAGTTGTTCCGGCGTTAGGTAGTTTGCGGAGGATCTTATCGAACACTTTTACTTACTGCGTATTTTTATAAAAAAAAAATCTCTAAATTATGTTAGTTAGACGAGATCTCTTATCACGGATAATTTCGCCGCTGTACTTCTTTCTGTTGACCTATTTTTTTTATTTGAAATAGACTTTGTTTACGTACTTACATACATGAAAATGAAAGAAAATTAAAATGCAGACATACTGAAAATGTATACACACCTACATACATTCAAAAGCCTTATATATATCTAATCCACTACTAGTTATTTAGATGTGTGCAAGACTACTACTATGCGATTCCATATACCTAAATCAACGCTTGTGTCACACAGCTAACGTGTTCCAAACTCTGTACATACGAATTTTCTGCGTGAAAACTCATACATTTCTCATAAACGTGGCCATCTCATTACAGGTGAACTAGCATGATAAAGGTTAAAGTTCATCATCTTTACAGCCATGTTAAGAAGGAAACTTGGATAATTATAAAACAAGTCACAATTTTATATTCGTTACATTAAACTCACGTAAGTAGACGCGCTCTTTCAGGCTTCACAAACCGATGAACTCACGTAAACAATAAGTTGCGCGTAATCTCCGCTCGTTACGTAGGTGTGTCATCAAGAAAAGATTATCGGCCGATGTTGTAAATCGTGCCTGCGGCGAGCGCGGAGCCCGGAAGGCGGGCGCGTCCCCGCGGGCGCTCCGTCCGGTGCGGCGTCAATTAGACGCGGGGAGGCCTGCCCACGTACGCGCTCGGTACATGCCCGGAAACTCGAGCCTATATGTACAGCGGTATATAGCGTGTCCGCCTTCGGCACCGTAATTAATAGCGAGAGGTCGAATCGGCCGTCGTCAGCCGCCTAATCTTGGACCCTAATTATTATTCAGAGAGTTTTTCCACCGCTTGTTTATACCGTGCCAAGCTCTGATGAAAGAAAATTGTTCCCGCGCCAGACGCTGTTTTATGTTCTTCCGCTGTCTTCTTAACGTGAAATGTTTGCCGAATCGTAAACGTAAATTGGACGTTTGCCTCATTATGATTATTGAGTTAGCTTTATGTTCTCGATTCTTTTGGGGGTTTCACTCGTAGGGGGGGGCGTGTTGTGTTGCTCGCGGTTTGTGCGCGCTCTGTTTTTATTGCTTTCGTATCGGACTTTGCCTTTCCGAGCGGCATGCTTTTAGTTCGTAAGTTTATTTTCTAAAGATGAAGTATATTTGCAATAACAATTTTTAATTAAAAATTGGATTACATGTTTTTACAAGGCTTTATTTGACTAACAACTGTTTGTTTGTTCGGCTCAAATATTTCATCATCATCATCATTCCAGCCTATATACGTCCCACTGCTGGGCACAGGCCTCCTCTCAGAACAAGAGGGCTTGGGCCATAGTTCCCACGCGGGCCCAGTGCGGATTGGGAACTTCGCACGCACCATTGAATCGCTTCGCAGGTTTGTGCAGGTTTCCTCACGATGTTTTCCTTCACCGCAAAGCTCATGGTAAATTTCAAATGTAATGCCGCACATGAATTTCGAAAAACTCAGAGGTGCGAGCCGGGGTTCGAACCCACGACCCTCTGCTTTGCTCAAATATTTATTATATTATAAATCACATTTCGTCCACTGCTAGTGATCGGGCTAATTTGAAATTTGGTATAGATAACTTGAAAGTACAATAATAATTTATTAAAACTATTTTTATTATCATGCTGGGCTAAAAAGATACTCGACTTGGCCTCTGATACTAAAAACGTGGTTTTCATACTTCTTTTTTGCGTTTCCTTTTATACTTCTTTAAATTTCTGCTTTATAAACAGTGACTAGTTATTTAGCATTCTATCAAACCGGCTTATTTGACAGCACAAAACATCGAATTAGTTTTCGCCGCGGCGAACTAAAAGTCCATCCTCCATTAGGCTTTAATATCGCGCTCCGGAAAAGTTGTGGACAATAAAAGTTGTTTACCGAAAGTGGGTCAAAGTTGCGCCGTAATATGTATGTAAGCGGCCTGTCTGGCGCCCCCCCCCCCCACACGCGCCGCCGCCGCCGCCGACGCAGACAACACGCTTACAGAATTCAAATATTTTAATTGAATTTATTGTACCAGATACCACGAAATTAATGGCGGCGAGGTAGATCCAAGAGGCGTTGGTGGAAACGACATAGACTATATTCCTTAATGGCTGACCGGTCGCTCAAAATCGGGATAAATGGGAAAAATGGGAGGCTTTTTCCCGCCGGTAGGGTGGTGTCCAAGTTCAATAAATGTTTTGTTTTTGGGTTGAGTCGCCGTATGGACCAAAGACACTAGGTCCTTGCTGTTATTAACTTGATTTTTTGTTCAACAATGTTAAATAATATTGTAACAAGATTTTTACCTCAGGATACCATCAGGATAGCGTCAGATTCGGAGGTTATTGCCCGTGAAGGGGTAACGTTGTGTTTCATTAAGGGCTAACAAATAAGATGCCATTGAATATGGTGGGTACAAATGCGACGGAAAAGATGCACCAAAATGGTTTTAGAAGATGATCGATAACTTTCTACGATAAAGTAGGTAGGTTATAAACCATTTAACTATAGACTTTAATGGTTTTTGAATGCTGCCGCGTTGAAATCTTAGGATTTACTACAAGACAGGGTTTCTTAGGGGTCCGTAGCATGTGTATCAGGGGTCCGCAGTATGTCAGTCTGTAAACACATTTATTAGGAAATTTACAAAAAAATAAGAGTCCATGAAATTGTTTAAATTATGAAAGTGGTCCGTGACTGCAAAAAGTTTAAGAAACCCTGCCATAAGCAGTCAGAAAGGGGTAACTCAGAGTAATGAAAGGTTTTGTTCATTGACGCTTTGCTGGTTAGTTTACGTCTTGATAGTAGATACAAAAATAAGCTTACGCTTATATCCTTTTGGAGTAATTTGGTTTCTTACTTACATTATCCCTTCGTATGCATGTTAACATTTTTCAAATTTAAGGATTTTAGCTTCGATATTTCAGACTAAAATATTTAAATTTTGACAAGTTTTATGAAAATGATTTATGTGTACGATAATAATATCAATTTATCTCAAAAGACACAGATTTCTCTCGTACGTGTTGGGCTGGCGGTTCGTATTAGAAGATGCCGCCCTATCGAGCCTTCTTTATAAAATAAATGTTTTGATCAATTCTTGCCTGAAAGTACTTTGCTTTTAATATTTTAATCGTTATAACCATGAAATTGTTGGTGTCCAGTAATTAAAAAAAAAGGTAATGACCAAGAAGTCTTACGAGTATATATGTCATCCTAAGTTTAACGAGTTTGAATTTTTAACATATCATTTTTCTGCTACAAATCCAAATGTAAGTAAAAGAGCATTTGTTTACTTCTGATGACTTTTTCCAATAGACTTTGTTCAAAGTAACTACTTTCCTAATTAATATAATATAAACTTTGTGGTTAAAAATGTTTTGATTGGTTGGTTAAGGCTGGACTGAAATGCTGAAAACTGATAAAATAATACAAAAGAACTATGAAACTGGGGTTCGACTAAACAAGCTAAAAAAGATGTTCGTGCAGACGGGCATGGGGAGGCCAGATGGGGACTCTCCATTTTGTTCCATAGAACTACGAAAGCTTTACCTAATAAGTAAATAGAGTTTAAACTTGTGCACCGTTATTGTTGCAATTTTGACGACTATATTTTTAAAATTCTTTTCAAAGACGTTGTTTGCAGTTTGACCAAAAGTTTGTTTTGTTTGTTTGTTGTTGAAGCAGTCAAACTATAAGAGGCTCATGTTATAATTACCCGCTTCACCTATAAGTTTGTCTAAAACTATTTACTTACTTTGTTCATTTCTTTTCTTACTATTTTTAACTCCACATTAAGTCAATGCTTAAAGTTCATCTAACCATCAAAATGCTTTAACCCTAACGTCCTCAAGCGTCCCCGTAATCCCATATTGTACCAATCGTTCTCACACACTCTTATCAGCGTTATTTACCTCGCCTTATGTACCCATGTATCTGCGTAGGTAAATCTGAATACAAATGAAGACATTAGCCGAGTTCGCTCGTTAGTCCTGGACTACGTACACTGGAAGGACCAAAGGGGTTTTATGGCGGTACTAAAATTCAATTTTATGCAAGCCTTAACAATTCTTGGTGCGTTGGTCTGACGTATTTTTGGACTCGGCAGTGTAATGGCAGTGGCATGTGTTGGCGGAGGTTGTTTTTTTCCGAATGGTTTTTGCTGATAAGCCACTGATGGTTTTTACTGCTTACTAGAGAGAAAATGAGCTACCGGACTGGGCGGTAACAAGGATCAGGCCGGTCGCTGAGCAAGATGCTGAGGTTGGAACTTAAAGCCGTTTTTTATAAACTTTGCATCGTCGATGTTTAGTGTTTCAAGGTTAGTCGGTGGTCTAGGTTCTTTGTCATTACTTAACTTAACCATGGGCATTAGGGTTGAAGACGAATAAGTGTAACTGATTGACTGATTCTTGATTGATGGCAGATTAGATTGATTTATTGCATGGTTACATCAACTGTCATTAGATGTATTATATTGTACAACTATACTAGCATATCATTTGCTGTACTAGTATCTGTCCTACACTGTAGTATATTTGTGCAGACTGAAATATATTACTTGTATCATTTGCTGGAGAGTACCTGTATTAATTGATGATTGTAATTATTGATGGTCGCAACCGCATATTAACTCCATAATACATCCCCTCTTATTGGGACTGTGATCGATGCCAGCGCCACATAGCGGTGGCTACTGGGTATGTGTTGTCACAATTGTCAAGCGAGAAGTCAGTAAACATCGTAATAATTACAATGAAATGTCATGATATTATGTGATCATTTCGGCTCCCCCCGACCACCTGGGTTTGAGTACACTTGTCGCGCGTGTGGCCGCGGGATCCTATCCAGAATCGACCTTAATTAGTCACGTTAGTTATGCCGTCGTGATGCTATTTAAATCATCTGTAAAAGATAATATAATATTATTTCGGCTCCCCATACTCTGCACGATCTCAATAGAAGTAGCTGCTCTGTCCTTTCCAGAGTCTCTCGCTCCTCGCCGCAGTCCAAAGAGGTCCGCCTTCGCCTGGAATGGGTATTGAATATTTGGATACGTAAGTAGTTTTCATCTGGCTCGCTGTCCCCGGCAGAATTACTGGGTGTTCAGGTAGCCAGGGTAAGATTGGAGCTGGTTGCTGTGCGGATGTTGAATAGAAAGCTTTCCTACTTAGATGATTTTGAAACGATTACTTTCATTCTTTAACATGATGATAAAAGTTTAAATGGGTCAATATCTTATTTCTAAGAGTAGATTTATCTCACTCTCTCATTTCTCAGAAAACAAATTGTAAGTATTTCTTGTTTTCTGACGGTTGGGTTAGCTTTAGTTATCGCATTGTCTTCCTACTTATAAGCACGAATAATACCTAGTTTTTACTAAATACCTATCTTGCATGTCCGTTCTGTATAGGCAATATGTAAACAACTTGACCTGACTTGAACGATTTCACTTATTTACCGCAAAGAACTCTAAGACTACTAGGTACATATCATATATTTGAGTATAGAAGATACCTGCCTTATTTACGTATCAAGTAAAATTAGCTAACAGTCAGTCAGTTAGTAACAGTTGCTACCTGCTAGTGTTGCTAATGTTAATACAGAAATCTTTCTGAATCTTTTTGAGGGTTCCGTAGCTAAAATTGCAAAAACTGAACCCTTAAAGTTTTTCTTCTCTAACCAAATCAACCACTATACAAACACCAACCAAACCTCTTACTCTTTTAATCCGTGCTGATTATTCAAGCCCCTTACCGACTTAAGTCATGTCTCATCGTTTCGAACAATGCCCCTTGCCCACTGCCCACCCCCACTGGGGGGCTGACCGGTGGCCGCCTGTCTTAATCCGCGCGCTCGCGATTACGCAGTTACTTCTGACACCGACTGTACCGAGCTATACTTAGTAGCACGGATTTGTGGTGCACTGAAGCGTTTTTTGGGAGCGAAATGAGCTTGTGGCCTGTTTGTTTGATAACATATCGAAAATAAACAAGTGCTAGTATTATAATCGTACTAGCTTTTGCCCGTGGCTTCGCCCGCGTGGAATTCGGCTATCGCGCGCTGTTCCCTCGGGAACTGTGCATTTTTCCGGGATAAAAAGTAGCCTATGTCACTCTCGGGCCCATAAACTATCTCTTTGCCAAAAATCACGTCGATTCGTCGCTCCGTTTCGACGTGAAAGACGGACAAACATACAAACACACACATTCGCATTTTTAATATTAGTATAGTATGGAATATAAAGCCTAGGTTAGACAAAAAAAAAACCTGCGAGTTGCAATACAATGCGTGATTGTAAAACTCATTTAAAGTGGCCAATCACGCAATTTTTCTTGTCTTTTAAGTTTCTTGCAAATCTGAAATTAGGTTTAAGGTATTTTTAAGTAGAAGTTGTCAAAAATCCTAAAAATATTTCGTCGTTTGAATCAGTCAGGTTTTTAGCGCGTAACTTTATATTTAGAATTCGTAATTAATGTATTAAAACATAAATAAATGTCATAGAAAGATTTTTGATTATTATATTTACTATGGACAATTGCTAGTTTAAATTACGAGTAATTCTTGCATATTTATTTATTTACTTCAGGGGTCTCGGAAACGGGTCTCAACGAGTACCTACAATAAAATTAGCTAATATAAGTGGGTTTTCGAAGACGAATATCTAATCGATCTAGCTAGTCTTATCTCTAGAAAAATGCGTGCTTTCGAGTTTTAGCCCTTTGAGTTGTCCACCCAATGCCCAACCAATAGCTACATTGTATATTCCGTATTCGTGATTAAGCTAAGCGTCATTCGAACAATTTCAAAGCGGCTTTTTATCCAAATGATTAGAGGTGAGACGTACAAGGCAAAACGCGGACTGAGTCTTGCGAGTACGCGTCCACAAAAAGACTAGATCCAAAGACTAGGTCTACGAGTATCTACGAGTACTTAATTCATTGCGTAAACAAAATTATTCCCGTAAATGCGCTCCCGTGATTGCGTATAAACCGTACTAGTTTTAGTAGTTTTACGAATATCGAACTACCGTATTCCGCGTCATAGTTCAGTCTTCACACTTCATATTTTTTCAATTTTAACATATTAAATACCGACTAAAAACTTCCCTTCATACTTTACACAGGCTTAGGACTGGTAGCAATTTTTATAAATTTTTCAATAAAAAAGTGTTCATGCTTGTTTTCAAGTTGGCGGAACGTTGTCAGCCGCCGTACTCCTAAATACTCGTACGCTAAAAGAATCGCGGGCGGGAACGCGTACTCACGCGTCCAAGCCAAAACCTATTCCAAAAACCTATTCCAGTAAATACGTCTTACCTCTACAAATGATGTGATTGTCTGAGACTTATGTTCGACTACATTCCTCATGGCTGGCGAAGATGCGGCCCGAAATAGAACACGCTTGATTAATAAAATAAATTCCCATTCAGCCTGGGCTTGAACGGTCAGATTGCGTCGTCCAGGGTGTGTGCAGACACAGACAGAGGCAGGGAATTCCACTCCTTAGCTGTTTGGAAATTAATAGTCGTTCTAGGGATTCTGACAGGGTGTGTCAAAGATCACATAAAATTTTAGGGATTCTGACAGGGTGTGTCAAAGTTCACATAAAATTTCAATTCCATTTATTGAGAGTCCGAAAATGATTTTCGTAAAATTTTATACCGTTCCTATTACTAATTAATTATGAAGTCTCTGTTACTAATATTATACCTGTTTTCTTTTAAATTAGGTAATACCATCAGTGATCATAAATCCCGTCTATTCATAACATTAAAAAAAAGAAAAACAATTAGAAAAAATAAGCTAGAGGTAAGTCCCGTGATTATGCTTTGTGGGATGCGGCAGTAAATTAATACTATAATATTTAACCTCATAAGACTCAGTGCTTAGGGCATGCATAGATCAAAGTAAATTTTTCATGATAGACAAATTCTACAGATGCCAAAATGCCGTTTGACCATGAAATTAACGTTAAGAATCATACTGTCACTTGCTTCAGTCAATGCCTTAGAAGTTGAAGCGTATGTTAATTTACTTAAGAGGCTCGACCAGCGCTAAACCCAGCCCACGTAAACAAAAATCAGTAGCTGTTTTCAAAATAATCTAAGTGATATCCCAGCTACTGGCAAAGTTTTATTTATTTCAAATTCACAGCGTTACTGTAAAAACCAAAGCACTGTACGACTTATGTAGAATGAATAAAGAAAAAATCTGTTATCTGAGTTGGTAAAAAAATATTATGATACCGTCCCCCATTGCTTTAAATGCATGTGAACTCACATAATGCTTAAGGCATTGGGCAAAGTTTTCAATATGAATGAACACTCTCTATTGTGGCCTATGCAGTGCTTTGAAGTTTGCACTAGGTGAAAGACAGCAAAACGCCTATGCGTTCAAAGCACTAAAAGACAGACATATAGACATATAGACAGAGATATAACTTTATTTCGACATCAAATTTAAAATAATACACAATTTACAGAAACGAAAAAATTTGATGACGTCGAAAAGGAACTTGACTCAGCATTATGCTGCAGTAAGTATATATGCCTACTACAGCGCTGATTTTCAAAGCTGTCTTACGCTTACTGTAAAATTGTGATGTCGTGATATCACTTAGGCAGAGTGTAATAAAGCTCCAGTTAGTTGGAGCAGCGATCGGTACATCAATCAAGTTATATCCGAATCGCCTGCGTGGACCGCTGCAGACCGCTTGTCTAAGCGCTAAGTGATTACTTTGCGCAAGCGACCGCTTCAAAGGACACGGTACTAGTCGCCCCCCCCCCCTCTCCTCTCAGTTGGGCTGAGATAATCCGAGAGTTTATCTATTTATTCATTTATCAATGAAAATTTAAGAATACGAAAGGTTTAAAAATAGATACACATAGAGAATCATTGACTTAATTTACACATGCATGCCTATCCCAGTTCCCTACTAGCCAAAATGGCCGCCACTCAGCTCATGTATCACTAAAATATCTGGAGATAATTTCGTGACACTGATTTTAAGTGACTGTCACCAAGCACACGCCCCAGTCTTCACTAGCTTACGACGAAAATAAAACAAGGATTCCGCTTACAAATGCACTGTAAATTTCAAAACATGAAAATAGTCACAAACATATGATAACCAAAATTATCTAATCACAAATAATAATAAAATAAAAAAAAATTACGACTTTTATAATGACATGACGGTGCCGCATGCCGTACCGTTATTAAGGCGAAAGTAGTGATGACCTTGTGCATACGAGCGGAGAAGGTCACCTCTCCCAGCGCGCCTGTTCTGTATGTGATTATATAGTCTAGTTTCATTATTTCACACTTTTAGATCTATAATGTTGATAAGATTGAATGTTCTCATCCACTCAAAGGTTTTCTTTTTTTTTAAACAGCTATTTTTTGCGTAAAACACTATTTATTTATACATTCATACGATTAAATATTTTCTGTAATTTTTAGGTGCGCAATAATTGATGATGAAGTTGAGGTCCCGGGTTCGATTCCCTTGTCGGGGCAGATATTTGTATGAAAAATACGAATGTTTGTTCTCAGGTCTTGGGTGTTTAATATGTATTTAAGTATGTATCTATCTATATAATTATATTTATCCGTTGCTTAGTACCCATAACACAAGCTTTGCTAAGCTTACTTTGAGACTAGGTCAATTGGTGTGAATTTTCCCGTGATATTTATTTATTTAATACAAGCTTTTCTTACTGTCTGTACTTTTTGTTGACTGAACTTGCATTATTATTATTGTGTAAAAATAGCGTGATAAGTCCCATATATGGTATTTTGACTATGTGTACTTGCATTGTCACCCAAACTACATTTGCACCAAATTTCAAGTCGATGCTATTAACCGTTGAAGAGTTCCGTCCTGCGGAGACGATCCTGGCTAGACTACCAGGATGTCACTACTAGATTATTGTATTGTCACGTGATTTACATAAGTATGCCAAATTTCAAATCAATCCTACTACTGGAAGTTGGTCGAATTTAATTTGCAAGATTTGACTACAGACAGACAGACAGACAACGGGACAGGTGAAACTAAATAAAAGCTTGTAAAAAAGTCGCTTGTCTTTTACCAACTACTTATTAATGTAGTTTTGCTACTTAATTTTACATTTGATTACACGTTTAGCGAAGTTGTTTCCACGTCGCCGCCAGAACTCGGACGCTGTGATTTTTTTTAAAACACAAAGGAATTTTGGAAACATCCACGGACAGCCGGGCCGGCCACGGACAGGAGCCCGCGGGCTTGGCAGAAAGGGGCCACACCAGCCATAGATTTGTTTGTCGATGACTGTACCAATTAGTCGGTTTGCACTGCTTCTGTACCGGGTGATCCGGGAGACGTGAGCAGGATTGCACCCCCTAAGTAAAACCCCCACATTTTTAATTGCAGAGTGACCATGCGCCTAATAAATAATTTATTATGTACTTAAGGTCACCCGATGTGAAGCAAACACCGCCGCCCATCACGAGGGGCATCACAGTAGGGATGGCGATTCTTTCCAGAATAGATCGATTCTCGAATCGATCCGAATCGAGGCCTGAAAAATCGATTCACAAAAAAATCGAAGTCAAAAAGATCGATTCTCTAAAAATCGATCTTTTCCTGATTTGCTTTTCTAGCTCGTACTTTCAATATGTAAATCCAATTATGGAAGAAATTACCTTAGTAGGTAATCGAAATCCGCAGTTCGTATCTTACCCCTTACTTACTTTCCTATCAAATACTATTAGCGTAAACGGGGCGGCACGATAAGAAGTTCTAATTACGAATTTCGACAAAAAAGTAGTTAAAACAGAATTATGATTCGGGATTCTCGATCTTCAATGTCGAAATATCGATTCACTGGATCGATTCAGTACTCTGAATCGATATTAAGATCGATTTTTTCCGATGAAATAATCGATTCTTCGATAAATTGATCTGAGATCGCCATCCCTACATATAATACGAGAGTGAGAGGGACGGTACGATACAAAATTCGATTTCCGAATTTCGTTGTAGCCCCCAAGGCCAGGCCGTGCCGCTCGCGTTGTGTATATTAATCGCTTATTGCGATCAAAATAATAATAATCGCGTGCTATAACTACTATACTAGTTATTCATTTCGAAGGAATGTCGGCGCGCTGGATTAAATCCCTTCGCCAGCCGGAGTCGGCTTACGGGCCATACTTTGCCCATCTCTGGTCTAAGTAAGGTTAACTAGTCTGGGCACTGGTACAGTGTGCATTCTACTCAGTCCGACTTTGTGTAGTTTGTATGGACCCGGCCTACGCCGCGTTCAGCTGCACAGCGTAAATTTTATTGTAAGTACCAAGAACCAGAAGCCTCTTTGTTTTGGTCTGTAAATTGAAAATAGTCTGTGTATTGTCATTGCCGCGGATTGAGGGCGAGTCTGCACTGTAATGTGAACTAATTATTATTGCCCAATCACCGTTCACTCTCCGTACAAGCAAAATATAGCGAGAAATTTGCATCGGTGTTAGTTTAGGGGTTAAGGCCGTCTTGCAGGAAAAAATAAATCTAGATTTAGTCGTCAAACCTGGCTTAAGCTTGACAGTTCCATACATTCTGACACTACTAAACTGAGCTTAACGCAAACTCGAGATTTATGTGTTTCCAGCAAGTAGCCATAAATCAATAAATTCCGGCTGTCAGAAATTATAATTTAATCAAATATAAAAAAATAAGAAAACGCGTGAATAAGAAAATTTTAAGAATACTTATCGAAAGTAACCTTTGCGCGTTAAATAACAACTGTTAGGATTAGAGACGTCAAGTTTGACGCGACCCTATTTTTTATGTACAGTCAGCGTCACATAGTACGTAACAGTCAAGATCAACAAATACTTGGAAACATCCAAACAGTCATTAACATTGACCCAATCAAAGCGATCAAATTGCTCAGGACACCCATGGTGTACAAATAAATCGGAGCACGCACATCACCACTGGTAGCGTAGCAGCCATAATATCCAAAAGTATGGGACAAACTAGAAAACTGAGCTTAATTTAAAAGGTTTAAGGTTTAATCTCGAGTTGAGTGCGAAATAAATTACACGTCATAAGATTCGACTTTTTCTTTTTGACAATCACCGAAAAGAGTACCAACTTGTCCGTGATCGTTCCGTCTCTTTCATTTGGAGCCTGACGGCTTTTTTCACATTTTTATTTACATTGACAGAATTCTGGATTAACGGATTTCCTTTTAAATATGGCTTGAATGGCCAGTATAATTACATTAAGTATAAAAGAGTTTTTATTAAATAAAAAGTTAATGGCATGTGCACTTTGCACCAAGAGACTGAAAATGGAACCCCGTTCACATGTTAGGACTAGCTAACTGGATCATTGGACCTTACACGGTATGGAATAAAGTCAATTTTCCTGTGGTGTCCCATACTTTTGGATACTTTGTCTGCTACGGTACTAATGTCGGCTTGAATGTTGTAAAGTATTTGGCGACGTGCGTGCTCCGGTATATTTGTACACGATGGATGTCTCGAACAATTTGACCGCTTTGACTGAGTCACTGGTAATGACTATTCTGTGTGTTTCCAAGTATTTGGTGATCTTGACTGCTACGTACTATATGACGCTGACTGTACCAACAATAAAATTCACGATTATATTTTTACACTGGCAAGATTCGGCCAACAGTAGGGACGAGTGGAAGAACACATACAAGCTAAGTAAAAATATTTTTTAGAATTCCTATGGACATTTTTTCAAGATCCAGGTATTTCAATTCAATTCCTATGTCTACAGGTTTACGCGTGCGAAACCGCGGGCAGAGGCTAGTACATATGTAGATATCACTAGTATACTATAGCAGAGTAATTTCTTGCTTAACTTTACCGCTTTACCCGTGCGGTTGGTAGCGCCGATCGTCCGAGACAGCGGACGCGGCTCGCATACTGCCACCACTAAAACGTAATCCACACAGCCACGGCACAATGCACCATATTAGTGTACATTAAAGTGTATTTTAGCAGGCGCACCTCTCGCGTGTGGCCACGAACTAATATAATTCACAGTCTAGTGCTGGAGGCACATTATGCAGGGCTGCCAAATTGGAGATTTTAATTTGTTTAGGTTTTTTCGTAGTGCGTCTACGGCGTAGCGGATTCGTAGCGCTTCGTATGGTTACTTGCGAGGAGATACAAGATGGCAGCACGGAGAGGCACCACTGTCAATGCGTATACGTTTTTAGGGTTCCGTACCCACATGGTGCCAGCGGAACCCTATTACTGAGACTCCGCAGTCTGTCTGTCCGTCCGTCTGTACAGGGTTCTATCTTTGGAGTCGTAATAGTTAGACACTTGAAATTTTGACAGTTTATATATTACTTTGGTCGC
Organism: Choristoneura fumiferana; assembly: GCF_025370935.1. Classification (NCBI taxonomy): domain Eukaryota; kingdom Metazoa; phylum Arthropoda; class Insecta; order Lepidoptera; family Tortricidae; genus Choristoneura; species Choristoneura fumiferana. Next base: position 4,424,473 of record NC_133482.1, on the reverse strand, counting down.
TATAACAAGAAATACTAAAAACAAAATAAAATAAACATTTAAAGGGAGCTCCCATACAACAAACGTGATTATTTTGCCGTTTTTTGCTAATGTCTAATGTTGTATATACGGAACCCTTCTTGCGTGAGTCTGACTTGCACTTGGCTGGTGTATTATAAGAAATGCTGATTGAAATTGGCTAGGTCTATGTGAACTATGCTACTTATATTATAAATGTAAAGGCTTTTGTTACTTTGATTAAACTGAACGCATAAACAGTTAAATAAATAGCAAAAACATTGAGATAGACTGTAATGTAAATCTACACATGTAATACTTTTTATTCTGGTAAATTGATGTAGGTACATATTACATCAACAAATTCTTTGCAAATGACTTCGTGCGCAACTATGGTGTATTGTTTTATTTAGTGGAGAAACAAGGTAAAGTAGTGTAGTTTATTACTATGGACCTCCGAGAAGTAACGCAGATAAATTATTCAAAAACGAATGTGCCATTCTTTAGCTAGTACCAGCCCTGCGCGAGCGACTTGACAGCGCCGGCCGTTAGTGCCGCACTCCTCGCGATTGACGCGCGGCGGAATTTATCGACGCGCACACTCGCCAGCCGGCACTGCGCTAGGGACGTGCCGTTCCGCTATCGATGATTTATATTATATTTATGGTAGCTTGAAGAAGTGTGCTGTTGGGCAATGGCTTCCCGCCATTTTCTCCATTCGTCCCGATTTTGAGTGGTGTCCGGCCGGTCATTAAGAACTACGTCTATATTTGTATTATAATTTTGTAATCATATGTATGTTTGTTCTCGGGTCTTGGACGTTTATAAGTGTTTATTTATCTATATAAGTATTTTTATCCGTGGCCTAGTACCCATAGTGGCTTTGCTTAGTTCGGGACTAGGTAAATATTGTCAAATGTCCCATGATATTTTTATTTGTTTATTTAATTCCTTCTTCCGTTTGAGAGCTCTGCGAGTGCAACTAATAGTAGGTAAGAGTGAGTAATGAAATATATGTTCTTACCAGAACATCAAACTGGCTCCGTACCAAATTTCATTCAAAACGCAGCACTAATTAAGGATTTTCTAATCCTCAGGATAAGAATATTAGTGAGGAAGTATCTGAAGATCAACTCGGGTGCACTGTATCAGTAGCTCAATTATGTCGTTGAATTAAATAGTTCTAATTATCTCCCACATGACTTGATTCCTTTTACTCTGCTATGGACGACAAGTCGCTCTATGGAGTCACGAATTATGTTTATTCAAAAAATATAGAAAGTGTTAGCCCTTTAGTTATCGATATCAATATCGTGATGGGCACTACGTTGCGTACGGTCCAGTGACGCCAATGTACTGTAATATGGTAAATGGTAAGCTGAGCCAACGCAAGCCCTAGGTTAAAGACCCATAACTAAGTTAACTGAGTAAATAAGCATTAGTATCAACAATCTACTCGAACTCGCACTTCCAGAATTTCGTACTTTATAAGCTAAATGGCATAAATTAAGTTACTTCGTAGCAGGTATTTATACAAAAAAAAGTATTTTTACACTGATTAGTATTAGTAGTAGAATTTCGGATTTTTTACTTTACTTTTGTTATGATGCCATTCATGACAAATTTGTCAATTTAATAAAAAAACAAAGTACACTTTTTACAGTTTATGCGGTTAATCTATCAGACTCCAAACTAGGCTGAGCCTGTATCTTGGTAGCCTGCGAGTGTAATTAACAAAATTAGCTAAAGTGTGCACAAGTTATTCATCATCATCATCATCTGCCCAAAGACGTCCACTGCTGGACATAGGCCTCCCCCATGGCTCTCCACTCAGACCGGTATTGTGCTTTCCGCATGCATCCACCGCGATCCAGAAGTTATTGTTACATACTAAATAGAAACAATGAATTTGCAATTAAATTGTGTATATGTTTGTGTGCGTGCGTGTACGTGTGTTTGTGTATTAGTATGTGTGTGGGGGGGGGGGGGGTTGATTTGTAAAGAGGTAATTTTAATAGATTTTAAACAAGGTTTTCGGATGGAATGGAATAATGGGTAATGGAAGTAGATTTTGGATTTCAATGGTTTCTTTATAACAATTTAATAGTATTAGTAGTCGTCGCTGCAGAGATACCGTAGCTCTTATATAGTGTTGTACCTTCAGTGATTGATTGCCACATCCCCTCGTAATGCGATGTGATAATGCTAGTGGTTGATTCTGCATGTCTTGTTTTGGGTATCCATTCATTTCGCAACTAACGTTTGGCAACCTGATTCGCAAACTCTAAAACTATAAATATTTCAGGATTTATCGTGTAGAACCCTTCAGGTTAGGGTAGATTAGTTTTATAAAAACCCTGAAATATTTACAGTTTCAGAAATATTAAACAGTTGTTAAATGAAAAGTTGCGAAATGAATCAGGTTGCCAAACCCAAAACGGTTTTCGCCGAAACATTAGTAAACCCTTGTTTTGTTTTTGTTTTCTCTTTTGATATTCTCTATCCCTCGTATAAAAACGAAGTAACAATTAACAATAATTTACTTAACTTTTTCTATTAGCGTTCATTATTATCGTTCTAGCACTTCTAGCAGCAATCTTACTTAAGCCCCCACGCACTCGGCGCAGCCGATTCCAAGGGCCCTTGTCAAAATAAGGGCCAAATCGAAAATTGCCAGCGGTAAGTCTATCAGGTTCTTTTATTACGCACACGATCAACAGGTGGCGCCTATGTACTATACAATTAACCCGTGACAATGCTGTTTCTGCCACGGGTTAGTTGGCGTTGGTATGGTGAAGTTCGTTTGACAACTTCGACACGTTTGTGATTAAATAACTAAATGAGTTAATCGCAAACACCGTCTAACGGACCTCTAGAGGCTAGCGCACAGACCTTATATCTAGATAGACGAAAAGAGCGCTTCAAACTGTATGAGAATTTAGCGTGTCGAATTTTTTGTACCTACGATGACAATCTTGGGACAAATTACAACTGACCTAGTTCCGTACTAAGCAAAGCTTGTACTATAGGTAATTTATTGAATCAGGCGTTACTTTGCGGAGGTCCATATCAATGAATTAAAAGAATTTCCTTGCTCACGACCTTACGACCTTATGCGATAGCTAAGCTTCTTATCAAACAATACACTGACGCGTTTTGAACTCAACCAGAGCTCATCTTCAGAGTGACACAACCGTACACCATGCTACAACAACACTGTGCCACTCTGAAGATGAGCTCTGGTTGAGTTCGAAACGCGTCAGTGTAGTGTGGTGGTGGTGATAGATGGGTTTGTGTGATTTGTGTGTGTTCTTACAGTGTGGAGGTGGAGAAACTGCATGAACACGCATATTTTGCATAAGCTTAGCTATCGTAAGGTCGCGGGTGAGCAAGGAAATTCTTTTAGTTCATTGTACTATAAGTGCTAGACCATGATATTATTATGGCTTTTATTTGCGAAAAACGAAGTAATAAATTGGTATTCTTAATATTATCTACATATACAAATGTTGTTCAATATAAAAATAACAAAATTAAAAAAACAAATTCAAATTATTTATGTTTATGTATTATTTGCGTAAGATATATTAATTAGCACGGTATTGTATTGGGTAGTTAGCGCTTCATTCCAGTCTATTTCTAGTATACTTATCGAGTCAATAGTTTATTATATCTGTTTATTGTATACTAACACATAGACAGACATACCGTAAACTCAGGTTTTTACAGTCTCAGCGTTCATCAATAGTCCAAACGGACTTTTTAACATTTCTAAAAATTACGGAACTGCCAACGTCATCTAGGAGGTTCATCGCAGCCTAATCCAATAGAAAATGCACGATGAACCTCCTAAACGTTAGCAGTACTGTAATCGTTCGAAATGTTAAAAAGTCCGTTTGGGAGTCCGTTTCCGTACCTCGAACTTCCGTACATTTATACGATCACTTTGTTGTCCGTCCGTCCGTCTGTCAAGACCCTTTTTCTCAGGAACGCGTGAAGGTCATCATCATCATCATCCCAGCCTATATACGTCCCACTGCTGGGCACAGGCCTCCTCTCAGAACAAGAGGGCTTGGGCTATAGTTCCCACGCGGGCCCAGTGCGGATTGGAAACTTCACACGCACCATTGAATTGCTTCGCAGGTATGTGCAGGTTTCCTCACGATGTTTTCCCTCACCGCAAAGCTCGTGGTAAATTTCAAATGTAATTCCGCACATGAATTTTTGGAAAAACTCAGAGGTGCGAGCCGGGGTTTGAACAGATAGACGGTCGTCTGTTTGAGAGGCGGTAGGTCAAACCACTAGGCCACCACGGTTTTTTTACGCGTGAAGGTATCAAGCTAAAATTGATATCGAATACTCATATCTGCGGTCCCTTGAAGCCTTAAACAAATCAAACTTTTAAGTCAACGCAATCAAAAGTTACAGTCATTAAACAACGTGATTCCATACAAATTGCCGTGCACTGAAAACCTATAGGGTACTTCCAGTTGTTCTAGAAACTTGAAATTTGGTGTGAAGGTAGCTATTATAACACAATCAACTAGAAAAGTCTGAAAATCTTGATTTTTTATGTGTTTGTTAATATCAATGACCAATATAATCTGACCCCACACTGCGTACGTTTTGCTTAGGCGCAGGGCTCTGCTTACACTGGATGTATTAAATCACTCGGAAAAAGCGGGAAATATCTTCAACACACGATTCCCGATTCCCGTTTACATACCTATCCGACTCGCACCGAGCCCGGTTGCCCGGTTTTTTAATAAACAACTTCAATAATAGGTACGGAACCCTAAACTATACGCGGCCAGACACGCGTCAACTGGTTCTTCTGTTCTGTAATCGCAACAAACAGCTGCATTAATTACGCATTTTTCTCAAACTCTTCTAATTCTGTACGTGAACGTGCTACTTGGGCACATCCGCAGCTAAAGGGGCCGGGTCGCCATTAGCGTCGGGCACAGCGTCGCCCACCCGCAACTTGCACCACAACCGTCCACCTTTATAACAACCTTGTAAGGTTCGGAATACCCTGGCCGGTTGTAAAAGTCAGTTGGCGGGAGCGTACATAATTTACGCGGGAACGATAGACGGTCGCGATTGTTATTACGCGGGGATATTGGATTCGGGCGACAGTGGTGAGGTGTGGGCGAGTGAGTTGGTTCGTGGTGACGCTGCAAGGATCGTTAGATTAAGAAGTGGATTTATTCAGTATGTATGTATTCTGTTTGTTTTGTCACGCTATGGCGAATGAGAGAAGTCTTCTTAAATATGAAGTCTTAATTCATAAAGGAACCTCGGTCTGTGGAGTCATCACTGCATACGGCGGTTGTGTTCGACCGAAACTAGTATTTGCAACCGTGCAGAGAAACACACCGCGAGGGGCGTAGAAGGCGAAAAATGTAAAATATAACATTCAAAGTCAAAGTCAAAATATCTTTATTCATTTAGGCTATAACAAGCACTTATGAATGTCAAAAAAATCTACCACATTGTTCTACTATTAAGAGAGTATAAGCCGTTCAAGTGAATCCGTAGCTGCATTGTTTTGAGAAATAATGTCGAACATATACAATGTATATATTATACATAATAATAAGTATACTGAGCGGCAAAAATCTGGCCCTCAAATGTATGCGGTAAAAGGATTTTAATCTTTTATGTAGAGTGGGCCAAATTTTGTGCCGCTGAGTATATCACAAGCTACGTATGTAGTATAGGTATGTATGGGGGATGTAGGTACTTACCTAGTTTACCGCACCCACGGGTCACGAGGCGTTGGGCGCCAAAGCCATCGCAAAATTACGCGCCTAACCGTGTTGTTGACTCGGCGCCGCTGATCGGAAATATCCCGCTTATCCCGATACGTCAAAACACCGGAATTAGAACCAGTGCGTAATTTGCCCGAACGCAAATGTTTGGCCAAACCGTTGGTGCTTGTTGGCGTGTTTGATTCAATTTTCTGCGGTGACAGGTCGCTTATGTGGACGCCTGTACCCTTAATATAAGTTTTCGGTTACAAAATACGTCTCGATCGCGTTCGCGTTGAAATCTCAATTTGTATGGAAACACGAACATCGCAAACGTTCAGCTAGAGGCGCTGTTCGTGTTTCCATACAAATTGAGATTTTAACGCGAACGCGATCGAGACGTATTTTGTAACCGAAAACTTACACTAAGGGTACTGAGGTGTGCTCCGTGATCTAGTTGACGGGACGGTTCTTGGTCTATGTATCTCTTTCTTTTTGGTATAGTTAGATGAGGATGCACATCACATTGAAGACAAAGTTTAGGCCTCCAAGCTTCAAGTTTTGTAACTTTCTTCTACTAGGCACTATGAAAATGTGTAGCATAGCTAACCAACCTATAGTCTACAGTAGTTGATTGTACTCATAACCAGCTTAGTCAAAAAATAACACTACTTTGCTCCCAGATTTATAAGCAGATACTACTTTAAGAACCTAGTAGAAAAAGCTGTACGTGATTTTAGTTCCGGTGATGTATTGTGATACTTAACACCACAGCAGCCACAGTAGGTGCTATCGAGTGGTGGTAAAGCTCTGGCCATACGGCTGTTGCCCTAGCGTGCTGCACGTAACTAGAAATAGGTATTCTGCCTTAAATCCATAGTATGTTTGTGTGTTTGTTTGTATGTTTGTCCGTCTTTCACGTCGAAACGGAGCGACGGATCGACATGATTTTTGGCATAGAGACAGTTTATGGGCCAGAAAGTGACATAGGCTACTTTTTATCTCGAAAAAATGCAGAGTTCCCGAGGGAACAGCGCGCCATAACGCGCGACAAAAGCTAGTTATGTATAATGCTATAAATCCCAACTTGAGCTGCAGAAACCTTTAATCAACGATAATAAGTTTCTAAAAGCTAGATACAAAATTATTGGGCATATAAAAAAGTGAAAATATCACTCATTTACTACAATAATTGACTGACACTTCGGGTGTCGCCGAATTTTGACTGAGATCCGACTTTTCTCGATGGAACTACATAATGCACTATCTGTACGCTATTTCGTCCTTTCAAAACTTAACATATTGCCAGTCCCCTCAACGGTGATAACTCGCCGTCCGTGTCTGAAGCCAGGTGGCGGCTCGCGGCGCCCCCTCGGCCTCGCGCTTGGGGCATGGACGCCGCGAAATTCCATTTAAAGATGTCGGGGAAATTTAGCGCTGACGAGCCGAAGGCCAAATTGACGCGCCCCCGGGGCGCCGTGTCGCCGCTCTGTATCGATCACTCTTTTTTTTCCAAGCATCACCTCGCTCCGACCCTCGCGGTACGTAAATAACTCTCATCCGTTTTCGCGGGGCCTCCGAATCCATTCTTCAGCGGTCCCACGTTTGGGCGCCACTTTTAACGGGCAGGGTAAAATGTATCGCGCCCATATATTTCCCCGTACCGGAGAGCTGACTAATCAATATCGGGGCTTTATCCCGGGTGACGTATGACGTCCTATGTACACGCTGACTTGCCTTAAATTTTAAAATCAACATTCGTCCAATTAACTGGAATCCTGAATCGTCTACGATCCAGTGAAGGTGTAAACAAATGAAATAAGGATATATTTGTAGTGGAAATTTGATGATACGAGGTCTTCGTGATAAAGTTCTTTATTGGAGTGAGTTAAATAAACTTTAGTGTGTTGTCAAATGCGAGCGTCTCTGTCGATTTAATGTATTTTATGGTTTACAACAGGTACCTATATTGCAACTGGTGCAATAAAATCTGTTTATCTGTCAGAACAAAAGTGATATCTTCAATCAATTATAGATTCTGAAAACCACTTAATTTGTTTAAAAAATACCTTGATGTTTCGGCCACATTACATTGTTGCCAAAGGATATCATATCACATTCGATTCGAACATTCAATCCTAAAAGGCTTGACATTGTTCTTGGTACTTATATCTTTATGCGATAACCAATGGACCTATATCACAACTTCCATCAAAACCGATTCTAGTACGTGTCTCCTTCCCCGCAGTTATATCCTCGCGTTGAAATTCAAGATATTAAATTACCTTCGCTCATTAGCGCGCGTAGCTTTGTACGTAGGTAGGTATACAACGTTATCTGAGGGTCGCGTCAGCTTTGTGCCGGTTATCTGCCGGCGGCCCTTTGCGTCCGTCGCCTTGGCTACTCAGGATGATTTCAAACTAGCGTTTTATTTGCGCGTATAAATAAGCTCGTTTTTGCGAAGCGTGTACCAGGGGGGCTACTACGCAAATCGAAGTTCGTATTGTACCGTCCCTCTCACTCTCATATTAAATAATATAAGTGTTAGCGGGACGGCAAGATACGAAGTTCGAATTTTGCACTTCGTAGTATAGGGCCAGTGCGGTTTTTTTTTGTTCGAGCGTTGAATATGTAGGAATAGTACTCGCCTTGCTACTCAGAGCGGTTTCAAACTAGCAATTTATTTGCGCGTTCGTTTTGAACCGCGCGTACGGGTGCGGTTTTGGTTTCTTCGAGTGTTGAACACGCAGGGATAGGCGCGCTTGGTTTAATGATTTACTGTCATTTAGTGCAAATGAAAAGTGGACAACTCGAAATTATACGTACTTCAAGCAGAAAAATGACAATTTGAAATACATCAACAAGGAAAATTGTCCATCTTGAATATAGTCGAAAATTAACTCTTGTCCCACGTTAAAATTGACACTTGATGTACGCCGAAAAAAAACGACCACTTGTAGGTATTTAAGTACACTCAGAAATATGACGAATTGTAAATATGTTCTACCCGAAATCATTTGTTTTGAGTACTACAAGTTATTACTTGATTTACACAACATTAATTTATTGCTTATTTCATTTTGCTCATACTTTATAATGGACCATATTCCGTTTGGGTTTAATTAATTTACAAGAAAAATAAATTTAGTTTTAAATATTTTTCAGCACAATTATATTTTGTCAAAATTGACTTTGGATGGTTTTGGTCCAAATTCAAATGCACCGAAGGACAGTAAATCGGTTAAACCTAGCGCGCGTGTAAGCGCGTTTACCGAAAACCGTGTATGCGTAGATAAAAACGCTAGTCTGAAACCGCCCTCGGGCTCGGACAAAAACCGAGAAGGTTTGTGTAAGGGAGGACACTGGACAAACGTGGGAGAGTTACTTTGCGTAAAAAGATTTTGTTATCTGTGTAAGGTAGAACAGGATTAACTGTAACCCAAGTATTTATGGTTTTGCTAAATTGCTACAAATAAGTTTTTGTTAAAACATTCAAATGCATTTTTTAACTATGTTTGCATTGTCTTTGTCATCCTATTTACTAGTTATTGTGAAGCCAAGTTTAGTCAATCCAATCGTTAGAAGTGGTGAAGACTTGATTTGCAAGTTTCGAAAAAATACGAACATTGCAAATTATAACCGTGTAAAAACATACCCGCCGTCTTAGACGTGCTTAAAGTTAAACACGGGTTCAACAGTTGCCTAAATGCGGTGGCCTTCTTATATAAACATTGGACTCGCAAATTGGTGTCTTTAGATTTGAAGTTTCGTCAAGAAGAAAACTGTATTTAAAGGAAATAACGAGTCAAGCTCGGTTTTTTAGAAAGTAGTGCTGCGGTACCATACACCGTACTGCACTACTGCCTACTCATGCTTCTCTCAAAGTTTACATTAGACTACTATGTAAATACACACTTGATTTGATTCAAGAATTATTTTTTCTAAAAAACCTACCTACTTACGGAACTCGTGGTGGCCGAGTGGTTTGACCTATGCCCTCTCAAGCAGAGGATTGTGGGTTCAAACCCCGGCTCGCACCTCTGAGTTTTTCGAAATTCATGTGCGAAATTTAATTATTAAATAAATTTAATTATTATTATTATTACATTTGAAATTCACCACGAGCTTAACGGTAAAGGCAAACATCGTGAGGAAACCTGCACAAACCTGCGAAGCAGTTCAATGGTGTGTGTGAAGTTCCCAATCCGCACTGGGCCCGCGTGGGAACTACTGCCCAAGCCCTCTCATACAGAGAGGAGGCTTGTGCCCAAGCAGTGGGACGTATATCGGCTGGGATGATGATGAACTTACTTAAATAGGTGTATGTAGAAACAGTGCTATATGTAGGTAGTGCAACCAGAGTTGAAGTCACGCAAACAAGAATATGTCATTTAATGATAGCAGGATTTTGACACTTACTTACTTACTTATTCATTTTATTCATTCTCCTTTTGTGCAATCACTTTTTTTTATAGCTGTGTGTGTAATCATTCACTGCAACTCTCGTGGCACTACCTAAACTGCCCTAAATGCAATACACTAATGCTAGTATAGTGCTAGTATATTTCATGTTAACCATAAACACGAGATTTCATTTTTAAATTTAAAGACAAATGTAACGCATTGTTTCATTGAAGTTACGGGAACAAAACAAAGCCCGCGTTCAAACTTAAATCTTGTAAGGGTTAGGCTTCACGTGCGTGAGCCCGTGTCCTGCGAGTACGCGGGTACCCGGGTAGCGGGTAGCGGGTTGCTAGCTATGTAGGCAGGTTTAACGAGGGCAATCTTACTCGCGCCGTGCGTCGCTGTTCTTTTTACATCGCCCCCGGCGGCCGTGGCGCGCAGATTACGGTGAGACAGAGACCAGCATTTGTGCTGAATTAGTTTTGTAATTGGGCAAATTGTGTATCATCGTGAGGGGTGGGTAGAGGTTGTCAATACTCGCCATGCTTGGCAAGTGGGTTGGTGAGCGCAGTATAGGATGTACGGTTGCCAAGAAGACGCTGCTGCCCATCTTCAGGTATTATCCCTCACACTACACCAACATACTAGATGTTGCACGCGACTTCAAAAAATTCGTCTATCACTATAATAATAATACTAATTCATTTAATTAGAGTTACTTAGTGACTCATACATAATTACTCTGCCCTAGGAACTGCAATTTTACAGGATAAAACTATACTATGCCTTTTCCAAGGTCTCAAACTATTTGCGTACCAACTTTCACGTAGGTAAAACAGTTGACCGGTTTAAGCGTGAAAAGGTGACAGACAGACAATATGTAGACAGACAGAGTTACTTTTGCAGTTATAATATTAGTGATGATAGATAGATAACTTTGTTGATTAAATTAAACATTAATATTAACTTTCTATATTGTAGTTGATAGGTAATGAATGATTAACATATAAAATAGAATAGATTGTGTTTTTAATTGTTGATAACTATACTTTGTTTGTACTCAACCCAATGAAACCAAATGAAAATAAACCAAAGAATGTTTTACATAAGAATAAGGCGTCATTATTAACATTAGAAAGCAGTATTCAAAAAAATCCTTTAACATAGTTTACTTGCCTTCACCACATAACAGACGTTAATTGAACCACCTATACTTAATTAAAAAAACTGTATTCATTCAAGTACTCAAATTAAATTTTAACATTTCCCACCAGTTTCTGGCTACGAAATTTGCAGGCCTTTTAACCTTACCGCCCAAAAGAAGCTAAGCTAAGGTCTCTGTCCCCTACTCTGCGCGGTATCGGGAGGGGTGGTGCGAGGGGTGTTTTAATTAGAGCGCGGACGCCGCGGCCGGTCCTCGATGTCCTGCCCAATACCCACACACAAAGACGCCTAGGAAAGTTCAGTGCACACCCAGCTTTATGTAGAACATGGAAGATAGATGGAATTTTTGTTTCGAAAAATTTGGTGACATGGTTTTTGGATGTTGCATTTAGGTGCAATTCTTGAAGCGGTTTTTTTTTGCTCGTCAGCAGATGTCTGTCTAGCGTGCGAAGCTACCTCGTTCGACCCTCAACCCGTACCATTTGACAGAAAGTAGTGGCGAAAGCTTAGTCTTTTCAGTTACCTATTAATACGTAAATGTTTAATATAGTTTTGAAAGAAAAATAAAAAGTTGCGAATTTCACGTGACCATTACTTTATGGTGTCTCCTGTTTATTTGTTCCTATACGTCAGTACGTATGCGTTACCTTTATTAGTATCTAGGTAACTGAAATTAAAGCATTTATTCCATATTGTCTTCGTTTTATAAAAAAAAATAGCCTATGTAGCGCAAACGAACTACGAACTCTCAAAGCTCGCCACAGGGGTATTAATTGCAAAGGATTTTTTTTTGTCATCACATGGTTTAAAATACTTCCTGTATTATCTACTATACAAACAGATACCATTACAGACTTGATACTTTATTTTCTTAACTAGTATTTTCCATAGAATAATTTAGTGAATCAGACGTTAGGTACTTTGCGGAGGTCCATAGTATTATAAACAATTACCTGCTCTGTTCACCCGCGACCTTTTGTTCTTTCGCGAGTTTATGTGATTTGTGTATGTATGTTCTTAGAGATGATGAGAAATTACTTTATTTTTAAACCCCGACATAAAAAGTGTGGTGTTATAAGTTTACGTCAATATCTGTCTGTGGCATCGTAGCTCTCAAACGGATGGACCGAATTCGATGCTGAATGATATAGATAAAGATATGTTAACCTTCCGTGAAAAATATCTAACTTATAATGAAAACCGCATTAATTGTTGGTGGCACGTTGAAGATTGATTGGCAGTTATCCCTTCAGGGATAAGTCCTCCTTTGCACTTACTTAACACTTTTTTTTATAAACTTTTTGTACAACATTGTGTATAAACAAACAAACAAATGCGTTGTGTGCTAGTGCTATAGAGTTCAGCGGACATACAGATCCACGACGCACACGTCTTAATCCACACACATATCTACACCACACGCTGCGTCAACACACAATTGCATCACGGGCGGATAGAGGCGTCAGCTGCGCGCACGATGCAACCCCCCCTCGCCCCCCCGTTCAGGCTTCGTCGAGCGTCACTAAGGACTCCTGCCTGCTGATGATTACTTAGTATAAAGACGGTATGGCACGTCTAAATCTTTGGCGAATCAGTATTGTTACGATGTAAGTCAATGGGGATATTCCGTTCTTGTTTTCTTTCTTAATTGTACCTATTAAAAAATTAATTTAGTAAATAAATTTCTTAGTAACTTTGGTTTTGAACATGAAACTACCGTGAGACTCGCTCATATTAAATGATATTGTAACGGAAAACTCACGTCTTAAACAGAGTTTAGCTCGACATGTTTCGGGCTATTTCGTAGCCCTTCTTCTCAGGAGCACGCGACTCGGCGGCTGCCGCAACACGCACACTACGCGCCACCGCTCTGCTCGCGCGACTACCCGATGAAACTAACATACCTATACTACTACTACTACTACTACTATGGTTACCAAAAACACCAACCCTATTTTGCTTCATGTTATTTCAGTACTGCCATAAATTTGCGCATATTAGGAACGGAAGTTGTGTCAAGACTGAATAAAAGCCGAATGCGGTTGTTATAACCATATACCTAGTATTATGTGACCCAAAAAAATCGCGCGTTTACATTCCAGTCACTATATTAACACACAAACGAGTTGGTGAACTACCTAAAATGTTTGTGTGTGTATTTCCTTCCAAAATCGATGTCGCCAGTTTCTAACCTCTCCCGCTATCAATTATATAATTAAATTTATAAAAAGTGTAAACAAACCTATTTCTATTTCATCAAAATTCTTGTATAAACACCCACGGGATCGAATCAATAACACATTTTATCTATAATAAGTGTCTTTTAAAGAGATGTCTAATTACTTTTCACCTAAATTCACTTATTTCAATATTTAATTTTCATTTGAAAAATTTTACGTCAAAATCTGACGTTATTTCTTGAATGAAACTGGTGTATAATCTGTAGTAGCATAGACTAGCGTAGAGATGGTGGAAAAATTTGTCATTTTAAAAATCGATTAACGTTTTATAATTGGAATTAAATCAAGTATTGTAAATAATAAAATAGACAAATATAATTTGATCTATTCAATTAATGAATTAATCGATTTACTGAACAGATTAATTATTTTGCAATAGGTTCTAGGTGGTCGAATTAAATCTCACTACTTACAGACTGCGCTGAGAAAAATCAACATATGGCTTTTCAGCCACATGCTCGGTCAAAAGCTCGCTTGACGTTTCTATCCCTCTTAATCTTGTTCTGTGATTTAACCAATGTTGTTATTTATTGAAATCTGTTTAATATACGGCTTTCATTCCGTATCTAACTAGAATTAAATTAAATTTCTTGAAGCTTACCTCGTTGACTTGTCAAACGTCACGGACACTAGGGGGCGCTGTCCGGTCAAAGGGAAATCCCCGGGCGCCTTTTGTAGAGTCTTACAAGTTACGTTTAGTTTCCACTGTGGAAATGTTTACTCTGTTATTGCTGAAATTTGGTTATGCTTGTTTGGCGAGTAGCCGGAAAGCTTGGCTTCCATGTATAATCGACTAAGTACCTAAAGGTGGCTCTCCACCGGCGAGACGAGACGAAACGAGGCGAGACTATAATAGAAATTATTTTGGCAAAATTTCAATCATCTCCTAGGCCTCCTAGCGCATCTGCAGTGGAAAGAGTATAGGTAATTGGCGAGGATGTAAGATGGGCATTTCTAAATATTATATGGATGTGTCCGTTCCGTTACGATTTTTTCTTAATAATTTTCGTAACGGAACGGACACATTCATACAATATTTCCTCCTAAATTTTGTTGAAACCGGAGAGAAACTCGGGATACAACTTTAAATGGAAACGCCCAGATACGAGGTTTTTTTATTGTTTTATGAACCGTCGTTCTGAGAGGAGGCCAGGACCTTTACCCAGCAGTGGGACGTAAATAGGCTGGAATGATGATGATGATTATAAGCCGTTAAGTCACTAATTGTAAAAGCCGTGGTAATCTAGTTGGTTGACTTATGGACTCTCAAGCAGAGTATTGTGGGTTCAAACCTGGGCTCGCAAGACGAGTTTTTCGAAATTCATGTGTGTAATTAATTCGTGAAGAAAGCTGCATAAACCTCTAAACTTTAGGTTTATGCAGCTTTCTTCACGCTCAATTGCCCACTACAAACTCGTTGGCTTTACGGCCTCGCAATGTAATGCAACTTGCACGATTTTTCTCGCAAGTCTAAACTCTGCTTAAGACACAAATAGGGTTCTCCATCTCTTTCTACCCTCATGATATTAGACAGAAAGAAGTGGTGAAGAAAAATGATTTAATTACGTACGTAATAATAATCCACGATTAATTACATTAGATGGGCGTTTTCACAAAACCGTGTACCTTTTTTTTTCAAAATGTACTTATTTCATTTTTTTATACAAATTTTATGAGTCAGTTTTGTGACGCCCAATATCGAGTGTATGAAAAAAAACGTCACAAAACTGTAATTTTTGATTGGGATTTTTTTTAAACCATCTGATTCGATTATGCTATCGATTCTGAGCAGGAAAAACGATATTTTTCCCAAAACTGAAAAAAGTGTACACTTTTTCGTGAAATGCCTAGATATCCCGTAGCAAGTATATCAATGATTACTTTTATCTATGGTTTCTCCCTACTAACAACTATTCTTTGAAAAATAAAAGCCTCCAATCTCACCAAATAACGAGCTCCCGTCGCCATGGAGATCAGCAAGAGTACGTCAACTATCCACCGTCAATAATTACTATCGAGAGCTTACCGCCCGCACTTAGTCCCAGTAGCTCGACCGTCCCACGACCCTTTTAAAGATTCAAAACACCGCGGGCCGGGTCCGACCCCTTTGAAGATACCTTCATTAGCGGGCGGGTCTGCTTGACCCCGCGGGGACCAGGGTACGACTGCCCGGTTGGACAGGCTAACCACTGCTACGACGACACGTGCGTTTTTACTTATTAAGGTTGGTTTTTGGAGTCATATTTTTTATTTCAACTCCAAATTTTGTTACTTTTACGGTCATCCCTTAAAACGCATATCGAAAATATAAACTGAAACATAGATGCACAGAAAAACCAGAAAAAGAGACAAGCGCTGGGAATCGAACCCCTAGGTCTTCAGCATTCCGTGCTGCGTGCCATACCCCTACACCACCACTGGACCTTTACTTATTATCATCTCAGTTGACTAACCAGATGGACGGATGACCTGGTTAAAGCCGCGGTGGATGTAAACCGCTTCAAAGCGAGGCAGCTGGAGGTCTATGTGGGAGGCCTGTGTCCAACAGTAGACGGCCTATTGGCTGATAATGATGGTAATGATCTCTGAAAAAAAGACAATAAGAATTCTAAGTTGGTCACTCTCGACAGAGTGGTTGTGGTATTGTAAACTTTCTTGATTATCATTCCTATTACTGCACCCGGGACTTACCACGCTAACAAAACGAGTAGTTAAAGCCTCGACGTTTCAGCCACATTGCAGTGACTATGGAAGTGTATCACGTTTGCTTACCGCGAGTCTTTCGAACCTACTCTCACTTCTCTCGCACACTCTGTAGAAAGACCCAATCGAAAATTTTGTTGTATGTAACACGTGTTCTTAGTGATATCAATTAACGTAAATTGAAAATTACTCTAATTTACGTATCAGTGAAAGGTCTGTTCACCGCCGCTCGTACCGAAGTAACTGACCGGCTTATCATTGCGAATCGTGCGTCACAAGTCGAGGATTAACTTGAGCGCCGAGAATTCTGCTTAATTGCTAGTACTAAATACTTGGTAACAGATTTTGATGACGGATTCTCGATGCCCGCTTTGCATTTTGCGGCGATGGACATCATTATTTATATTTGTGATGTGATGTAAATTAGTTTGATTATTTAGATGATGCTGGTTTATGCTTGTTTATTTGGAATGCAAGAGATTGAATGGAGAAAACACCACTTTTCCGTTCCACTACAGCTGTAAATAAGTTTTTGTTGAAAACAAATAAGTTTTTTTGCTAACTGGATGCTGTTTTGCCCTGATTAATTCTGCAATACAATATCAACCCTTAGAAAAAATTTTTTTCATTGCACTTTCTCGTAAACAGTGTCGTAACATGCAAGCTACCTTGGTTGCAACCCCCCAAATAAAACCCTCGACCTTAATTTGCTTGTCATGAAACCCGTGGTCGGTAAATGAGTCATTGCCCGTACTAATTTTCATGTCATGAAGCCCAAGGTCGGTAAATGAGTTTGTTACTGCAAGGTGTGCTGCTGCTCCGTGCGCGCGCTGCACACGCACGCCACGCACATGCGGAGGAAGGGGGAGGGAGGGCGGCGGGGAGCTGGCGCTGCCAAGCGCGCAATCAGCGGTATCGGCATCTTTTACAAATATACAATTTTACTCGCAAATGTGATGAAAAACATTGTATGTCGCACGTGCGGTACTAGAATTACGAACATCGACTCATTAAAGCCCTCAGTCTTCGACTTCGGGCTTCTAATAGACTCTCGTTCGTAATTCCTTATTTACCGCCCTCAAGACACAATGTACTATTACAGTTGACATATTGTATTGCAAAATGACAGTGAGTTGACTCAGTATTGCAAAACAGCATCCACTGTACTTATACTCTGAGACGATCCTGGAGTATACCAGAATATGTGTGCCAATTGGCACTTAAGTTTAGAAAATGATCGAAGGATGGTTTGAACATTTTGAAACCACAGCCTACAAAAATACTCCTCTCATGAGAATATTAAAGCTTTTATTTAAGCTTTGGAAAATAAAATTACCGTCGTTGTTCGCATCTCAAGTTCTTACAAAATATACCTACCAGTAATTATAACATCTCGCGAGATTTCGTAAATGCTTTGTTTTTAAACACCTTAATTACTCGTATCTACTCATAAATATCCCCCTTCCTTTCTGTTTGTTCAAAAAGCCTCCACCCCCATCCTAGACATAGTAACTGTTGTTATTCGTCTAAAGAATAAAAGTAATACTTTAGAGGCTTAGGGTTGAGATTGCTTAGATAGTTATTAATTTTGACAAAATCACGCGTCTTCGTGGATGGCACTAGGTATACCTACCTACATTTAAATCCCGTAAAATTTTTGGAATAAATAAAAATAATGTACATACCAAATGCGACTAACCAATTTTAGTATAAAAGATAAGCAAACATACTCACAAATTTTAACCGTGTGTGTACGAAAAGTTGCTGTTCGCACGAGGGCATTATTATTGTATGGTGTACGGCATAAACGGGACATGTGACGTCACCCTGACACCGTCTAGACGACTAAGTGCATGAGCACGGTATATATCGTGGTAACATATCGATGTTGACAATCGCGATCGCGACCGGCAACCGCGTCACACGACCGCGACCTCGTGTGAGCTGGTGGGTCGCGTAACCCGGTTGCAGTTGCCAACACCGAAATGATACCTCTAGCATATTGATTCTGTGCCTCTAGTGACTTTTCAACCGACTTCAAAAAGGAGGAGGTTCTTAATTCGTCTGTTCTGTATGTTTTTTTTGTATGTTTGTTACGCGATAACTCCGCCAATTGTGGGCCGAATTTCAAAATTATTTTTTGGTCTAAAGGATATAAGCATCCGAGGTCCCTCGAATTTTTAAAGCACACCTATAACGATTTTGGCATTTTTAACACCAAGTCAAGTATTTACATGCAGAAAGTATCATTTCATCATTTGGTGAACTGGTCCTAATAAAGAAGACCGTAGGTACCGGTAGGTACTCTGTTATAAAATAATATAACTATGCCGTGTTTGAGCTTAACGGAATCGTTGTGAGATGCACTTTGGCTAAAAATCACTAAAAACTATGAAAAAAAAGTTTTTTACAAAAAATGGAAACCACTTCACAAATCTTGAAAATAATTTTCTACTAGTTTGAAGTTCAGTGCCTCACTACGAGCGAGCAGGATCGAACTATGTCGTCTACCTCACCTACATAGGTACTATATCATCATCATCATCATCAGCCGGAAGACGTCCACTGCTGAACAAAGGCCTCCCCTTTAACATACTATATATTGGGCTTAGCTGAGGCACCGACTTCAAAGTAGTAGAAAATTATTTTCACGGTTTTTAAAGTCGGTTCCATTTTGTGTTAATTTTTATTTTCAATAACTGATTTTAAAAACGTATTTGAATCATGGTTTGGAAACGCGCGATTTTTTTTGTGTTGTTTTTTACATAAATTCAAGCACATAACAAACATATTTGAGTAGGTGTAATTAAAGTCTCAAACTAACCAGACTATAATAATTCACTTCGCTTTTTAGATTTAAGTTGTACGTAAGTATTAATAATTTTATTAAATGATATTGTAACGGATAACTCACGTCTTAAACCGAGTTTAGCTCGACATGTTTCGGGCTATTTCGTAGCCCTTCTTCTCAGGAGCACGCGAACGCGACTCGGCGGCTGCCGCAACACGCACACTACGCGCCACCGCTCTGCTCGCGCGACTGCCCGACGAAGCTAACACCGGCGCACAACTACCCGCATTTTTATCGTCATTTTTATTGTCAATATCTAATGTAGGGTAGCACACAACACTAACAACATCGCTCCGTAAAGGCACGTTCACACCAACCGATGACGCAGCACGAGTATTTAAAACTGTTTTCCAACTCGGGGGTACCGACCAACCGCAATCCCGGTTAAAATTCGGATGACGACTAATCTCAATGGCTCAATGGGTTTTTTATTAATAATTTTGTAGTTAAGTAGTTAACATTTGCATCCATTTTGATGTTCCTTCTTAGATGCAAATTAATTAATTATTTAAATTTTGAACAATAATCTTGAACTTTTTGATCCCGTTGCGTAGGTAAACAATGTCTTATAGGCAAACAAGGTTTTTTTATACAAGAGGGGACAACGAGCATGCGGGTCACCTGATGGGAAGCAATCACCGCCGCCCATGGACACCTGCCTGCCAACACGCGGGGTATCACAGGTGCGTTGCCGGCCGGCCTTTGCGGTCGGTAGGCTCGTTTTGAAATCAATATCAAATAGTTCAATTTACTGTTACTGTTACTGTTTGTTTAATTTACTGACACTTTGACAATCAAACAATCAATAAAAAAAAACTAAAAAAAATTAAAAGTGTGTTCAGATAAACCAATTTTACTACCCGCTGAAATAACGAGATACATTTTAAAATGCCTAACTGTTACCGCCGTTTAATTATTAGTTACTTTTGGGCAAATTCGCCTTTTCTCTCCAAATTACCCTCAGAAATACTTCTCACGTACTCTCCAAGCTAGCTCTTAGCTAACAAATGGTCAGAAACAAGACATTCGCTCACAAAAATCATTCGAAAGACTCGAACGCTCGAATACTCGCACAAACAGTCGCAAGCGACGCGAATAGCGCTCCTTACATGCTCCCCGGCTGCTTTAAAGCGATCATTAATAATTCTTAATCCTCCCAATAACCCCTGGACCGGACCGATTACGGTGTTGCCAGCGCTAAACTTGAAAAAATGCGAAAGTTACAACCACTGTAAAGCCGAGTTTAGATTTGCAAGAAAAATCGTGCCAACGAGTTTGTAGTGGTGAATCGAGCGCCGCAATGTAATGCAACTTGCACGATTTTTCTTGCAAGTCTAAACTCTGCTTAAGACCGTCTTCATCAAATAACATGGCCGTACGGATGTCACAATAATATCCTTCGCTTAGCTAGAGGGATCAATTTAAAAAAAAACTTGTTATGTATGACATACTTTTGTCTTGCTATTTACCGCTTAAAGCTGGACACTTTTGTAACTTTTCCCGTATTGAAATATTGAAAGGAATTCTTCCACAATTCTTTACAACACAACTTTAAACAAATAAAAAAAGGCTTGCATATTCCGTATTGGTACGGTCAGCATCAAAAGTAGCTGCATACTTTTGTACTTTGTCGTTTTACAGCAACGTACTTAACACCATACTTTGACAAATGTGTTAATATGAGAAAGTAAAAAAGTGATCCGCTACTTTTGATGCTGACTGTACTACTATAGTTTATGAATTTCGGTAGGTAATGTTAATAATCATTAGGTTAGGTGCTCTACCCTCAGTGCGAGAATCGGACTCCCAAATTGCTGGTTCTTCCAGAATATCTGTAGTGTAAAATAAGCCGCGGCCTTTTTTTATTAAATATCTGAATCTCCTAAAGTTTCCTGATTCTAAGTTCCTTAGGTAAGGTACTAACAATTTTATTCCTTCGACATTCATTTGACTTCTCCTGAAGTCTCAACGCTCGGTCTCGCGGCTCCTGTCGCTTACACCCAAATACCCTGCTCAGGATTTGACAACAAGATGACAGGCTAAATTGTTTCAAGTCCTCCAGCATAATAATGTTGACGTATAATTTATGGTACCTAAATGTTTTTAGAAAAAAACATTGACTGTTATAAAAATAAAGAATTGATCTCTTTTTGACTGGGTTAGATTTAGATTAGTCACATTGTTTTTAAAAATGTTTGGCGTTAAATTGTTACTAAACTGAAGTTGAGCGAGAATTTATACATGTGATATATAGTAAATATTACGTACTTATTCTTAGTTTAGAAAGTGACAATTGTGAGGAATTGTGGGATTTGGAACATTTTTCGAATTTTGCTCACAATCAGTAATCTGACTGTCATGAAATTGGGACCGCGTAAGTATATAGAATAACAGTGCAAACAGAGCAACCAAAAAGAACAACCAGCAAAAATGCTTGTATTTTTTTTTCATAAACTTAACATGATACCCTTTGATCATAGAAGCAATTGGTACAGCTAAATAGGAACAGCTGTGGCCTATTTATTTTCGGGTACTCATGGTTAACCTTTTTTAATACCTACTGAACACTGAATCTCGGTAATTCTTCCAACCCTGGCAACCCCGACTATCACACCCGCACCGGCCCTGGATCCCCACATTTGTTTCAAGTAGACAAATAAAGAAGGAAACAAGTTAGATGGAGTGGAGCCGGACCGTTCGCGACTAATTAACCACCCCTACAGGCGGAGGGGGGCTCCCGCGAGACGAGTGCAGGGCTTTGCGGGTTGAGTTTTCATATCTAGCATGAATGCCGCGAGTGTGAAAACTTTTTTGGGTAAATACTTTTTTGAATACAGCCTTTTTCAAGTCTTGAGTCCGTCCGCGGAATGATATGAAAGTGTTGTGAGTTTAGATAGATTGAGAACGCGTCCAATGGTAGCGAAAGTGCACGTGCAAATTAGGGTAGACTGAGCATGGTCTTGTATTCACAAGATATTTTTTCGGCACGCTGGTATACATACGATACGACTCACATTTGCCCTTTTAGGGTTCTGTACCTCAAAATGATTCATAGATAGCCCTCGGTACGCAAGTCCGACTCGCACTTAGCCAGTTTTCTTTTAACTTGTACAGTCGATAGCGCGTGCCAGACCGCTAATATACCATGCACCATATAAATCTGCCTAAAAGTTCATTATTCAGTTTTCACGCATTTTTGAGATACATTTTTTATGCGACGTTTACGTTACTCCCGGATTGTGTTCGAATCGCTTAACGGTATAGTGCCTATTCAATTATTGGAATGATACCTTTATAGCTTTTGTGGTACTAGTCGTGGCAATGAACTTTTAGGCAAAGTTAGGCGGCGGAAGGTATAGTCAACGCGACCGAAGCCATCGATAAAGCTTAGTTCAGCATAACGATACTCCCAAAACGTCACGCATTTTAACACCCAGCCTTATTCCACATGTAGCCAAGCATTCTCATTTCGGGATACTGGGGACAGCACGTGCCCGGTCCGGCGGTATTGCCGTACGGCGACACGTGCCGGATATTTATGGCGCCCTTTCGCCGTTTAGAACCGGACGCGGCTATAAGGGATGTTTCTTGTATTCTGATGTGCGACGCATTGAATGAAATGTTGAGAATAGGGCGTAAATAAAGTAGGAGCTGAATATGGATGGCTTTACTAAATGTGTTTCTATTCATGAAAAAACAAGATGATGCGTAAGACTATTTGGTACTTTTATGGAGGAGTTCAAATAACATTTAAAACCGCTAGAAGAAAAATAGTATAAAACATAACATTGGCTGGTAAAAACCTAAACCAAAATTTATGTATGTGCTGAAATTCGGCTCAATAACAAAAATACATTAAAACTGAAAACAATAGGACAACGGTAGATAGTTAAGAATATATATACAATGTTATAGATAATTATCAAGTTACAGCGGAACTCTTCCCAGTCGCTCGTTTTGTTTGCTTAACCACCGTTTAAGTGGTGTAACTTTTTGAACTCCACCCTATAATAGTACATTATGTATACAAGCGAGGTAAGTGGGTATATTACGCTCGAAGCATGCTTCAATGAAGTAGAAATGTGATTACGACTTTTTCAACACACTTTTTAGGAGAAACAAACTTCTTTTTGGGAAAACTTTAGCGGGCAAACATGTATTTTTTTAAATGGCACTACTTCCGTTAAACTTAGGTAGGTAAACATAATTTCATAAGTGCCGTTTCGCGATTTGAAAATGAAATGCATTCTTTTTGCCTGGTAACCGTGGCACAGATGAATAAATCCATATTATCCGTGCAGTGAAACAGCAGGGCTACTACGAAACTCGAAATTCGTGTCGTGCTGTCCCTCTCGCTCTCGTATTAAATAGCCTAAGTGTCAGAGGGACAGCACGACACGAACTTCGAGTTTCGAGTTTCGTAGTAGCCCTGCTGGACGGCCCCCAATTTATCTGCAGACGTATTACGGCGCATCCACAGCGCGGCAATAATGCTAAATACGGCCGGGGGCGCGACGCCTTAATCTTTTTTCTTCACGCGACCAACGGTCCCCTGTCTCCCCTGGTGTTGCGTTGCAGGGGAAAGTACGATTTCGAGTGCCGTTGAATGTTTCATATGAATTACAATATAGACATTTATATTAACCACGAATTTAAGCTACATAGCTTAAATTTAGTTCGTGTAACATTTAGCTGTTTTAGTTGGATAGTGTAAAAAGTCAAGAAAAAGGTTTTCTTCAAGAGAGCTAAGCAGCGATTTGTAACTACTTCTTCGACGTTAAACCCTGTTTGAGGCAATTCCAAAGAGCATACAAACATGTTTTATGTATGTTAAGGGGTCAATTTTAATGTGACCATGTGACTTTAGCACTATAGTGCCCGGCCGCTAAGAAGTCGATCATCTAACACATTGCACAACTATGAAGTTCCTGATTATTGTTACAAGTAAGCATTGCATTTTTGTCTACGATTTATATTCTTAATATTCAGAAACGTCCTAATTTTGCAATGTGTGATTGGCTTCATAACGGCCGTTGACTATATACTATCTATGTATGTATGTCATATTTCTATAGTTGTATGATATAGATGTAGCTTTGAGTTTCCTAAAGTTTCCTTAGGTTGTTTGTTCGTAATTCTACTTAATCTAAAAGTAAAATTAAATGCCTAAGCTTTTATGCTAACAATCAATAGGTAATACTTTTATTAACTATACCTAAATTATGATCCTACCATCATCATCATCATCGCAACCTATAGGTATAGGTACGTCCCACTGCTGACCTCCTCCAAGAATGAGAGGGCTGCGATCCTACCTACATGTTTAATACGAAATTTTACGAATTTAAAGTCAAATCGATCACTAGAACTGGGTCAAATTCGATTTGTCAAGTTTTAAGACCTTATCAAACATTTACATGTGAAAATTGCAAGTTAAATGTTAGCTAGCAAAGACAGCTAATTTCTATTGCCTAATAATAAACTCCGATGCCTCGTCGATTTCATCCAAAATCCTCTCCACTACTCGTTTATGGTTTCGGTTGAAAATAAATTCGGACAGGGCAGCCGCGAGTAATTATTGAAGAGGGGGATTCAGGGGTTTCGGGGGATCCGGAGGTTTCGGGGGTTCCGGGGATCTACCTTGGGGGGCAGACATGCAAGACGTGTCTCGAAATTTAGTTAACGCCGCGAGTCGGCATTGGCAAAGCACTCTTGTTTGTAGTGCAGGGTGGGTAATTTGTGTTCTAAGTAATTAAAGGAAATGGTATCGCTGCTTGTAGTTGAAAGAAAATTGATGAAAATTGGGAGTCTTATTGGCACCTTTCGATTGTCAGCTTCGCATTGCAGTTATAACCGCTTTAAAGGACACTAGGTCCTTCAGAAAGTACCAGAAACGCAAATTACCTTTATATGTCGATGACCAGAATTTGATACGTAAATTCCCGGGTACGTTGACTTGAATTCGGTACTTATACTTTTACTGGCCAGAATTTCATTTGCCCTAATTTCATCTGCCATCATATTCAACTGACATAATGTTGTTTCCTATAATTTCACATGTTATACTGATTGTTTACTATATTAATCAAATTACAGAATCTTTACTTCCCATAATATTAACATAATCACTGTAATCCATAACTATCATATGTCATAATCTCATTTGCCATCCATGTAAATGGTGATTTCAAACGCGATATACCTACTCATAAATACCATACATCGAGCAAGCCTATGTTCCATTTTACCCTCATAAGTTAGGTTAGGTTATTATTTTTTTTTAAACATATTTGCACTGATGCAGTAACATTAATGAACTTACCAATGTGTTTTGATGAAGTGGTCATTTTACGAGGAGTTATTTATTATGTGTTTATTCATAATATATTATGCGTTTTTAGGTTTACCTATTTGGGTCTTTGCTAGCCGAGTCATTGTGATTGTTTGTTACATGTACAATTATTAATGTAGAGTCAATTTTTTTAGCAAATACCATCACAGTATCATAAAAAAAATACTGAAAAGTTGAAGGAACTTGCAGGTCTAATTAATTTCGTTAGCTGAAAGCGTCAGGTGAAAATCAGCAAAAATTGGATTCGTGGGAATGTCGATTCCCTAAACCACTTTTAGAGAGCGGCTTTAGAAGTCGTATTACTGACGTAGGACTCTCCCATCAATGACTTTATAGACAGCCTGTGGATTCCGAATATGTGCTGTCGTGAACTCCGACCCCGAGTTTATAGCGGACTGTATCGTTTCGCAGTTTATAGTGCCAGCAATAAAAACCCGTACGTTTGGCGCCCTTTTTGAGGGGCCTCTAATTTACGAGCTGTTAACGCAATGACAAGCCCTGTTAACGCGTTTAACAGGTGCGCTGCTGCGTCTAGCGTTAAGGGTCGCGATGTAAGTGATGCTTACGAGTTATAACACTTTAACTGCTTGAAGGAGAAATACGGTGACGCTACGGGATCGCGCCATTTTGTCGATAAATAGTTTTTTTATATTTCGTTATTTATTAATTATGTATGATAGTCTATTAAGGAGGCCAAATCCAGGCCCGCGGGCCGCAAAGTAACCCCCCAAAAGCATTTGATTTTGTCCGCCTACGCGTTACTCTGCCAGCCTTTCTTCTTTGTGTGTAATTTTAGTAGTTAAATTGACCTACTTCTAAAAGTAAAGGCCCAACGCCGCCTCAACCTTAAAAAAAATTGCCCATCTGTAAAATCCCAGCCAAGCTTTGCAGTAACGTTTTTATTGTATGGGCCATGTTGCCCGTACCAAATGGTTTTGTTATAATTATTGTTATAATCACCGTCAAAGTGAAAGCTTCGCATCCTTCGGGTGCGGTCTCGCGGCCGGAAGCCCGCGTTGCGTGCGCGGGCGCCGGCGACCACGGGGGGGCGGGGGGAGGAGGGGGGCAGGATGCGGTCACGCGTTCGCGAGAGATCGCATCGCGCTCGGGGACGCACGCGATAGCGGGACGATGCGGGTTTAGGGGTGGGAAGCGATGTCGATAGTTTGAAAGCTTTTTTGGCGTGTTTAAAGGTCGATAAATTTGGTTTACTGCTTTTTTGAGTACGGAACACATCATCTCGGCGTATTTGTTCCACTGCAGGGCACAGGCTTCCTGTCAAAATGGGAGGGCAAGGGTCGTAGTGTCCGCGTGGGCCCAGTGTGGATTGGGCAAGGAGTGCATCTCTTTGCAATTCGTTCAGATGAGCAACAATGCTCAGAAATTGAGAATGTTTCAAAAGACAGCATAGCTGCTGTCTTTTGAAAAGAATGAAAACTTTTAGGTTAGGTATATTCAGTTGACCTAGAACTTGAAATTTGGTATGAAGGTACAGCAAATCCAGTCAACAATCCAAAAAGTCTAACAATCTTATTTAGTATATTTATCTGTCTATAATTATCAGTACGTAACGAATTTAAAATGACTCCATACCATTTTGCTTAGGCGTAGGGCTCTGCAAACACTGAATATTCATAAATATGTACATATATGCACGGAGCCCTCAGTGCGCGAGTCCGACTCGCACTTGACCGGGTTTTTTGTTTTGATCATTTTATTTATCGTGCTCTCTCAAATAGCTTCAGAACCCATCATACAGCCGTTTTGACATATAGTCACTACTTTGAAAAAATCTCGTATCTAAAATCAATATGTCAACAAAATTAAACCTTGATGTAATGTCTATAAAGTTCACTCATAAAATTTATCTATTTTGAGCTACGACTTTTTTTAAAAGTAGTGACGATATGCCGTCGTATTCCGATTGAAATCCGACTTTTATATCCTCATCGTTGGTAACATGTGATAAGAGTTAAATCATTCTTCCCACGCATAGGCTCATTAGATTTTCCGACATCTGAGGGTGACTTTAGGTGCCACGTGATAAGTAAATAATGCTAAATTTAACTTGCGGAAATGTTACCTTTCTATTATTAGATGGCCAAACAGTTTGCACTGCCTCTCGAATCTTTTCTAGTGATGTGAATGAAAGGACCATGGGCAAATGCTGTCCAGAACAAACATAGGTAGCTAAGTTATTGTTATCGAATAGATTTTTGAGTATATGTATTTTACATGTAATTACATATTTTGTTTTGTTTCGAAAAAATGACATTTGCCAAGTTTTTTGTAGCGCATTCTTATTGGCAACAGTCAAGACCATAATAATGGTCTTTCCGAAAGCGCTGGTAGTGTAAAAAAGTGACATGTAAAAGAGCCCTTTGCGGCCTACTTGCAGCTCAAACGTTTTTTATTTTTGAGATAATGATGTTTTTATTTTTGCTTCATGATTACCGGACCGGGGACTAGTATTATCGACAAGTTGATGCATGGACAGCGTCGCAGCCCTGTGTTGCCTGTGCAGCGGATGCCCGCGGCTGGGAGGCACGTTCGCCCCGCGAGCCCGCGGCCCAGCTGACTACTAAGCAAGCGCGCTCTCACCTAGCATTAGATATCAGTAGAAAAGGGGTTTCGAATAGGTTCCTTTTGAATGCAACGCGAGGATGAACACAAGATCGACATCTTAAGGGTCTACCAACATCTGTCGACGTAGAATCGGCTTCAGCCGACCATAAAACCCTTTATGTCCACGCAATAAGAGTGAATAAATTTTTGGTAAAAATTTCATTTTTAATACAAGCATTTTTTGCTGGCAGTACTTTTTGTTGACTGTAGGTACTTGTATTGTCACCCAAACTACATTTGCATACCAAATTTCAAGTCGATGCCAGTATTAACCATTGAAGAGTTCGAAACGATCCTGGCCGAACTACCAACCAGGATACCAACCAGATTTTTATTTTTTTATTCGACTGGATGGCAAACGAGGAAGTGGTTCACCTGATAATAAGAGATTACCACCGCCCATAGACACCTGCAACACCAGGGGGATTGCAGATGCGTTGCCAACCTAGAGGCCTAAGATGGGATACCTCAAGTGCCAGTAATTTCACCGGCTGTCTTACTCTCCACGCCGAAACACAACAATGCAAGCACCAAGCAGTGATTATTTTGTCACGCAATTAACATAAGTATACCTACCAAATTTCAAGTCAATCCAACTACTGGAAGTTGGTCGAATTGAAGTTGCAAGACTTGATTACAGACAGACAGACAGACAGACAATGGGACTGGTGAAACTAAATAAAAGCTTGTAAAAAGACGACTTCCCGTCGGTACACGTCGTTTCGAGTCGGCCGAGCCGTTCGACGTCTGTAAAGCCGATTCCGCGTCGCTAGGTCTGGGGAGATCCTCAAACGATGACATCATCATTATCATCAGCCGTAGGACGTCCACTTTTGGACATAGGCCTTGCCCATAGACCACCAGTTGTATTAAATATATTGACCCGGATAACTCACGTCTTAAATCGAGTTTAGCTCGACATGTTTCGGGCTAATCCGTAGCCCTTCGTCTTCGGAGCAACGCGACTCAGCGGCTGCTGCGACACGCGCACTGCGCACCGCCGCTCTGCTCGCGCAACTACTCGACGAAACTGACACCGGCACACAACTACCCGCGTAAAGGGCTACGGATTAGCCCGAAACATGACGAGCTAAATTCGATTTAAGACGTGAGTTATCCGGGTCAATATATTTAATATGAGTGAGTCTCACGGTAGTTTCATGTTCAAGACCGCCAGTTGGTTCGGTAGGAAGCGCCCTGCATCCACCGTGAACCCGCTGCTTTAACCAAGTCATCCGTCGATCTACGAGATAGAAAAAGGATGACAGCATAAAGAAAACAAAGAAGATGGAGCGACGACCTGGTTAAGATCGCGGGATCGCGTTGGATGCGGAAAGCACAAGACCCGGTCTGAGTGGAGAGGCCTATGTCCAGCTGTGGACGTCTTTCGGCTGACATGATGACATGATGATTTAGGTGAAAACCTCTGTCAAATTAAATCAACCATCTACTAAAATATTCTCTATTGTCCGTCAGGCAATCATTTAGTTACGTTACTTTTACGTGTATAGATCCTGTTATAGAGGTATATAGATACGCTCTTTGCGTTAAGTACGTTGTGGGTGAAAATCACAACTTTAATGTCAATTAAGAGAACAAAGGCCAACAAATGGATATAGAACAACCGTAACGTAAACGAGCCGCTGGTTTAACGACGCTGAAACGCTGCTGAGTCACGTCCACAGGTCACAATAACTCGTCACAAGCACCCTGATGTTCCTAGGGACTCCATCAAAAATCAGCTAACAAAATTATTAAATGTACATGGGCACGATCTTTAATTTGGGATCCATTTCGTGAAGAAGTCCTTTGAATTGTCATACAAAATGACAGATATTCTTCTTAAGTCGGTCCGAAATTAACGATCGTGACTGTACTTACAAAAATGACAAGTTTTACTTAATTGGTCCACAGTAAAGCCCAGTTTCGAACTGCAAGAAAAATCGTGCAAGTAGCATTTCTTTGCTGCGCTCGATTGAGCACTTCAAACTCGTTTCCTTTATGATCTCGCAATATGCACCATTTTTCTGATTGTGACATTGGTATAATATACCTGAGTGGCCAAGCTCCGCTTGGGCTCACTCAAAAACACGCGAGCGACATAGGCATTAGCTATTGTATATATATATTTTTTTATTCGACTGGATGGCAAATTATATGTGTAAATAAATCTCTCTCTCTCTCTCTCTCTCTCTCTCTCTCTCGTCGTTTATTACCCGTGACTACTTCTAGTTCTAAGATAAGATCCTTTAACCGACAAAAACTAGACGTTCTGTTTGTGCGAGTTGAGAACAGCGATCATCTTGAATGTTGTCAGTATTTTGCTATATATTAGCAAGTTAACTGTTGATTCGCCCTCGCAACCCCTAGAGCATAAAACAAAGCCTTGAAGTTCAAAACAATTAACGTTAAAGCCGTCAACTTTAAACCCTTTGCGTGAGCGTTAGGGTTGATATTTATTAGCCGTAAAACGGCGATGTCTGCTATAAAATAAATCGTAACGACACCACCTGTTGCCAGTCTCCTCAGTTTGTGTATCAGCATGAAACATAAGTCACAATTAGAATTATGCGGAAAGTTTTCACAGTTATGTGTCGTTTGAAAACGTTTAACTTTTTTTCGAACTTCCGTCAGCTAACTTAGTCAGCTGGACAGAAACGTATGTACAGTCACCAGCATTAATATCTGGCACAGCGGAGCGTGCAAAAATATCTGACACGTTCTTCCGGCCGTAGAAATAGAGTCGTATCAGATATTTATGCACGCTTGTTGTGTCAGATATTGGTGCTGGTGACTGTACTCGTAAGCTTACTCTGCTTGTTGTAAGTAAGCTGCTTGCATTCACTTGCCTTTAACCATTGCCTTATGTGGTCGTAGTCACGTGTCGACCACGGCCACTGTAATGTGGTCGAAACGTGGAGGTAATTATTACTCCGCTCCGGTTGTTGTTTAGCATGATAGTAAATATATGAAGTAAGCATTCAAGGTATTTGGTGAAAAATTGGTAAAACACACTTAATACGGGTAATGCAAAAAAGACATGTTTTTGAATATGTACATCACGCCTGACGGCAAGTGAAGACTTTTATCATATGTGAAGACGTTGATTGTGTATTGTACAAAATAAATAAACAAACACAATTGTATTGTAGTGTCTACTCTTGTTTCTGATGCCCTTTCAATCGTTCAAAAGTTAACTGGAAGAGATCTCTTTAAGGGATAAGTTCGCCTTTGTACATCTTGTTAACAGTTATTTTAACTTGTTTTATGTACAATAAAGAGCTATAAATTACAATGCAATACAACTGACAAACGTTGAGATCGTTGAGAACGAGTAAATATATGTATAAAGTCGAACTTATCCCTATAAGGGATCTCTACCAGTCAACCTTTGAGTGGATGAGAGGAGCATACAATTTAGCAGTTTAGTGCAGCAGCTCAAAAACACACTTGGTATTTTTATTAAAGCATATCTATGGTGTAATTTAGCCACTCAAAGTTTCGTTAGTATATATGTAAATCAAAAAAGCCGTGGTGGCCTAGTGGTTTGACCTATCGCCTCTCAAACAAAGGGTCGTGGGTTCAAACCCCGGCTCGCACCTCTGAGTTATTCCAAATTCATGTGCGGAATTACATTTGAAATTTACCACGAGCTTTGCGGTGAAGGAAAACATCGTGAGGAAACCTGCACAAACCAGCGAAGCAATTCAATGGTGCGTGTGAAGTTCCCAATCCGCACTGGGCCCGCGTGGGAACTATAGCCCAAGCCCTCTTGTTCTGAGAGGAGGCCTGTGCCCAGCAGTGGGACGTATATAGGCTGGGATGAAATCAAAGTACGCTGCCACCGGATGACATTCGCGTTTATAGTTTTAGTTAGGCTATCCACCCTAAATAGTACGAAATCAAACTTATTTTTATTACATTTGGCATAAGAATATGATGTTTTGGTTGTAAAAATAATACATATTTTCATTGCGACATTTTTGTATGACCAATCTTTGTTACGGCATAATATTTTATTATTTATCTAGTTACTTATATTTTGCTTTATTATGTTCCGTTATGTTAACAACGCTAAAGTAATGTCTAAAAAAATAAATTTACTTACTTTGCTTTGTAAAAACTGCTAGACTTAGTCCTTCGGGGAATTTCTCTTTGTAGGTATCCGATATGACCTTCGGACTAAGAAGTTAAACAGAAATCACTATGTAAATTGTATGAAGGCCGAGAATAAATTTCTACTGTCGTAGAAAACATTATTTGTAATAGTAATGTCTGTTGTCACGGATACCCAGATAAATATGAACATGTTGCCCGTTAAGTAAATAAAATATAATGAAATATGTATAAACAATTATTTCGCTCACCCACTACGCTACGCGTCTATGCAACAAATATATCTATGTTCATGTAGCTACTCCACTTCTACACTGTAAGAACACACACAAATCACACAATTACAACTATCACCTAACAGTTAACACGCCAAAGCTTTTTTTGCTCTGAGGATGAACTCTGATTGAGTGCGAAACGCGTCAGTATACTGTGATGGTGATAGTAGGGTTTGAGTGATTTGTGTATGTTTTTATACTGTGGAGGTGGAGGAGCTGCATGTGAATATACATTTAGCTATCGTTATAGGTCGTGGGTGAACAAAGTAATTGATTTAGGTCATTGATATGGACCTCCGCAAAGTAACGCCTGATTCAATAAATTAAATACGCTTAGAGTTTGCTCCATACTATTACTATCGACAGGAGATTCTCCACTCCGCAACGCTTGCTCTTGCTTCAAATTTTGAGCGTTCCAACGCGGCACGTCTATTGTAATACAACCAAGGCGTACCGTAGGCAGCCCTAGCCCAAATTAGAGCATGCCACGCTTTGAGACGCGCTTGACCAAGCGTTATTCGAATTTCGAACAAGACGCTAGGGGCGGGCAGCTATCGATGCCCGTAGGTATCGCTATCGATTTGGGGAGGGGGCCGCGTCGCCGGCGACGCGCGCGGACGCCACTCATGCGAGGCCGTGCTGCGCTCTAATTGTGTGTGCTGCGACTGAGAGTATCGATGTCGATGGTTACTATTATTAATTTATTTTATATTTGAAATGTAATTTAACATAAAATTTAACAATTAAAATGATTAATTCTTAAGAGATTTTGATAACTTTGATAACTACGTCTCACTGCTGGGCACAGACCTTCTCAAAATTCTTCCCGGCTTGGGCTGTAGTTTCAATGCGGGCCCAGTGCGGATTGGGAATTTCATTCACACCACTGAATTGTTTCGCAGATTTGTGCAGCTCCTCACGATGTTTTCCTTCACCATTAAAGCTCATGGTTAACACGTGTAATTTCGCACATGAATTTCGCTAAACTCCGATATGCGAGCCCAGATTTGAACCCACGATCCTCTGCTTAAGAAGCCGTTAGGTCAAAAATCCCCACCGAGTTTCTTTTTTGGATGTAATTTTTGTATGTTCTTTTATTTCTTTTTGTGATCTGAATCTATATAATGTATAACCTGAATTTTACAGCGCATTGGTTTTCTGTAATTTCTTATTGACAAAAAAATAAAAAATAAAATAAATAAATAAACCACTATCTACCACATTAGGCCACCACGGCTTATTAAAAAGAACAATAATTAGAAATATAACTCGCGTTAACATAAGTAGTTCAAGAACGATAGCTTCAAAAACTAAACATTTTAAACACTACGAACAAATAAAACGAAACTGTCAAACAGTCACCTCCTTGTCTAAAGCAGTTCAACCATAACGTACCAAGTGTATAAAGCATTCTCAACTCCACGAGAAACGAGAACTCGCCTCGAAAGTTTATCGATAAAAAAATTAAAAAAGCAACAAAATGTCCACAACGCGGGCTCCCAGCTCTCGAGGAGCGGCGGCAGTCCGCGCGAGTGATTTGCGCCACCCGCCGCCGCGCGGTCGCGCCGCGCCAGGGACAGGACAAGAGGATTAATTCTTTATCGATATCGATACTTTTTAAACATTTTATGCAGGTTCGATTATTAAAGAATTAATGAGGTAGTTACTTAGAGAAGTTAAGTACGATGCTAGATGATTTGGTTAGGGTGTGAAATAAAGGTTTGAAAAATAGACAGTTGTTTTTTGAGAGTGTCGTCGTTCCCGCACACCCTTGGGCGGCGCGCAACCTTTAGCATTATCAACGCAAACCGCCGCCAGGTTGTTGGAACGTGTCAAAGCCCCTGTAAACACGTCCTCGTGGGGCACGGGGTACGGTCGACAAACAAAGGAGTGTTTTTGTCGCGCCGCGGGAGGGCGGCGGCCCGGCGACGGCCGCGGCCGGCCGCGGATCGATATCGCCTGCTCGAGATCTCGGCCTACGCGCCCGCCTCGCCGGCCATTTGCCTACCTCGTCGCCTCGGGCTCCGTGTGTACATAACCCCACCGCCCGCCACCCCAGCCGATACACCCCCGCAGATTACCGCCTACAAAGCAAACTTCATTGGTACGTGCATGCAATATGCGCAAGGAGCAACCCCGAATTGCGCCTGGACGGCCTGGCCAGATTGCTTTGATATCCTACCCGGCTCCGTAAATAGGCTATTGCATGTCGAGTCTTAGCTAAGGCGTCCTGCCTCCAACGCTGCAGCACGGCGCAATCACGTTAATTACTCAAGCGATAACGAACAAGAGCCAGCCGGTAATCTTTGATACAATTCAATGGGTACGTGCGATCTGATCCTGTCGTATAAAACATAAAAAGGGAGATCCCAGCATAAAAAGGGGGTGTACTTATATAGTTACTAGCTTTTGCCCGCGGCTTCGCCCGCGTGGTATTCGGTTATCGCGCGCTGTTTCCTCGGGAACTGTGTATTTTTCCGGGATAAAAAGTAGCCTATGTCACTCTCTGACCCATAAACTATCTCTATGCCAAAAATCACGTCCATCCGTCGCTCCGTTTCGACGTGAAAGATGGACAAACATAAAAAACATACAAACACACTTTCGCATTTGTAATATTAGTATGGATACTGTATGACAAAGGAAGTTTTGCAGCGTATGAACCGCAAAGAGTCATAGTTTCAATTGAAAGGCTGGGGAGGGTCGTAAATCGGCCAAGTGCAGTCGCCCCGAGAACGCTGAACGGGGAAAGTTTACATTTGCATATTGGCCTCAGCCAGCCAAAGGCGAACTTCGGAAAAGCAAATGCGTACAGATCATAGTTTTAAGTTCTCAGAAATATTAGACCTGAATTTGTGTTGAACAGTTCTGTTTCCCTTCGGATGTTCCGAGTATGTGCCGTATTGTCTCGTGGACACTCGTGATCGCATAAAGTCGCATTTACTAGCTCTTTCTATCCTCATCCAATTCATAGAACGGAATCAATCATCCAATTCAAAGAAAGAAGTGGCGAAATCGATTATAATTCAGAGTGCTTTAGACTTTAAGGTCTCAGGTCTATATGAATGTGTTGTTGGTCATAACGCAAAACTGCAAACACGTCCACAATTAGATGTTGCTCATTATCAATGAGCCAACCTGTCATATTTTTGGGGTATCCTGTCGTAAAGGCTCTGTGATCGCACTATGTTAGTAATAGTGGAAAATTCATTTGGAAATTCATCATCGCAGCCTATTTACGTCCCTCTGCTGGGCACAGGCCTCCTCTCAGAATGAGAGAGCTTGGGTCGTAGTTCCCACGCGGGCCCAGTGCGGATTGGGAACTTCACGCATATCATTGAATTACTTCAAAGGTGTGTGCAGGTTTCTTCACGATGTTTTCCTTCACCGTAAAGCTCGTGGTAAATTTCAAATGTAATTTCGCACATGAGTTGCGAAAAACTCAGAGGTGCGGGCCGGGGTTTGAACCCACGAACCTCTGCTTGAGAGGCGATATGTCAAACCAATAGGCCATCATGGCTTCATTTGGAAATTATTAAAAAAAATGGCGGTAAAGGAACATCGCGAAATAACCTACACAAACATGCTAAGGAATTTAATGATGTGCATGAAGAACTACCTCCCACGGCCTCTCATTCTGAGAGGAGACCCGTGCTGACGCATATCGGCTGGAATGATGATGATGACGAAGTATCTACTCTACACAGGAAAAACTAAATCAAAATGACGGGCGTTTTCCCGACCCGTGATAATTACCCCGCCTCAATTAGTTCTGTTTTAGTACCAGCATGCGGAAACTTGGTCCGGCGATGCAGATCGAAAAACAAACAATGAGTGAATGGAATGAGAATGAGTGCCTTGAATGTGAATGAACCGGCGGCGCTCGGAGGGGAAGGTGGGAGGCATTATAAATCTTAATAAACATCGTTGATTGTAATAAGTTATGGATAATTACGTACGAGTAGGTATACTACTAAAGAGGGTTTTTCGTTTGTGGGGACAATTTTGCCAGTGTCAAATGGGTTTTGCCATTGCACGGTAAAAACTTCTAGAAAACGAAATATGAGAAGTAATGGTGGATGCGTCAAGGTAGAGTCATTCACGATGACGCGTGCCATGGTTCTTATTACAATGTCATTAATGGCTAAGTTTGACAAAATCACGTGTCTTCGTGGATGGCACTAGGTATACATAATTTTCCAATACGCGCTTATATTATTGTCAAATCGAGATTAGAATACGATTGAGCACTTATGTCGTTTTTGAATTAATACATGAAATTACATTGTCAACGGTACAGTGTGCAGGTAAATGATAATATGTAGGTACTTATTTCAGTAGGTACAGTCGAGTTCATAGACTTGTGAGCAAAAATTCAATCAAAAATATCTGAACGTTAACAATAGAGTCGTGTTCAGATATTTTTGATAAAATTTTTGCTCACAAGTTAATGAACTCGACTGTACGAAGATGTTCAAAAACTTGAGAAAAAATATAAATTGTTTTATTACCTAATACTTAAATTTTATTATATCTACAGTTAAATAAAACATAATTAATGTGCAAACTGTTTAGTGCTTTCCCCGAATGTATTTTTAAAAATATATTTTTGATAGGTACAGCGAATCAATAACATAAATCCGGTCAAGAGCATTGCCTTAACTTTGCCTAAGAAGTTAGTCCTATTATTTGCTAGTTTTAGAGTGCGTGCGTGCGTATGTTTTTATTTTACTCCTTCACGTTAAATCACTTAGATAGATTTGAATGAAATTGTTTATAGGTGGCTGGACGACTGAAATAACACAAAGATTACTTGCAGCTTGATTTGCTTGTAGCTTGGTTTTGCAGGTGGTAGGACCTTGTGCAAGGTCCGCCCGGATTGCTACCACCATCTTGCTCGCTAATCCTGCCGTGAAGCAGCAGTGTTTGCACTATTGTGTTTCGGCGTGGAGAGTAAGACAGCCGGTGAAATTACTGGCACTTGAGGTATCCCATCTTAGCAATACCCCTGGTGTTGCAGATGTTTATGGGCGGTAGTGGTCTCTTACCATCAGGCGACCCACTTGCTCGTTTTCCATCCAGTTGAATAAAAAAATTGGCCCGATATACGATATATTGGGATCCACGAAACCCTAAAACCTTAACCACTAAGTCTACACGTGAAATTTTGGACGAAAAATCATCAGCCATGGATACCCGCAACATCACAAGTGCAGATACTATATGAAAGGCCAGATGACAAAGATGGAAAAAAAACCGGGCAAGAGCGTGTCGGACACTTTAGGGTGCTATTATTTTTTACCTTAGGCACTACTGCTTGGCACTACCAGTAGTGTCATAGAAAATTTTACTTTCCCTTGACACTACTTCTCTAATGAGGGCTATAGTTTTTTGTCTCACTAGATGGCGCACTGTTGTGTGAGGTTTTTAAGTGTGGCTTTCAGAGTCTGTTATTACGGGCGTTAAAACAAAGTTTAGATTAAAATCATATTTAAAACACCTTAAAACCATACCATAAAAACATCCAGCCACCCACAGTGTTGCTTAGTCCCGTTTTGTTCGGAAAAAGGGAGGACAAAAGTTTCCGAAAGACAAAACTGTCTCAAAACACAGACATTCATTGCCCCGTAACGCATAATTGCCATAATGAATTCTAATTATAAATAAACCCGCGTAGCTCACCCAAAAACTATGAGATTTGACATTTCGGAGACCTCACGCTACACTAGCGCCTCTAGCGGCGAATTCATTCGCGATAGCCCTCATTGGCTCATTGGACCATACAACAAAATTACCCGTGATCGACTTAATTACCCGTGGCACTACCAGTAGTGTAATGGGAAAGTAAAATTTTCTATGACACTATTGGTAATGCCAAGCAGTAGTGCCTAAGGTAAAAAATGAAACCAAAAACATTACAAACAACTTGCCGCACCACTCGCGCGACTCGCGACACGCGACGAATGGTAGGTACAGGCGCGACACGTTTATCGCGTGATCGTTCTACAATCGGTGGGCGTCAACTTTACAAAGTACACGTAAGTTTTACATCTACATGGCCATTTGTCACAGTCATGTAGTGCAATCTTTAGGTTCAAAGACATTTAAACAAAAATTAAAACAACACGGAAAAGTTGAAAACTCCCCGATATTGTCATCTCAAAAATGGCTGATCCGATTATAATCAAACATAGATAAGAACCACCGCAAGAGAACGCGCTTTCACGAAATCGGTCCATCCGTTTGAGAGCTACGATGCCACCGCACTTTTTGCGTCAGGGGCAGGGGCGGTTAACCGGATGGACCGATTCTGTAGCCATTACGAAAAAAATAAGTAAGACCAATACCAATATTTTCCTAAGGATTTCGTATTAAGTACGGAATCTTCCATGTTTAGATATGTTGTATACCTGAGGCTGATATTTAATCTTACACTACTAATAATTTCCAAGCAATCTTAGCCGCTATAATTTTTTTGTAAATTTGATATATTAACTATACCATTCTGAATATTTTCAAATTTTTCCACCCAACAGTTTAGAGGGGGGGACGCTCGATTGTAATGAAAATTTGCACTTTAAAGTTTAATATTTCGCAAACAAATCACTAAATAGAAAAATCGTCTTAGGAACCCCTAAGCTAAAAGCTTTCTAGTACTAACGGTCTCTGAGCTCAGCCGCGGACGGACAGACAAACAAACAGACAGACGGACAGACATGGCAAAACTATAAGGGTTCCTAGTTGACTACGGTACCCTCAAAATCGGTTACAAAAGCCATGGAAATGATTTTCTACCGGTTTGATGTCGTTGTCTTAGCACGAGCCACCAGAAGTGATAGAAGCCCGATAAATAGCATTTACGTAAGGTAGACGACGAACTAAATAGGTTCATTGTAAATAAGAAACTCTTCACGACTTAACTGAGGCACAAATTTAACAACGATTAATTATGTCTGTGGCTTTTTTTGCTCTGTTTTGCTTCTAAAAATCCCCGAATATGAATAGCTAGTAGGTACAAATGAAATCACGGAGAGTAAAAATTGTATAACACGTACTAAACGTAAACAAGTAAAAAGTTTGTAAAAAAGTATATTTTGAACCTAAGCTATTTTTGTTGACTGTCATCCATCCAAACCATATATCCGTAGGTTGTACAGTCAGCATCAAAAGTAGCTGTACACTTTCGTACCTTGCCATGCAAGATTGTCAATGTGTCAATGCGACAGAGTAAAAAAGTGATCCGCTACTTTTGATGCTGACTGCACCTACCAAGTTTTAAGTCGCTGCCATTACCCGTTGAAGAATTACCTAATGTGGAAAAGATTTTGAACGGACCTCATAAATTTGACTACCATAAGTATCTATCTATAAGGGTTTTTGGGAATGACAAATGGATCTACCTTGGTCTTATCTCCGGGAAAACGCTTAATAAAGAGTTTTAGCCCGAGCAAAGCTCGGTCGCCCAGGTGCTTATTGTATTATCACGGGACTTACGCATGCCAATGCAGATTTGAATCGGGTACCAGGTCTGGTCAGATCTGGTCGTGGTCTAAAAATATTTAGCAATTTTGGAAACCACCACTTACAGACATTTGTAAAAATACCTAAACTATTCTCGGATGTTATGTTAATCTAGGCTGTAGTGGAGTAATGAAATAGAACGTTATTTTTTATAGTGAAAAAGTAACACGCAGCGCGGAGCGTGGAAAAGGGATTTGACAAGACAGCTGATTTTAGTGTCTTTCTTTTTCGCGCTGCGAGCTTACAAGTTTATTAGCAGCCAGTACACCAAAATTTTAATATTTTTTATTTACATGCATATCATAACTTCCCTATTATATGTTCAGAAACGACTATCAAATGGCCTTGATTAAGAAACCTGGTATCTGCGGGTGCATCTTAATGTTCACATTAAAGTACAGTGCATCTTAATGTTTACATTAAAGTATCGGTAATACTTTTTTTAACAATGCATATCTGTACATATTGTAGAAAACTTATGACATGCATGTAGATAATAATTATTCAATCAAAGTCAAAGTCAGTCAGTCAAAGTCAAAGTCAAAGTCAAAGTCAAAGTCAAAGTCAAAGTCAAAGTCAAAGTCAAAGTCAAAGTCAGTCAAAGTCAAAATCAAAGTCAAAGTCAAAATACAGGCCATATCTGAACATACTATAGAAAACTTATGATATGCATGTAGATAAAGTTATGTATGCGGCTATACATAATTAGGCATTAAAACACTCGTGTGATCCTATTTCATAAAACCACACTCGTACTTTAATGCCTCTCATTATGCACCAGCCACATAAATAACTAGTATTTAGTTACATGCGTTGCTTATAAATATCTTAGTTACCTACCTTACCAGTTACAACAACCAACGTATATATTATACCGTGTGTGGCCTATAACAGGGGCAAATAATAAAAACGTAGATCGTACTCGTCAAACTGAACAACATTACTTCAGCGACTTTTAAAAATAATTAGTTTTTTAATTTTTATTATACTTTAAAGTTTATTCGAAGAAGCAATGTAAAGCAAAATGTTTGATATTTGTAGCGTGACAGGCGACGTCAGTTGGGTTTTAGGATGGCGGACATAAGTTTTTTTTTTTTTTATTCGACTGGATGGCAAACGAGCAAGTGGGTCTCCTGGTGGTAAGAGATCACCACCGCCCATAAACATCTGCAACACCAGGGGGATTGCAGATGCGTTGCCAACCTAGAGGCCTAAGATGTGA
Organism: Choristoneura fumiferana; assembly: GCF_025370935.1. Taxonomy (NCBI): domain Eukaryota; kingdom Metazoa; phylum Arthropoda; class Insecta; order Lepidoptera; family Tortricidae; genus Choristoneura; species Choristoneura fumiferana. The sequence continues at coordinate 4,383,250 of NC_133482.1, read as the reverse complement.
TACCTCAAGTGCCAGTAATTTCACCGGCTGTCTTGCTCTCCACGCCGAAACACAACAGTGCAAGCACTGCTGCTTCACGGCAGGATTAGCGAGCAAGATGTAAGTACATTGAATTTACGATTAAGTTTGTTAGAAAAAAAAAACAAAAGTTAAGTTTTGATTTTAATTAAGTGGGACCATGATGATCCAATTACCAGTGATCTAATAGAGCCTCTGTTTTTAATATTATCCCCGGTTCTGGGCCACACATTGTAGAACAAAAACTTTATTAACTTAGCGTAGGTATGCTTCTAGTCTCCTAGTACCTTTGACAGTTGCCGTGTTCTGATTAAACATGAATGAAAAATAATGTTACTAGCGAGAGCAAGTGCAACATCTGCATCGAGCATCACTCTGTCCAAATTACTCTCTCTCATACCCAATAATATACCAATTTTTCATTCATGTTTGAAACACGGCAACTGTCAGAGGTATTAATAAACTAAATACGTATTTCACAGTCCAAAAACGTCGCACCTTAAACTAAGTCACCCACCATAAATAATCAAAACCTATCAGCACGAGTACTTCAGCGTATTTCAATATCGCGACGTCCTTAATCTACCCGGGTAGCGGGTAGCGGGTAGCGGGTGGCGGGGTGCCGGCCAGCGGGTACCGGGTACTCGTAAATCTTGCAGGTCGGGTCCGGAGTTTTGAATCATTTAGCGCGTTGCGAGCGCGACTTCCGTCCGGCGCCCGCGCCCCGCGCCTGTCTTGCCGAGACAAAGGGTGGTAGTGATGCGGCCAAATACGTGGGTGAATCGATTGTTATCGATGTTTTTAAATTCGAAACCACGATATTTATATGCGTTGATATAGAATGTAGAACCAAAGCCTGGATAACCCTGCAAAAGTGTAAGCTGTAGTTTTGATTTAGTCAGTAGAGGAATTTTGATTCGTTTAGGAATAATAGCTGATTAATTATGGAGAATCGAACATTTATAGTGGTTTTATTTGTTTTTTCTGCATTGTTGTCGGGTTTAACATTTAGGTATTAATACTTTTTGATGATTTTTTGTTTAGTTTTAGTACTAGAGACTAATTTATGCATCACTCGTTCCAGAAGTATCACAAATATGTATCTTGTTTACGCTTCTTTGGATATGTCAACAAGAACACAAGTAGCTACAGTACAAGGTAAAGTAAAATGTAGTAAATATTTTTGCTAGACAACCCAGATCCTGATACAAAATTGAGCAAGGTATGTCTGGAGACAACACGTCGCAGTTAGTGTATAGAACCTTTTCCATACTTGTCATCCACTGATGTCACGTAAAAAAAAAGTAAACCATTGGGAATTGAGTTGTTACATACAGTGCTACACCACTGACAGTGCAAATGTCTGGTTGTAAGATGACTACTTTCCATCTACCCCATCACCAAATAAGATCCTAGCTTCATAGAACCAAACAACTGCAAAGTAAAACCATCGACATTGTCATCGACTTGCCCCCCCGCCTAGTGCACGACGTCCGAGCCGCCCCTAATTTGAATTCACGGAGACTCCGCGACGCGTCCGCCGCGCCGGCCGCGCCCGACTTAATGAATCGCGAGGGGTGGGGGGTGGCTGGGGTGGCTAAAAGGGGGGCGATCGGACGGCCACCGCATCCTCCGCGCGGATAAGTGACGCCCGTGTTGCTTCGTACATACTCCTTATGTATTGTACATAGCCGGCCTCTACCTATACCCCTATACCTTGGTAAAGCTCGCCAAATTTATGTCCCGCACATGTCTGAGACCGCGGTGTACCTTTAGAGGGATTTTGCGTGTTTACGTTTGTCGAAGATATTCGTGGAATTTGCGCTATTGATGGGTTCCGGGGAGCGTTTTTGTTTCGCACGCGTCGATTTATCGAGGTTTTCGGTACTTACTTAATTAAGAAAAGTTTTTCGTCAAAGTTCTTTAATGATTTTAAACCCCTGTATTCATCGTTACTTAAATCTAAGCTTGAATTATTGCTACGATCAGACAAAGGTACCCACAATAGTAATAACAATCAACAAATTGTGTAACGTATCAGCAAGAGAGTAAAAATTCAAAAACATCGGTTGTTACTAATTCGTTCTTCTGTTTTACTCTACATAAACAACGATTATAGAAAATTAATACAAGTTCTGAAAAAAACTTGTAAAGTTTTCTTTCTCTTAATGAAAATCTGTGCAAATAAAAGAAAAAATATCCGTGCCCCAGTTAGCCAGACTCAAGGTTAGCCGCGGACTCAGCCACCCACCAATAACATAAACAAGCTCGTATCTCATTAACGAGCTATTAATCAAAAGCTACCTTGTGCCTTGTACTTAAAATTTAAAATCAAGGTACTGTAGATTGGCTTTAGGATAAATCAGCAGTTATAACTTGATAATTTCTATGCAAATGGAATCCTGGACGTAGCATTGTGTGGTAGGACTAAAAGAGCTTATGTGTTTTAAATTTGTGTGGATGTAGACTGTTTTAGATTAGCATAGTTTACAGGACTGGCTGGTCGTAAACAAAAAGTCACTAATGGCCCATTATGTAAATGGGCGGATGACCAATCAAAACGGTGTAAATTATTCGGGCGATAGCAGCGCTTGCGGCGGTTAGCGATACCGAGTTAGCAAGTAAGGCTTGTTGATAAATTATTGTTACTATAAGATTTTATCTTAGTCAGTTTTGATTTAAATACAGCTAGCCTAAGTTAGTTACTACACTATATGCATATAGATACATGTTTATTGTCCAAGTAAACTAAAAGTACCATGTACTTCTGATAATAAGAGATCTATCAAGTTATTTCCATTTAGTTAAACTTTTACTCACAATGATCTTCAAACCATAAGCGGATTACGCGCCAATTACTAACATCATTATTAAAATAATTGACAAATAGCACATTGTACCAAATTACTAATACGATAGGATACTACAAACCAGTAATTACAAAAAAAAAACAATGCAAAAAATAACAAAGAGAAATAATTATTCTCCCCTAATGCGTAATTGCCCGCGGGGGCCGCCGTGGGAGCCGGTCAGTATCGATAACTGCTCGTCGATAATCGATGTCGACGTGCGCCCAGCCCTATTTGTGGCGCGTAAATACTTAGTAAGTAGAATGAATAAGTTTTAGGGTTCCAGAGTCACTAGGACCATTTATGTGTCGGTTCTAATGACTCGCATAACTGTACACAGATATAGTAAACACAGTCTAGATCCCGTAGCAAAAGTCAACCTTTTAGACAAAAGTGAGTGTTTGTATTCATTCAAATGGCCGAACGGATTTGGATTCAATTGAATTGAGTTGATTCGTGCTGTCCGACGTCTTTGTCATCTCATCATTCTTAGGGCTCCTTATTTGAAAGGTGACAAACGCAACCCTATCCAGTCTGTGTATCTCTGTCTGTCATATAGCTGTGTATTAAGAACCATACTACAGACAAAAAGTTTTTTGTTAAAAATTTCATTTTTAATACGAGCTTTCTTGCTGACTGCACTTTCTGTGACTGTACTTGCATTGTCATAGGTACAACATTTCCGTACCACATTTCAAGTCGATGCCATTTACCGTTGAGGAGTTCCGTCCTGCAGAGACGATCCTGGCCGGAGCACCAGGATGTCACTGTCAGATTATTGTATTGTTACCAGATTCACATAAGTATGCTAAATTTCAAGTCAATCTGACCTCTGGAAGTGGGTCAAATTCAACTTGCAAGATTTTGACCCGCACATACATTGCAAGTTAAATAAAAGATTTTTAAACAATAGCGCTCGCTAAAACAACAAATAATAAGAATTAAATTAAAAATTAAGATATCTCGGCCAGTAAAATACCGATAAAATTAAAAGCTGTGCTCTGCTAACACTTTTTTTTAATGGCATCCGTTGGTAGCGTATATATTTTGACATACCTACAACATACATGGGTACGGAGCCCTCGGTGCGCGAGTTCGACTCGCACTGGACTGGGATTTATTTTTGTTGCTTGTTGTTGCGTAGCTAAGTCTGACAGATATGTTTTGCTACGATCGCTACGCCTCGTAGCACTGCTACGCCATTACCATCTACGTGCTACGACACGTTTACTGAGTTGTATTGTTTAGCCAAGAACGCAGTTTGTACAATAGAATTTCAGCCCACGTACGCAATTTAATTATTTGATTTTGTAAAAAATCCTATATTATAGTTCTATAACATGTAAAAAACCGCACAAGTACGCGTTAAACTCATTTCTCGTCACTCAGACATTACCGTATTTTAACTATCATAGACTTCTTATATAGGTTAGTCTTTAATAGTAGGTAATAGTAGGTATGTGTAATAGATATTTTTCCCTTTATTTTTTTCAAAGTTTTAGCCCGAGTTTTTGCGGAGCTAAGGGATGAATGGTTAATTTTCGCCTACTGTCATAACAATAATATAATATATATTTGCGATCCTCAGCACAGATCCTTTTATTTCATGTACTTAGCATACGATACGAGTAAAATTAGCATATATTTTTAAGTTTCTAATATACGGACTAATATTTCATGGGACAAATGAAGTCCCAGTTTTTTAAGTTTTAGTCTTCAAATTTAATTTACACCTCATAATTGGCCTACAAGTTTCAAATTAAAAAAAATATTATTTAAAAGGCACTTTTTTACGGTACCGGAACTATTTCTATACATTATACGAAATTTTAAAACCATTAGACCATTGGTAGAGGGCATAGTAAAAATCAACTAGGATGTTAATGTCACTCGGAAATCGGCGGTTTTCTTCGTTTTCCTGAAGATTCAGATGAGCTAGAAAAAGACGACTGATCTTTTGTTTCGATTCCCGAACGACATTAATGAACTAGTGTAACCTCCTGAGACCCGGCGTCAAATGTTTAATGCAATAATTTTAAACTTAATGACAATCAAGAAAAGTTGATATTTGATTGGACATTATGTGCAAAAATTTGTACGTGGGGGTACTTAGGAGGTAGGTCTCTACCCATTACACCATATCATACTATGACCGTATTATCAACGTGTCTGGCAAATAGTAGATTGTACAAAGAGAGCATAAAACGAGCCATTTTACCTGAGACGTGCAAATAGCCACCCGAGTTGGTACGGCGAGGATGGATACACGTCGAGGGAAAAATGGGTTTAATGCTCGAGTTTTACACTGCTTTTCACTTTGATGGCGAGGAAATTAAATAGCAACATTGGAAACAATTCTTCACTTACTGGGTACCTTTTATTGTTCACGCATCACTATTACAATTATATTTTTTTAGTTCATATGATCTATTTTGAATGATTTGATTGATTTTTAGTTTTATACAAATTAAAAATTATTAAAAAAATAGAATAGAAACTTCTTTGTTTGTTGCTGTTTAGACCTAATTGCCTGAATTATTGAATGGTCTTAATCGAAGATTTTACTTTATGCACTAGAGCATAAAAAGTCATTTTATGTCACCCAGATCCTGCATAAACATGAACTTTACGAGCATGAGAAGTGAAAAATAAATTCTTTGTATTGAAAAGTATGAGACTGTGCCCACTCCTGACCAACCGTCGCCGTCGCGTGTCATACATATATGCGCTTGACATTCCGTTCCTGATACGTTCCTATGACGGTCATGACATGGCACGGTGTAGTGGGTAGAGTCTTTCAGAGTAGTTAGTTACATTAAGAGACTGCGCAAAACTTGAACTCAAAACGCTAAGTGCACTTACAAAATAAAACTACTACAACGGCGTAAAAAAAGTGAAAAGCGAAAGTTTAAAAGTTGACAGCGAGAGTGAAAGTCCAAAGTCGCCAAAGTTGGAGCAGACTTTGTTTCCGCAACTTTGGATTCAATTTGGGGGGGAGGGGGGTGCCACCCCACGCCACAACAATGGAACGTTTACGTTCGACTGAAAAATGTTATGAATAAACAAAGTTTCCGTTCATGAATTGGGGTAGTTTTTAAGAAGAGTGTTATGATGACAGAGTTAAATGTGTAGTGGTCGATTTGAGGGTAGGGTAAATAAATTAAATAATATATATTTTTTAATTTTGGCAAAGCGAAACGGTATTTTTGATATTAGCTTATTAAAATAAATAAAAAATAATAATTAATGCTTATGTAAGTACTCTAAGTAAATAAAAGAAAAAAAAAGAATAAAAAAACAGCAAAAAGAATACAATTAAAATAAGTACACACTCTTACATACGACAAGCAAAGAGGGCCATACTCAGCGTGTAAAGAGTACCTACATAAGGATTAAACAGCTCCTAGCTTTTGTTTTGTTTTGCAATAGTATAAAAATAACAAAAAAATAACAATTCCAACGGTGATACAAAAGAAAGTCCAGTTTTGTGGTTTTTCTTTAACTTCTACTTTATCAGCCTTTAACAGTAGTACGTATGTGATGTTAAATTAACGTAAACAAACGATCAACTTTTAGGGCCTGTCTAATCACCGTGTTAAGTTCCTGATATTTTATGTATCATATCTCATATCTATGAATCCGTCCGTATTTCATTTGATTAAACAGAGACGATATCACATATATCTATCACATAAATAAATGAACAGAAACTTAACAAACCCATAAAGTTTTCACCCCGATACTTTGACCTAGTTTTGTTTTTCACTACTTCTAGCGACATCTATTGAATTTGCTTGTCGTTACGCAAGTCTCTTATCCTTCGTGACTAACTGCGACCTAACGCGTTCCTGGTATAACGCCATCTAGTAGTTTAGATATAAACCATGTGGTATTCTAGGTTTTCTTTCTATCTCTGTAATTATTTTATTATACAGTACAGCGCCACCTGTTTATTTACAAGGGCACTAGAGAGCCTATAAATTCATACAGGGGCAAAGCCTCGAGCATAAGCTAGTTCTATTTTATACGTCAAGTAGGTATGCAGTCCGGACAGTTACATACCTGGCAAATAGACAGATAATATAATAGAATTGCAGTTTCACTTATAGTACCTCATTATCTATATACAGTTTGGTTGCTCTCACCGCTAAGCTACCGGGTCAATACGGGTATACATATGCGACCCAGTGCAGGGCTCAGGCCTCCTCTCAAAACTACAGGGCTTGCCCTAGTTTCCACACGAGCCCGATATGCGGATTAGAAGTATTTAGAAGCTTCACACACACACACACACACACACACACACACACACACACACACACACACACACACATTAAATTTCTTCGCAGGGGTGTGCAGGTTTCCTCACAGGTCTATGTTTGTCCGTTTTAACGTCGAAATGGATAGACGGATCGACGTGATTTTTGGCATAGAGATAGTTTATGGGCCAAAGAGTGACATAGACTACTTTTTATCCCGGAAAAACGCATAGTTCCCGAGGGAACAGCGCGTGATAACTGAATTCCACGCGGGCGAAGCCGCGGGCAAAATCAAGTTTCATAATAAATACTGAAAAACACATAAGTGCGAACCTGGAAGCGAAGCCACAACCCTCAGCTTGAGAGGCCGTGGACCGAACTAGGCTACTTACTTTACATTTATTTTCTCACAGCCAGAACGCATAATGTCGCCGTATACGGCGATCATCCGGCGCAAAGCAAACCCGTTTGAGCTGGCGCACCTGACCGTGTCGTGGCTGGTCGGCGCCGGATACGACGCGTACGTGGTCGCCGGCTGCGCCAAGCGGGACGTCTGCATGGCCATCCGGTACCGGACCGTCTGCCCGGAGATACCGGACGAGAACCCGGTGAGACGCTGTAATTTTGCACGGATAAACTATGCCGACAAAATGGTACAATAAAAACATCAAAAAATTTTTTTTAGGGCACCTACCATAGACGTAAAGTGGGGGTGATTTTTTTTCTCATCGAACCCTATGTGTGGGGTATCGTAGGATAGGTCTTTTAAAACCATGAGGGGTTTGCTAAGACGATTTTTCGATTCAGCGATCTGTTTGCGAAATATTCAACTTTAAAGTGCAAATTTTCATTAAAATCGGGCGTCCCCCCACCGGTTTAGATTTTAGAGGGTAGGGGCCCTCTAAAATCTAAAATCTAAACCGGTGGGTGGAAAAATTTGAAAAATTCAGGATGGTAGTAAGTATATCAAACTTAGAAGGAAAACTATAACGGCTAAGTTTGCTTGAGAATTATTAGTAGTTTAAGAGTAAATAGCAGCCTAAGGTATAAAATATACCTAAACTAGGAAGATTCCGTATAAAATACGAAATCCTTAGAAAAGTATTACTTAACTTTTTTCGTAATGGCTACGGAACCCTATTTTGGGCGTGTCCGACACGCTCTTGGCCGGTTTTTAATGCATGTATACGTGTTCTACCCTCTGGAAAGGATGAATTGAACGTGATGATTAGGGTATTTCTAGCCCAAAATACATTTGCATCTAATATGTTCTAACCTATGTACTACGCTTCATACCAAAGAGCATATAGTATTAGCGGAGAAATTAGGTATGAGTGGAACGTAAATATAGGCTGGGATAATGGATGATAGATGTGATAAAATATCCTAAATTGAATAAAAATATTTCGACTTTAACTTCGTTTGCAGAAAGTGGAAGGCCCGCCGCCTCCAACGGAGGAGCCTCGCTACCGCCTGGTGCCGCTCCCGGATATGACGTCCAAGTACTGCGCGGAGATGGAGATCAAGGAGGCTGCGCTGGCGCAGGCCAAGCTCGACAAGATCGAGAACGAGCGGCTCAGAAAGATTGCGGTATAACCATCACTTACCCAATGGAATGAATTCGCCGCTAGAGGCGCTAGTGTAGCGTGAGGTCTCCGAAATGTCAAATCTCATAGTTTTTGGGTGAGGTACGCGGGTTTTATTTATAAATAGAATAATTTTGTGAATATTTTGCAATACCTGAAATTAATTATGGCAAATATGCGTTACGGTGCAATTAACTGTGTTTTGACACAATTTTGTCTTTCGGAAACTTTTGTCCTCCCTTTTTTTCCTGTAACTAATGTTACTTAGTTTAATAAAATAGTATATTTTTTATCGAGGGACTAAAATAAGCCAATGGTATACTCGAGGAAGTTAGCCACCCGAGTTTTAGCGAGGGTGTCTATTTATCCGAGGGTTTATATTGATTTTTAGTCTCGAGGTGAAAACTCTATTTTTCAATTCGATTGCGAGAAAACGCTTTCTGTGAAAGAATTTCGAATTTTAGATTTCGGCGACAAAAGATTATCAATTATGTCTTTTGCTCTTTGCTCGACATCATAATTTTCACTATCACTTGACGACATTGTGAGAATAATCAATTTATTTCAATCGTTTATGATATACGCTCTACAACAATTTCAAAGTTTTCGCGGTAAGTATTTTTTTCCAACCAGACACAGATATAACAAAATCGCATCTTCTATGCGCAAAAAGCATAGAAATAATACCACGTACACTAAGAACGTAACATTTTCGTCGTGAATATGGGACCAAGTACTGGCTGTTTGAGTTTATCTAAGTCACTCGAAGTAAAATAAAAAAATAATTACTTTTACTCCCTAGGGACTAAAGTACTTTACTCCCGCCTTGTAAGGCTATATTGACCTACTTTTAGAGCATGAGAAGTGAAAATTTAAATTCACAATAACATTCAACAACAATCAACATTAATGCTAGTGAAATACCTACGTTATTTTATTATTATTTTTGCGCCAGGAATTAGAAGCGCCCCCGCCGGACAAGGTGGACAACTGGCGCACCCACGCCTGGGTGTTGATCCTGCCAGGGTTCATGGACATACAGGAGCCCTTCTTCATAGAGCCCAGCGAGGGCGCGGCGCATCCCCTCGACGCGCCGCAGTACCAAGGCATTGACAGCGTCTACAATCATGAGAACTATTATGTGAGTAGAGAATTAAAGTAGGTAGAGTTTGGCAAATAAAAAGATGAGAATGAATAAATGGTGGCAAATTTAAAAATCAAGGTGTGGTATCCCTGACGTGTAGTGCTAAAAGTAGTTCTGATACTTGTGATATACATATATGTTGTAATACATTATATTTTTAAACCCTTCCTACTATATGAAATAAATAATATCGAAAAGCTTCAACAAAGAATACCTAAGCAATATTTATAAATTATAAAACATATGTATCACTGTTTTATGGATAATTAATTACACAATATTCCACTCGGTAGTACTTTACTTTTGAAAATAAGAAATAGGAAAGAAGATAAATTGTGTTTTTTTTTCTGACATTTTTAACATAAATCGCTCTTAATATTGGTACTGGTGCATACGTATGATAAATTTAACGATGTAGACACAATATCGGAACCAATAATGTTTCCGTCGCTCTTCAAGGTCAACCTCCAAAGCTGTGAGAACGGACTAGGTGAACTGAATTACGATCTTTGCAACCTCACCTGCTGGGAACATCTCCTCGCTGGCGAGCCAAACTACCGACGCGACCTGGTGGGAGTCGACCTGGCCGACCCTAAAACTGCTTTTAGCACCGAGAAGCATCTGGACATGCCCGCCAGCTGGGTCGAGAAACTTGATATCGTCGCTGATGGTACTATTATGCCGCTGTATTTTAGAAGCTTTCGTTTAACTTGCCCTTTTAATATAGACAAATCTAGTTTTTAGCCTACGGCCTACGTTAGTGTTGTGAAAAATGCTCATTTCGAGGCTAAAAGACTCAACGGCCGCAAAGACGGTTTCTTGCATCCATACGCATAAAAAAAGCCAATTTAATTGTCAAATATAGTCGAGTCTTTATGACTCTGGAGTCTTAAGGGCTCGAGTCTCTAAGCCTCGAAAATGAGCGTTATCCACAACTCTATAGCTACCTACGTCCAATAGCCGGATTTACCTACTAGAAATTTGATAGGTACAGTCGAGTACATAAACTTTTGAGCAAACATTTGATCAAAATATGTGAACACGACTCTATTGTTAACGGCGTAGAAGCGTGTTCAGCTATTTTGAACAAATTTTTGCTGAGAAGTTTACGAACTCGACTGTACCTAACGAGTACACTAATTATTGGTTCCGGTTTGGTATATAAACAGACAGAACAGAAATGTCACGATGACAATTGAACTATTGGCCAAAGCCGAAACTTCGGCCGAAACGTGATTTTACGCAGAAGCCTGACGAAACCGAAACCAAAATTTCAGCCACGGTTGACACTAGTCATAACCACTGTATTATAAATACAAATTCAAGGGAAGAAGTTTTGGTGTCATGGTCAACATTCTTTCCCGTGACATTTGAACTCATAATAGAAAAACGCGGGCGCGAGAACGAAGACAAGAAACTCATGTATTTTCTTCTCGAAGCTTCTCAGGTCTTCTCGCCGTGAATCTATTTTTCTCAAACATGACATGAAATATTGACGTTGTGTTACAAATAATAGGCCGAAAAGTATCGCGCTGCAGGCGCTGTGGCTCAGCTGCGTGCGCGCGGTCACTCTATGGCCCTGCAAAGAGATTTCATACAACCTTGCAGGCCTCTGGCCGGCAATGCGACCGTCTTTTGTTTCAACGCGCGCTCTGCGACACGCACGCGGCCCACGCCCAGCACCGCCACCTGCAGCTGCCGCGCCCACAACAGGGCGACCAGACTAGCGTCCCGCCAGCTTCATTTCTTGTTTTTTTTTTATTTTATTTCATGTGATATTTGAGAAAAGCACTATACAAGCCTCGGCCGGAACCTGGGGTTGCCGGCCTCGCATCCCTATCCCTATATCTATATCTGCTTGCCCGGCAACCCCCTACTTCCCGGCCTCTACAATAATGTACTAATAACCCATACACACCATGTTTGTCATTATAGCTTATCCTTTTTAGAGTACGAACAGCGGTACCCTGGCAGCCATAAAGTGATACACTACAAGAAGGTCCTCCTAGAGAAGTTTGCGCCATACTCCGAGAAGGACGGCATCATCAAGAGAATCAAGATCTTCGACGACTACGCTTTGACTGTGCCCGTTTTGACGTAATATTTGTCGTTAAGATATCTATTATACCTACCTTTTTTAACTAGCGCGTTTCTAACTTACATCGTTCTAACCTATGTTTGTGTCAAAATATGCAAAAAAAAAAATTTTTCGACCACTTTCTGATATCAAATTAAGCTGAAATTTGGCATACCAATCTGGTATAGGTACTAAAATTCTGATGGTCCGACCAGGACCTTCTCCGCGAGATGAAATTTTTCAACTTTTCATCGTTTAATTTAGAGTTATCGAGGAAGAAAAAATGGTTTCTGTTCACCATTTCGGACACACCTTAGAAGTTTAAGACGAATCCTCAGTATTTATCAGGGTACAAAGAAATAATCGAATAAGAATTGTATTGTATAACGAGCGGTCTCGCAGCTCTGCTAGGTCAGGACATCGGCAGCAATGAACTACCCTCGTTTTCTTCACAATGTTTGCTGGCACAAGTAGGGTAGCAAATTGTACTGGATGACTTGGCTGAAAGCTTGGCATGTTACAGCTACGAATGGTACAAGCACAGAGTGGACTTGATGGAGTACGTGAAAATCGACTACACAAAAAGATTTATTTATGAAAAATTTGGTATTGGCAGGAAGGAACATCTCATTCGTAAGTGAATGTTTTATATTATGTAAGATTTGTTGTCTTTACCGAAATATCACCAATCATGGGTGCAATATTTGTCACCTTGGGCTTAATGGTCCACACCATAGCGATATATGACAGGTATTTCAAACTTGGCGAAATTAAAGAATACACTTACCCAAGGAATCTGGACCAAACAAGTGTCGCTCTTCTAAATAAGCTGCTAAATCCATACTAATATTATAAATGCGAAAGTAACTCTGTCTGTCTGTCTGTCTGTCTGTCTGTCTGTCTGTCTGTTACGCTTTCACGCAAAACCGCTGAACCGATTTGGATGAATTTGGTACAGAGATAGAATAGACCATGGGAAAGAACATAGGCTATCTTTTATTGCGAAAAAAAGGCTTTAAGGGGTTGAAATAGGGGTGAAAGTTTATATGGTGGAAGTTCGTCGCTGTCGGAAATAAAACCATGAAACTTGGCATTTAGGCACTTAATAAGAAATAAGTCGGTATGTGTTTTAGCTTTTTTGAAAATTCGACCTGTGAGGGGATGAAATAGGGGATGAAAGCTCATATGGAAGGTCGTCATTATCGAAGATAAATCGATGTTTCTTTATGAAACTTGGTATTTGGGCACGTGATAAGAGATAAATAATTGTTCGAGCGTTTTTTTTAATTCTTCCTGTTTGGGGGTGGAATAGGGGATGAAAGTTTATATATGTAAGATCGTCATTTTCGAAGATAAATCGATGGTTCTTTATGAAACTTGGCATTTGGGCACTTTGAAAAATAAATAGATATTTGTTCAAGGGTTTTTGAAAATTTTACCTGCGAGGGGATGAAATAGGATGAAAAATTATATGGAACGTCGTCATTATCACAGATAAATCGATTAATCTTTGTGTTTAGGTATTCGATAAGAACAAAAAAAAACTGGTTAAAATCGACTCGAACTCGCGCATCAAGGGTTCCGTGCATAGGTATTTATGAATATCAAGTGTTACCAGAGCCAAGCTCATAAGCAAAATGTACGCAATGTGGGGTCATTTTACATGGCTTATTAACATAGACAGACAGACATGAAAAATTATGATTTTCAGATTTTTCTTACTTATTTTGCTATAAAGGGAATAAAATTTGCTATAAGAGCTTCCTTTATTTAAGTTTCTAGGACAGCCGGAAGTACCCTATAACTTTTTTGAGTTTAGGGTTTTAATTTCAACTCGATAAATACTCCGCACGTTTACGGGATAAAGGGTCTTGACAGACAGACGGACGGACGGACAGCAAAGTCATCCTATAAGAGTTCCATTTTTTCCCTTTGAGGTACGGAACCCTAAAAACATTCGTTCCGGCTCTTTTTCAAATTTCGACATTTTCATACCTACTTGAAATATGGGGATGAAAGTTCGTAAGGAATTCCAAACAAATTTACTATAAGTATATTTATCGGAAATATGTGTAGCAATGCTTAGTAAGAATGCCGTCTTAATTATAATCCTACCCTCCTAACTTACAATAAAGGACGTAAGATGTCAAGAGCTCACTATGAAGAATTAGTCCTTTTGTGTTGGCAGGGTAGAATACTTACGTTTTACCAAAGAACGGAAGAACAAAAAAATTAGTTTAGATATAAAGCAATGTATTAAAAATAGGTTATTTTCAGTAACCGTAGAAGTTCTATGTGCTATTATGGCAGAATAGGTACCCTAAATAAATTAAATACTTTCCAAAGTTACTATTCCACGCGGACGAAGTCGCGGGCAAAAGCTAGTTTTATATAAAGCGGCGTGGTCTTCGCTTGAGGATTGGTTGCGATCCTTCGTGAAGACTTTCGTGGGAACTGGACGCGACACAAGGGGTTATTCTCAGATAATATCTTCTTTGGCGACTGGATAGCTAAGTGATTAGAAAACCTGACTATGAAGTTTGAGGTCCCGGGTTCAATCCCCGGTCAGGGTAGACATTTTTATGAGACTACTCGGAGGTTAATTGGTGTAAAATTGTTCCATTATTTATTTCCATTATCTTTGGTAGCTTCCGTGAGGTCAAGCTCTTTCCTGGTCTGATATTTCGTTCCATGGCGCAGGGCACGAGTATTCATTCGACGCTGTGCCTACTTCGGTGGAGGCGGTGCGCACTTTGGAGTTTAATTACTATGCTCGTCTGGACCATCTGACCAAGCTGGTCTGCACTCCGCTGACCTTCGACGAATACTACACCAAAAGAACTGACAAGTAATATTATCCTATTAATATTATATAAACTATCCCATACTGTATATCTCAGTATCAAAATATATCAATACCAAATAGCTGTGGCCTGTGACTGTCTACGAAGAATTCGTTTACCGAAAGCCCACGGGATCTACACAATTTTCCGGGATCAAATTATCCTATGTCATTCTCAGGGTCAAAAACTATTTCCATATATAGCTAATTTCATCACGATCGGTTGAGTACTTTAAGCGTGAAAGCGTAACAAATATAGTCATTTATTTTCGCATTTAATTTAAAAACTTGAAATGACAGTTTTCTATTATCTGACGCGTGTTGAAGATTTTTTGGTAAGTGTATTAAACTTACACACGGTCATTGGCAGATGGCTAATAACACGACAAGAAAGTGGAAGGAGTTGGGTGTTGAGTATTACTTTACCAAACAATAAAAGCCGACATGTTTTAAACCTTTCTTTGACTCGAATTGGCTGTTCTCCAGTGGACAGAGTTACATTTTTTTTAAATAATAAACTAACTTAAGCTTACCTAATTTTTAGACTAGAATCCCGTCTCATTATTTACACGGAAGGCACTAAAGCTGAACCGCATCGTGCACTAAAGGATATAACGGAACAGTACAGCCGCAACTACGAACTCGCAGCTAAAGACGACGTGTGGAAGAAGATCTTCCACATCGACGAAGAGACTATAGAACTGTTCAGCCACTATGCGTATAATTTCGTCACGAACGACACCAGGTTTTACATCAAGCCGAATTTGGCTGAGACTGGAGGACGGATCCTATTCTATCCTGATAAAACTTCAGGATACATCGTACGTTATTCGTATTTACCAATTACTAGCGCAATATGCCCGCTGCTTCTTCTTGTGAATGAAAGAATTACTAATCTGTCATATTCCTTGTCTTAGTTATAAAGGCATACACAATGCAAAATTTCAGCTTTCTCGATACCGGAGTTTGGACTGAAAGCACAGAATATATAATAGTACTAACGTGCTGGAAGTTAGCAAATCAGTGAGCCACTCGAGAGTTTTCTTTGTAAATATTAAAATTCTGTGCTGTATGTAACGTTCCATTAATCATGCTGTCTCCACATTAATCTTCCTTATTTAGGGGCTGTTTCACCACGAATTGATTAATTTTATTCGACAGATAAATGTGATGTGCTGATGCCGTCTCCGTCTATTCGAACAAAACAAACAGAGACGGCATCACATTGATCATCAATGGATGGTGAAACAGTGGGTTAGTGTGGTTAATTTGTTTATTCAGGCAGACCCCTGTGCCAAGCAGCCGCGACCTCTAAACATCTACCTCGGTCTCTGCGAAAATATGGATTGGGAGTACAAGACACGCAAGCACATAAGAGACAGAGAGACTGACGTGACCACATACTTGAAAGAGAGGCACAGGGAGCTGAGTGAGCCCCTGCTGAGTGTGGCTCTTTTCGATACGGAGAGAAATGTAGCTGCTAGAAAGGGATGGACGGAACAGGTAACCTGGCTTTTGACACACTGCTGCGATGATAAAACGTCATCATCATCCCAGCCTATATACGTCCCACTGCTGGGCACAGGCCTCCTCTCAAAATGAGAGGGCTTGGGCCGTAGTTCCCACGCGGGCCCAGTGCGGATTGGGAACTTCACACACACCATTTAATTGCTTCGCAGGGTTGTGCAGGTTTCCTCACGATGTTTTCCATCACCATAAAGCTCGTGGTAATTCCGCACATGAATTTCGAAAAACTCATAGGTGCGCGCCGGGGTTTTAACCCACGATCCCTCTGCTTGAGAGGCCATATAGGTACCACTCGGCCACCACTACTCATATTATATAACCTGTATAACGTAGTCAACTTAAAAAGATATAAGACGTAAGTCGCAGATACCCAAAAACTAGTTCAATCTCTGCTGATTAGCAGCTATACGCATTCCAAATTTAAATCCATCGGAACATTGGCGAATAAAAATCGAAATTCTTAGAAAGAATCAAAAGAAAGAAAATAAACATTATTACTCAGTTAGTATGTTACTCAAAAAGGGTAATAAAAATATATATTAAATAAAGTATAGGTCAATGATTCTGAAAATGAGTGTTATTGGATAAGGCTATTATATATGTCGGCGGCCGATCGTAAAATCCGCCAGTCACGAAATTCCTAGGCATATCGTGAAATGGCGCCATTTCATGAATTGGCCAGTTTAGGCAGATCATGAAATTCCTAGGCACATCATGAAACGCCGCCATATCGGTCCTGGCACTTCGGCGGCCGCTGCCGCGGCACGCTCGCTCGGCTCGTGCATTGTGGTCACAATTCATACTAACAACTCCTCGCTTCGATGTGCCTGGTATAGAGCTAGGAATATCAACGAATGCGTTGCTCTCGTTGCTATAATCGATCTGCCGTAATATTTTTCAGGCACATCGGATCGTGATATGACATATCATGAAATGGCGCCATTTCACGATATGCCTAGGAATTTCGTGATCTGGCGGATTTTACAAGCGGCCGCCGACATACTTACATACGCCAATAATCACGCTTTATTTTGACAGCATCAAGCTTGAAACTTGTGACAATGTATTGAATACTTGCTCTTACATTTCCACCACTTCATGATTTGCTTCTCATTTGTTTCCAGGAGGCCATAAAGGCCGAAGTGACAGAACGTGAGAAGGAGGCTGAGATTGATCCCCTGGCGCCGTACCTCGCGCGCATGTTTGGCTCGGGCCACGGTACGGGAGCACCGCTGAACGTGAAAGAAGCTAAGCTCATAAGGGAGCAGTGCATCAACGACTTCAAGTCCAAACAGCTGCAACGGCAGATCATGGTGCAGGAGAGGTTTGATGCGGTAAGCTCTTTTTGGCTGTCAATCCTCTAATGTTCTCCAATCGGTATATTTCTGTGGTGATGAAGTGATGATGTCGCAAACATGATGTTGTAGAAAGATCGTAGGTAGTGAGTGAGTATAAATTTATGAGATTAAAAAGTTCTGAGTGCTTGCCTTGCAGAAAGGTGTGTTTTGTACCTCTATGTATAAATAGTATAATAACGGGGTAGTAATATTATGAATAGAGATTAGCCGACTATGGATTTTGCTGACCAATCAGCGCTGTGGAGGCCAACTAGTGGGGCAACACCGATCATTGATTTCGGCTATGTTCGGGTGCAATCGGGCGCGTTCGTTTCGGACCGCGCCACCACAAAATTAGCACTCTTCTTCTCTTCATAGGTATTCTCGTCTAAACAAGTTTAATTTAGTTACGTTTTAATGATTCGTTTTTTACACTAATGCTCTTCGTTAGTATAATTTCCAGTAAATCATAAAGTTCAGGATAGTCGGTATTTTCCAGGCTAACAATAAATTTGTATTTTTTTTTCAGTTGAATACTGAATACAAAAACAAGCGGCTGTGGTATTTGGCAAACCAATACATCCTCACGCCAGAGAAGGAGAGCGCTTACTTTGCCACCAGGTAAATGTAACAGTGTTCATGATAGTAAGTAGAATAGTAATAGAGAGTAACTTATTATTATAAGTACAGGGGTACATACCAAACGAATTAATTTTAAAAGTGATTGTACGTGCTGTTTAAAAATAACATTATTAATTTAGTTAGTAATATTATTTTTTCTCAAAAATGTCCGTAAAAGTTGACATTATTCTTTACATATCAGAAGGTGAAGGCATAGTTTATGGTCAGCGAAAAATTAAAAAGTTAAAAAGGTTGCAGGCGCGCTAGCTCGACAATAATGAATTAGCGCGCCTGCAATCAGTCACAATTTTTTTTTAAGTTAGAAAAGGCCATGGAAATTTGGCACAAATCGTATACCGCCAAGTCTAATGGCCGGTATCAGATATTTTGTTGGAACTCCGGACTTTTCTATTGGGGCTGAAACAGCTTGTGGTGTTTTCGGTGGAAAAATATACCTGCAGTTTATTTTTAATGAAAAAAAGGCGGGAGAGCATAAGAAAAATATTGGAATAAAATTAAATATTATAATATATTTTGAAGGAAAAGTTATTCTATTTCAGAATTATTCACCATTTTTTGAGAAAAGCTTTTATATTAGTCTCGGCTGAATAGCAATTGCTGGCTTCGTATTAGTAAAACGGACTCGCAAGCTCGTCCGTTTAATACTCATACTCAGGCCAGCAATTGCCTACTTCCAGGCCACGACAATAATCTACTATTGGCATGGCAAGTATACGACGAGTTTTTTCTTTATCCACAGCAATCTGTTATATAGAATAGAATAGAAATAGAGCATTGTGTAAATTGAACAGCGAACCAGAAACACGAGTAAATGTATAACTGTGTACATAAACATATAATAACTTAAGAATTATTTTATTAGGTTGCGATATAAAGAAATAAATTGTATTGTATTGTAAGTACCATCAGCCAAATATGTAGTCTACCACCCCCCTAAAGTAAATCGTTTGCATGTCATAATAAAACAATAATGCCAATAGACGTGCCTTTCAACTTGAAACTTCGACTTTAGCGACATAATATTCACTTGATAGGAACTTGTTTAAAAATTGATAGACCGCTTATTAGGCTGATAGTACATAAAACATATGAAAATTACAGTAAAAAAACCTGAAAACAGTCAGTACACTCTATTTTTGGGCATTCGTGTAAAAACACTTCAGGTTTCTTAAGGATTCCGTTAACCAAACTCTGTTCTTTCAGTGCGGAACTGGCATTCCGCGTCCACACTTTGGAAGTACGCCTGACGCGCCACAAGGATCTCTCTGCCCCAAGGTTCAAAGTACTGGTGGACTACCTGGACAAACATCCGCTGCTCAAGGAATACCACAAATATAAACACTATTATGGCATACGATAAATGACTCGGAATGTGGAATGTTTAGAGTACAGAGGCTTGCTATGCTTGATAAAATTACTTTTGATGCTGTAATGCATACTGCACTAATTTCTCAGCACAATTTAGAGACTAGAGTCTTAACGCTCTCTCACCCGTTTGACGTATAGAAATGCTGGTTGCAATTTTTAACGAACGCGCTTTAGATGACGAACCTTTGTACCTTTGATATTTATAATTTTAATGATGTTATTATAGATATAAAACTGTTAATAACTTAAATAGTTTTAGATTGTCGCTGTTGACCATATTTTATCTAGCTTTAATTTTTCTACTTCCTACGACCGCTAAAGTAGTAGGTATTTCAACGAATATTATATTGAATCACTTATGATTAGACACCGTTATCAAGGGGCCAATTTAGTGGCTTCCTAACGTTAAAACTTATTTGTTAATTGAGATTTCCGATAAATTTTGGAGTTCCCATACATAGCTACAACGTCAAGACTTGGATAGTTTGTATTGCACATCACTACACTAATGTTAGGTAGCCACCAAACTGCCCGCTTGATAACGGGGTATACTTATAATGACACGATTTGTTAACATTAGTAAATAAAACAAGAATATTCTGTAATATTTGTTTAATTAACTGAGATTCGTACATAAATGTCACGACGTTACATATCTTAGAATGGCTGCATCAATAAAGGTATGGGATGTTGAAAGCCGGTGTTCTAATCCTCTGCGCCACCAAGCAGATTGCCGCAGCCGCCGTCGTGTGTTACCAGCACCCAACGAGACAGCTTGTTGGGTTCGCTGCTGCGGCCGGTCTAGCCCAAAGAGTCTAATGTTTAGGCAGTATCCAAGAAGGCATGGGGTGGTGGAAACCGGTGTTCCAGTCCCCTGCACCACCTAGCAGGTTCCCGCGGCCGTCGTGAGTTGCCAGCGCCAAACGAGACAGCTTGTTGGCTAGTCGCCGCTGCGGGGAGTCTGGGCGCGAGAGTGGCGGTAGAGATATGCTGCCGGAGTCTGGGAAGAGAACGCTCGTTAGAAGAAAATCTCTTAGACATGTCAATAAATAAATATCACGGGACACTGTAACCACGGGACGGGACACTTGGCAACGGATAGATAATAGTATTTTATGCAACTCTATCGTAATAAAACACGAGTGTGGGTTTATGAAACGAGGCGTAGCCGAGTTCATAATAGAGTCACATGAGTGTTTTGAAGCCTAATTACGTACAGTTGCATACAATATTTATCTATATCCATATTAAATCCTCTATCATGTGTTCAAAACCATTAAGTGCATTGCACGTGGTCGCGGCGCCCAAAGCTGTAAGGATGCATGAAATCTCATTACGATACAGCCGTGTTCATAATAGAATCCAATGTGGTAATGCTGGTCATTACCTATAGTTTTGAACGCATAAGTAATTGAGGATTTACTATATGGGTGTAGAAAACATACATAGAAAGATAGATACATATTATATTTAAATACATACTAAACACCCAAGACTCGAGAACAAACATTCGTATTTTTCATACTAATATCTGCCCCGACCGGGGATCGAATCCGTGACATCAGCTTTGTAGTCATAGTCAAGTTCTCTGCCGACTGGGCTATCCGGTTGTCAAATGTGCTCATGTTTCTTGTGATGCAGCGAGCTGTCCTCATATCAACAGGACGGCAGTATAAAGGTCACAGCTCATTAGAGCCACCCACCCGACCAGCACCACCTCGACTTTCGGCGTCCACTCGTTGTCAACAGGTTTCTTAGTAGTCAATATGGCAGCGAGCAGCGGGCACCAAGTGGTCCACTCGCCGTCCGCGCGTGGCAAACTCGCGAGTGAGGCGATCCTGTGACGCTACGGAGTTGATGTAGTGAGCGCATACCCATACAAATCCATGAAGAATACCAACCGCTCGAGGCGAGGCGGTGCTGGTCGGGTGCCGGGTGGCTGTAATGAGCTGTGACCTTAAAGCACTTTTACCACATGGAAAAAAGAAGCACATACCGGAATGGTATTCATAGTTGGCGTGATCACTGGGCGTCTCTTGGCCGAGTCGTTTCCGGTACTCTCCAGCGAAGTGCTCGATGAGTGTGTCCATCATTACCGCTTGCTTTGAGAACACCTGGCGATTTGAAATAAACATTCATGGTTACACTTTGGCTTGTACATTTGCTTAAAAAGAATAATGGACGAAATTCATATCTAATATTCGGTGAAACTGTTAATTAGGCGAACTTTTCTTATCGTGTAATCTACAGATTAATTTAGATTAGTTTAGTTTCAAAATAATATTATTAAGTTAACAATTTCTGAGAAAATGACATTAGATCGAATGCTCATTATGTATTTTAATCATTGTTTTAAAAAATGTTTCAGAATAAGTACTTACCAACCTAAATAATTATTGGTGCATTCAACAATCATCATCATCATATCAGCCGAAAGACGTCCGCTGCTGAACAAAGACCTCCCCCAAAGACGATTTAACGAAGTACCTACCAAACGCATGACCTGAAAATAGTGTCTATCTGTCAGTCACCTGTAATATCTTAGAGACCCGTAGTCCGTTTTCCACAACCATGAACTGCAGAAATAGACAGGGCAGGCAGTCCTCACTGTCATCTGAAGGCAGTCCAATGTCCCACGACAGCTCCTCATAGAGTAGGCCTAGAAGTACCGTCTGCAAATGAAACGTGTTTTGTAAAATCTATAGAATCCTCTCAATATAATTGTCCTGCTATTTATTGGACATTGTTTAGTGTGAATATTAGCACAGTGAAAAGCTTGTAATTACATGTGTTTGTTGTTGGTTTTTTGGAAAATATGGCTCTGTCCATTGAAGGACAATTTTGCCAGTGTCTAGTAGGTTTTGCCGTTGTACGGTAAAAAAAATCTAGGAAACGTAATATGAGAGGTAATGGTGGATGAACGATGACAACGCGAATCAATTACATGGATTAAAAAACATATCTAAATTTTACAGGGATGCAGGAGGTTTCTAGGTTAAGTAAAACAAAGAAAAAAATAAAGAAAGATAACATTTACTCGTGACAACATTCGAAGCAAAAAGCAATTAAAATTTAAAAATGTACGTGCATGTCACGAAATGGTCCCAAGTCAACAAAAATACCTACCTACCTGCCCTGACCCGGTATTGGTTAGTACCTGGTGGTACCTGACATTTTAAGAGATGATATTAGATCTATATCAGTTTAGTAGGGCGCCCGAGCCGTGCACCCGCGCGACTTAGCGGAGGCTCTTCGCAGCAACTTACGCTCTCAGTGTCGTCGATGACGTAAACGCCATTGGCATTGACCGCGACTAGCACTGGGATATCTTCGTGTGTCAGCAGACTGGTGAGGCTGCGGACTGGCTGCTCTATCTGACCCTGGAAGAACGCTGCCCTGCGAGAAATAAGTCAAAATCAAACTATATTTACATTCAGCTCACTTTATTTAGACAGTGTTTTTGTTTGCTATACACACATCCTATCTCACTTCCTTGAAAAGCCTTGTTACTTCGGTTGAAGTGGAGCTGACGCTGGGAACATCGAATTCCCCTTCCAGCAAAAAATTCGTTCTAAAAGGTCCTCAATTAGTAACGATTTCTGACTAACTTTCCTAAAAAGGTAAAATAAAGTTTTATTTGTGTGCAACCTAAGACTTCACATTCTAAAGGGAAGCCGGAACAAAAATCAGTTTATCACCACATCTCATAAGTGTTCGTGCGGAAAAGCGGAGGACCTTTTTAGGGTTCCATAGCCAAAATGGCAAAAACGGAACCCTTATAGTTTCGCCATGTCTGTCTGTCTGTCTGTCCGCGGCTTTGCTCAGGGACTATCAATGCTAGAAAGCTGTAATTTTGCACGAATATAAGTATATGTAAACTATGCCGACAAAATGGTACAATTAAAAATTCAAAAAAAAATTTTTTAGAGTACCTCCCATAGACGTAAAGTGGGGGTGATATTTTTTCTCATCCAATCTTGTAGTAGGGGGTTGCTAAAACGATTTTTCGATTCAGTGATTTGTTTGCAAAAGAACTCAGGTACCCTGCTGTCAGGGGTGGCGGGGGCCTCAGTATTCGACTTTTGGCTTCTAAATAGACTCTCGTTCGGTAGCCCTTGTTTACTTATACCGCCTTTAAGACACATTGCAGTGAAAAAGTATCCAAGGAAGGGTCATAAGGCAGCACTAAAGCTGATAACGGCCTGTGGCTGTATTGTCTAATGCTCCGTCCGTGTGACAGAAATAAGTGGTGAAAACGACAGTGATTCCATCCGTTCCATATTAAGTTCATTCTTACCCGTAAGTAGGGGTGGTCCGGCAGTGCGCTAAGTATTTGTGACGCAGCTTGCGCGGCGGTGCGGCGGGCGGCCGCTGCGCCTGCTCAAGCAGTTTGGCCTCGGGACTGCCCTTGCGGCCCGCCGGCAGCAGAGCCGCCCAGCGCCCCGAGCGGGCGTGCGCTGGCAGATACTTGTCTTGATGCTCTCTGGAACCAGAAAATAATATATTCGAGACACATACGTGATACATAAGCATAATACATAAAGGGTATGAATCCAAAATAATATTTAATTTCGGCTCGGCAAGCGCAGAGTAGGACGTCCACCAAGGAGATGGATGGATGACCTGGTTAAAGCCGCGGGTTCACGGTGGATTCGGCCGCTTCCAACCGAAGCAACGGTGGATGCAAGCCGATCCCAACCGATGCATCTGGAGGTCTATAAGGGAAGCCTATGTCCAACAGTGGACGTCCTACGCCTGAGATGATGATAATTGCTTTAACATGAGGCTGCATTTCCACCAGAGATGTGTGAGGATGCGTTGCGAGGAATGTGTTTATCATGAGCTTATAGAAACGCTTTATTTACCTATCCTCGCTTCGCTGAACTGTTTTCGCTAGAGCTAGCTGCACGTAGCGAGGTTAGGTAAATGAAGCTTCTCTATCTTCTTAAAGTGCCACTCCATTATTGAAGGTTGGTTCTAAAAATGTAAGTCTTGAGCCATCCGGAACAGTCGCTCTTGCACTGCGGATCCTGGTCCACCCCCTTATATTCTACAGCCATGATTCCTTCCTTCTTCTGCCTTTCAGGGCGTTGTTTTCCCGGTATTGATATTCGTAGGTTAGGTACCATCAGCCAAATAAGTGGTCTATCAATTCTTAAACCAGTTCCTATCAAATGAATATGTCGCGATAAAGTCGAACTTTCAAGTTGACAGACACGTCTATCGGCATTATTGTTTTGTGACATGCAAACGTTTACCAACTTTAGGGCGGTAGACCACATATTTGGCTGATGGTACCTACAGTACGGTACTACTAGAGTCTGAATAGCATTTGGCCGATTGTTTAGTCTATTCTTCACCTGAAAAACTTGGCAGTATGCCTGTGCGGGTCATAGGGCCCTAATTGCACTCGTGCCTGCAGTCCACCCAGCATGACGGCTTGCGCACTCTCTAGAGGATACCGGCCCGTCACTACATTGTAACGTGCCTCCTCATACAGCAACTCTTGGATACGGGAGTCCCTGAAAGTTTACGAATATTGGTGCAGTTACTATCCAAACCATCAGCCTAAACTTGCAAGAAAAATAGTCCAAGTTGTATTATTGTATTACATTGCGTGGTCGTAAAGGGAACGAGTTTGATGTGGTCAATGGAGCGCAGCAATATGTTTTATGTTAATGCTAAATGCAAGTCTAAACTAGCCTTTAAAGTTCCTGTTTTCTTTGACCGAGTGAAGAATTTGATGCTGGTACCCAGTAATACAAACGCTGCTCCATCTTCAATAAGGTAGCATAAGAACTCCAAGACAGAGCAATGTAGTCAATGTAGCCGGGTTTGAATGGTCTTACAGGGTGTATTTTGACCAAGGGTAGTTTCCATGGTTTTTAGTTTTTTTTGATAAGTTTTCGGTTGCCTACCCTATTTCTGGTGCTGGTGGGTGATAGCAACTGGCACTGCCTACCTAACCTGCACGCTACTTTTACAAGACATATAATATCGTAAGATTATTGTAAGATTTTTAATTCTAATATTGTAAGCGGTATGGCAGATATGAGCTTAGTGGTTTCTAGTTTCCGATTTGCTACAGCTAATCTAACTCACTTGATCCCCTCTTCCAGATGCTTAGGGAAAAAGACATTCCGCTGCAGCCTCAGCACAGGCTGATCCTTGCTGCGACGCGACTCCGAGCCGTGGCCGTATCGCAGCAGCAGCTTTTTCCAGCTCGCCCACAGCCGCCACGGGCAGTGGTGTGGTTTTAGCTGGATTTCTGCAGCATCGTAATACACATATCTTACTGACAAGTATTATAGTGAAAAATGCGAAAGTTTGTGAGAATGTGTTTGTGTGTATCTTTGTTACTGGTTCACATTAAAATCTGGTATTTAGATACCTACATCTGGGCTACTTTGTATTCCGATATTGCCACGGGGTCGGGATAAAATTTCAACTACTAAGATATATAGGATATGAACTTTGACTCAATCGTTTTAATGCCATATGCCAATGAAAACCACAATGTAATTTTTGAGAATTTCCAAAGGATTTTAGTAAAATTTCAGCTCAACTGTCGTATCTAATAGTTAAGCTCGGTAAAGCGTACTAAAATATAAATTCGAGTAAACATTCAAAGTGGAGGAAGCTCGAGTATGCGTTGGGTCACAAACTGACCCAACATAATGTTGTACAGGCTTTGCAGTTTTTATTGCGGTCAACCTAGCACTGGTTGAGTGACAAATAACGTTTATGTTTCTTAGAACAATATTATCAGCAGTTCTTTATTTTGTAGATACTTAATCTAGCAATCTCAGTACCTTCTTATATAATCTTCTCAGTACTATCTTAGGCAGTGGCGTGCAGTGTTCCTGAACGTAAGACCGGCTGAAGAACATAGCTAAGTTCAGCAGTTTTTTTAATAGGGTGGGAAACGAGCAAGTAGATAGTAAGTAAGCACCACTACCCATGGACACCCGCAAAACAAACGGTTTGCCATTGTGTTGCTAGCCTATAGAGATATTTGGAAACATGTCGAGGAGCCGAAAAAAGAAATGAAATCGGTAGTTTAAGCACTCTTAGGATAGGTATTAGGTACACAGGAGAAATACGATTACCTACTTAGCGACAAAACGTGAGATTTGAAGAAAGAACAGAAAAATTATAGCAAGAAAATTCTAATACTTACCCAATAGAGGGCTACACATCCACAGCGCAAAGACACTCGCTGCTAAACTCCTGGTGCTAGGCTGCGTCATCCCCAACTCTTCGGTCGCCAGGACAGCGTTAAGGAACCGCGAAGCTGTGACGCAGGCTGGAACTTCCTCTGAGCTCATCTCAACCATGATGGCCGTGCGAGACATGAGATAAATGCAGGTCACGGGGTTCGAGGATACTGTTGATGAGGACGTGGTGCTGCCTGATGAGCCTATGTGGATGATATAATGTTAGCTTTTGTTATGTCGACTGAAACTGAAACATAATTAGGTACATTTGTAAAAGTGGTGCTTAGTAATGTTAAAGTAACTACAAATTCCTGAAATATAACTATAAGCAAGACAGGCTTTAAGTACTTTACCGCTGGATGATTGATGAGAGATAAATGCTACCCAGTACCCACTTTTATACGTAAGGTTTGCGTGTTAAGGAGCGACAGAGTTCCGCTCCCAACTTGCTGCGCTTATAACATCACTTGTGTTTAGAGATCTTGACTGTGATCAAAAACATTCAAATCAGCAGTTTTTTTAATCCAGCTACTTAATTTACAAAAATCGGTGACATTTTTTATCGCTGCTTAGTTATGTATCAACCTGGACACTGCACGGTATAGGCCACGTATAGGCACCCCTGTCTGATTTCGAAACAGCAAGCGTGTATGAAAGGGATAGGTGATTTATGTCAGCTGTAAACGCTATTTTAGAATAGTGTCTAAACCTACCCGGTAACGGTGGAGAGATGGCGCTAGAAGAACTGCCTCCACTCGTGATGGGTTCCGTGGTACTAAAGGAGCCGGCGGCGATGCTACTGGAGCCAGTCTGGTTAGAACAGCTGCTCAGGTTTGATCCTGTGTGGAATAATCATATCTATTCTCAGGGATCAAAGTCAAATTCAAAATTGTTTATTGTATCTCACGTTACAGGCGTTAGGATGGAAATTGTTTTTTTTTTTATTCGACAATGGCAAACGAGCAACTGGGTCTCCCAAGGTGGGTGAAGTAGGGGTGGGTGGAATTACTTCCTTTAGCTGTTTCTTCGAAGGAACTATTACGTTTTTTTTCGCATTAGTTCCTTCTCCAGAGACAAAAGGAACTAATGCGAAAGGAACTAGAGAGGAAGGAAGGTGCTACTGCAAAAGGAACAAAGGCGAAAAAATAAACGCAATTGTTTCGGCATGATTCGAAGGAATTACTTAGTGCGAAAAAAACGCAATAGTTCCTTCGAAGGAACAGCCAATGGAACTAGTCCATTCTTAGAGTCTGACTATCAGTGGGGCGGAAGGGGTGGCCTACCCCGGACCTCTAATCTTGGGGGGCCTCCAAATGTCCGCAAGTTCTCTTGATAAAGTCCTGATTGCTCAACAAGGCTAAAAATATCCATATTGCAACAACTCTACTGGGGAGCCTCATTCAACTTTGCCGCTCGAGCTCCGAACGAGCTTAGTCCGCACAGTCTATATGTGAATGTGTCCTATGTAGATGATGTTTTTTATTACGCGTTTGTTCCATACCTCGTTCGCTTAATTAAAGGTCTAATAGCAAGTTCAGCTATCATCATTTAACAAGTCCGAAAAGCTGGATGTGGCATGATGCGTGCGTCAGAATGGTACCTAACGGTTTAAAAAATATAATATGGCGAGATTATGTTGGACTTCTCTGTCGCAATAGGTCAAGCCTGTAATGAAAGTGTGTAAATAAATAAAAAATGGGTGTTGTCTCACTTCATCCCATATGAAACTAATATTTACCTGACGCGTCACGTATTTAACGCACGGCACATCGGACAAACGTGTGGCGGACCTGACGCCCAGTGTCATTTATAAAGAACACTGGGCATGTTTGATCATTAAACTTTATGTCAATGACAAAGTTTTATGTTCATAAATCAAAAATTATACTTGGACGTCAAGAGGCTATATTACCAACTAAAATTATTTTAGACTGTACCAACATACCAAGCCATGGTCTGTGCCATGGTGGCTTAGTGGTTTGACTGACCTATGGCCTTTCAAGAAGAGAACCAATGAGATACCTACACCTTTGGCCTCATCTGCACTTAACATCAGGTGAGATAAGGGTCAACCACGGTCAATTTTATGTAAAAAAAGTTTTTGATAAAAAAATTATTTAATACAAGTTTTTTTTGCTGACTGTACTTTTTGTTGATTGTACGTGTATTGTCACTCAAACTACATTTGCATACCAAATTTCAAGTACATGCCATTAACCGCTGAAGAGTTCCGTTCTGTGAAGACAATCCTGGCCGGATTACCAGGATGTCACTACCAGATGATTGTATTGTCACCCGATTTACATAAGTAATACCAAATTTCAAGTCAATCCAACTACTAGAAGTTGGTCGACATTAACTTGCAAGATTTGATTACAAACAGACACAGACAGATAGACAGACAGACGGACAACGGGACAGGTGAAACTAAATAAAACCTTCTAAAAAAAGGATTGTGGATTCAAACAAATCCGAGCTCGTACCTCTGAATATTGGTTACATTTCAAATTTACGACGAGCTTTATGGTGAAGGAAGAAATCGTGAGAAAACCTGGGAAGCAATTCAATAATGCCTATGAAGTAACTAATCTGCACTGTACCCGCGTGGCATCTACGGCCCAAGCCCTCTCATTCTGAGAGAAGGCCTCCAGCAGTGGGACGTATATAGAGCGCGATGATGATGATGAACATACCCATAACACTCTTCTCGAGCGAATCGGAACTATTGCTTTCTTTGGAATCCGGCTGCATTGGTTTGTGAGGTTCATGCTTGTCCCACTCATTGTGTCGGCCCAAAGGGCTGTATGATAGGTGCGGGAGCCTCTGGGACACCGAATAAAGGTGGGCATTCACTTCTGCTTGCAACTTCTGGCTTTGAACACTGTAATATTCCTCCCGTGACCTAAATTCGCTAAAACAGTAAAGTCCAAAGACATTAATGACAAAAAAAGTAAAAAATGGTATTGTTTAATTTTAACGAGCTTACTTGTATTGGTATTCAGCTTGCATGGGGTATCCTCTTCTTGAATATTCCACAGGAATAATTGTAATATAATTGCCAGAGTTCTGAACATTAGGATTCTCCCCATAAGCCCCCATTTCTGTTTGATGTTCCATCTAGTAGTTACAATAGTTTTTATAGCATACACATGATTTTAAACACCCTAATTAACAAATAAACGAGTAACTAAACATAAGAATTTTTGGTCGCTGCATGAGTTTGTTATTGAAATTATCGATCGGTATTCGCGCCTTAACGAATGCTGCCAGTAAAATATAATAATGAGGTACCTTTGGAAATAATTGCCCATGTGGTAGCTAACCCTTACCCCATTTCATGAGAAAAAAGGCCTGTGTCGAGCATTGGGATGTAAAAAAGCTGAATATCTACGAATAAATATTCTCTCTAGAATATCTATCCTCTTGAATATTTATTCGTAGATGAAAATCATGAAAAATTTATAAATGTTCGCCAAGTAGATTTTTTTTATTTTTTCTAGCAACATCAAAATTAGCTGTCACGTCGACTGTCATGTCATATGTCAGCTAATGACAGCTCATCAGCTGGCGTAGCCGTAGCTCTTTCTTTCTACTTGTTGTGTAAATTACCAAACAAAAACCACGGTGTTTTATTTATCTATTTGGTTCACTTTTATTTTTGAATCAGAATGTTATCTTCAACAATAGTTTTAATTCCCTGACGTGGCTATAAAACGTGCGATTTCAAATCTAAATTTTATTGCCGAATACGTGTAATTTCTCAGCGAAAACAAGACAATACGCAACTGAAAAGCGATAACGTTTTTAATTCCAATACAATAATCCAGCGTAAATTGTTATTGGTGTAATTATTAGCAATTTAATAGGTTCATGCCTGTTGTTTATCAATCGATTGATTTGAAAGAGTACGGATGGAGGCAAAGTTAAGAGAATACCGTGCTCTCCGTCGACGCCGGGAGCTCATCGAGAACGCCAAAGATAAAATTGAACAATCTAAAAAGAAATTCGTTGACTTTATCACTCCTAAATTTTTAAAAGAAATGGACAATCCTAAGGATGATGAGGTGTTACTGGTAAGTCAATAGTTTTTGCAGCCAAAAGGTCATGGCTGACTTGTTTGAGTGTGATAAAAATTGTAGTAATAAGTAATACAAAATTCTGTTTGGTTGGCTGCAACTTTATAGACTGGCCAACTGTACCTAATTATAAGAAACATCTATCTAGCGTAGTTCATCATTGATACCATTATACCTACCTATATGATGGTACAAATATTTACTTAGATTTCTTTAGTTACAAGGATGAATAGTCAAGTTTATAAACAATACAAATTTGGGTATGGCAATAAAAAGGTCTATATTTGTTATCATTACCATCTACTTCTAAAAATGATGCCATGAGTATATCTGAATTCCTCAAATTGCCTTCTCTTATAGATGGAAAACGAAGAATCAACACCAATACATCTACCACCAACTCAAATAGAAGAACCAGTGGATGTTACATCAGAAACCAGTGAAGTTGAGTCCCTGGAACCAGAGAAGCAAGAATCCTGGAGATACTTCATAATCAAGTGGTCCATCTACACTCTGATATGGTTAACCCTTTATATCTTTTTCCTAAAGCTACAATTTGGTGCTGTCTTTTTCGTATTCTCAGTCCTAATTGGTATCTATCTTAATACTCGAACAAGACCACGGAGAAAGGGTGAGGTGTCAGCCTATAGTGTCTTTAATGAGAACTGCGTCAGTATAGATGGTACTCTTAAAGCTGAACAGTTTGAGAGAGAAATCATGTTTGGTGCTGGCGGTATGAGAATATAGCAGTAATATAAATTACTCAAATCATCACAAAAAATTGCCGCTTGTGCCTGTACTGTTTACTAGCACTGCATGCGGTTGCCTAAAGAGCTTCGAAAGCCAGATAAATCAAAAGAAACCATGCCTTGCAAAGACTTATATAGGTAGGTATTCAATCTGTCTAAAACAGATGTGTGTAGTTAAATTATAAAGTAAATTATATAATGTCTAATTTATTATGAAAATTCTCCATTGATTTAGTAGATCAATGAATGTTTGAAAATTATTTATTAAAATAAGAAAAAAATCAACATACACATTTTAATTATAAGGTATCATAAGGGTTATGATTAAATTTGTTCAAAACTTTATTAACTTTTTTCATAATTTTCCATAAAATTTTTGGTACATATGAGGTAAAAAACAAAAACAAAATTATTTATAAATTTGACTTTGGTTTTAATAATTACATTTACTTACAAATCTTTTACAACAAACATTATTCATTACCAAAAAAAAGTATACTTAATAAAAATATTTATCATATTGCAATAGGTAGGTACAAGATTGAGTGTGCTTATTAACTGACAACTTTGCCTTTGCTCATGTACATAATTATAATAAATTCAAGCTATGCAACACTAACTAAAATATAGAGTATTTTTTTATGTATAGGTATAATTAAATAATAATAAAAAAGTAAACATCTATATTCTTGATGATAATTTTACGATTATACAAATGAAAAGAGTAGTAAATAATCCACAAAAATATTTCCTTGGAAAAAGATTAAACCCAGAAAGCCATAAAAAGTTTGACAGTCATTCATGTAACAATGTGAAGCCTCACATTAAAATTAAAAACATAGTATTTCAATTTAATATTTTTAGAGCTGAGCTTTGTAAAATACTTTATCTCTATAGGTAGCTGCCTAAAAGTTTGATCATAGTATTCCTGCTTCACCCAAGGTTGAGAGATCAAACAAAAGTGAAATATTCACCAATTGAGCAAAACATAGATGGAAGGAATGTTGATAAATATATATATGGCCTCGCCTTACCACAATAAAACTTGGATATGATCTAGCTAGACATTTCTAAAATTAGCCTCACACATCCAAATTACCGCAGTGTTTGAAGTTAAAAGTCTTTGACCAGTATGTGTTGCCAGTGATGACTTACGGATCTGAGACGTGGGCGCTAACGATGGGCCTCATCTCATGAGGAAGCTCAAAGTCACTCAGAGGGCTATGCTCGGT
Source organism: Choristoneura fumiferana (assembly GCF_025370935.1). NCBI lineage: Eukaryota > Metazoa > Arthropoda > Insecta > Lepidoptera > Tortricidae > Choristoneura > Choristoneura fumiferana. Next base: position 4,350,327 of record NC_133482.1, on the reverse strand, counting down.
GTTTCTCTACAGGATGGAATCAGAAATGATGATATCCACAGTAGAACTATGGTTACCAACATAGCCCGAAGAATTGCGAAACTGAAGGGACCGAGGGCGGGCACATTGCGCGTAGGACTGATGGCCGATGGGGTCAGAAGGTTCTCGAATGGCGTCCGCGGACAGTGAGACGAGCTATCGGTAGGCCTCCAACAAGATGATATGATAATGATGATGACAAGTTAAGCAGTTGTCTACGTGTTTGTGGCCACACGGTTAATATCAGAAAGTTTTTGAAAATCCAAGATAATAATACCTATAGGTATACCTATATTTTATGTCAGACTATGGATTTTTACAGCAACTTTGTCCTATCCTACCTATCAGGAATGAGGACATAGGTTCACATGGTTTTTTATAAGCTTTTTTTGCTTTTATCGGGAATTCAATACTCTTACACTGAAATCCTTAAAACTTAAAAAAGTAATGGCACAAATCCTATTGGAGGTTAAGGACAAAAAGTACAGTTTAACCTGGTATAAGGTCGCCAAGAAACTATAGTAAGTATATTGAAACATAATTATATAAATGACATATAATAATATCAAGTTTATGTGTCATACAATTAATGCTAATCAAATCAGAAGAGTTCTTCAGTGTTTCAATGTTGCTGCAGTCTTGGCATATGCACTGCCAAGGTGCAGTTGAAAACGGTCTAGAAATTTAATAGTGGACAATATAAGGCACCATCAGTGTACATAACAATATTGGACATTTCTTATGTGTTTGCAATAAATTATGGTGATTAATTATCATGAATGTAAACAACGAATTGAATCTGCATATTACGGGTGCACATAGATCGTGTGAGTAATCAATCATAGTATAAATAACATTTGTCTCAAAAAATACTACAATAGGTACGGTCAAGGAGTTTAATTCATTGGCCACCATGGAACCATTTCACAGTAAACGTCAGAGTGACATCGCATTAATTAACAAGGAAAGTCGTAATGACTTTTCCTTTGAAAAGGTTCCACGTTGGCCCATGAATTAAATTCCTTGACTGTACACTAACATTAAACCCCTAAATTAGGCCCTGCCTATATTTAACCAAGAAGATATAGACAGCTTTAAAAGTTATTTGTTCATGGCAATACAATTGACTTTATACAATATTGTTTGTTGGCTTAAATAACATATTACTTGATATTACATGTGCTATTAAATAAAAATAAAAAACAAATGCTAATGTAGGTACGTATAGAAAATTATGAGTATATTAACTTGGTAGTACAGGCCTATTAAAAAAAGCTTGAAACCAATGAGTAATACTTAATACAAGAATAAAACAATATTTAGTACAAGGACTGAAACGTCACTATAACATATTTAGTAGGTAAACTAAAAAAACAATAAGCCATCCATCAAAAGATAACGAATTCTTGTATAATTAATTTATAACAGTGCATTTCAAAGCGTCTTGTACATTATTACTAAATCGAACACTAGAAACGCACTAGCGCGGAGGTACCGGTTGTAATATTCGAGCTAACGTGAAAGAGGCCACACAGAATACCGCGCGGGAAATAATCGTGGCGCGGTATTCTGTGTGGCCTCTTTCACGTTAGCTCGAATATTACAACCGGTACCGGCTTCGCGCCGCGTCGCCACTGCTTTCAGTGGGTTTCAGCTTAAGGGTCTACGCTAGCTGGCGCGGATGCGGCTACAGGTATAATCCGTCGCTAGCGTAGCCCCTAAGAGCCCGTTCCCACTTGTCGGATGTCGGATCCGTTTCAAGTCGGATGTCGGTCATTTCTATAGAAAATCGGTGTCGGGCAAGTGTGAATAGCTTCATATAAAATGTTCTGCCACTGGAACATGCGACTAAAATCCGGACCCGACCTCCGAAACCAGCTCTAACACGTTTTTAAAACATTTCTCAAAACTAGCTACTTAATACCTGACACACGAAACCAATGTCTCAAGTCGGCCATCGATTACCGACCGATGACCGTATTGTTTAGCGCTCTGCGGGGCTACCCCGAAATTAGAAAATCGAAGTTCGTGTCGTTCCGTCCCTCTGATGCTTATACTATTTAATACGAGAATAAGAGGGACCGATACGAATTTCGGAGTAGGCCCTTTGGCGCTCGTGGTCACATACACAATTTTTTTCTACCTTCATACTATACCGTTTGACACAAAGAATTGTTGAAAACGATGATTCCAAGTGCGTTAGACAATAGGCCAAACGTACAAGCTATCACGATTGCATCACCTTCAGACGAACCTTGGAACAATTAAGGACCTGTTTCACCACCCATTGATTAATTTTAACTGACGGACAAATGTGATGCCGTCTCCGTCTATTCGAACAAAACACACAGAGACGGCATCACATTTATCCGTCAAATAAATTTAACCAATGGATGGTGAAACAGGGGGTAAATGGTTTTAACCAAGAGGTAGGGCTCAATATCGACCCGTCATTTATCATTTATAATTAGCATAAAATAGATAATTATCGTGACGGTTGAACATAATCAGATAATTATTATTAGCTACTTAAAAAGCATGATCGTCACATACTCCAAAAGATTTCATCATTTCACCCTTTAAAGGAATGTATAAAACATGATCATTATCATTACAGAGCCCGTTTACTAAGACACTGGCAGCACAATCAGCCGACAACACTAACAAAATGTATACTAACGACTGATATTAAGAATTTCTTAACAAGGAACCTTATACTTTAATATGTCTGTCTACGAAGCAAACATTTAATTTGAGCTATAGTTTTGTAGCAACACATTTTCGAATAGTAATTTCGTGTGGTGATTCCAAAAATAGGTGTACATTAGGTACCGAGTTTTATGGACAGTCGCCCGGTGATCACTTGGAGTTGGATCACAACCGGTACTTTTGTTTTGCGCCGGCGGCTAGTTGTGGTACCACTGTGTCCTAATGAGGACAAAGTCTTAATGTACCTAGACTTTGAAAACAGGAGTTCGTATGTCGTACGCTACGACAAAGCGACAAATAATACATCGGTCCAGCCACAACCATACGCGAACGTCGCGGCTATTACCTGTCCATTGCGTGTGCTGCTAGGTAACCACTGTATGATGAGTGTCTAGGCCGCGCAATGAACAAAACAAAAGGTGGACGCATCGCCGCCCCCGCGTTTGGCCGGGCCATTAGACACTGATGTGGTACTGCGTCGGTGCCACTGGTCTGGAAAGGCGTTCCATACATTGCATAGTTACTATGCTATATAGCACATACATTTGCCGCTATGTCGCTGCGATATTGACACTTTTTCTAAAGCCTGCCTATATCTAATCCTATAGTAGGTAACTTCTAACTTCGTGTAGGTACGTTTTAATCAAAGCAAGAAACTAATTGATTTCCAATTGCACCGGAAGGGGCACCAAACAATAAGGAAAAATATATACCTACTTATATGCTTTTGCTGAGGTTTAATAGCTACGAAACAGACTTAACCTTAAAGATGTGAAAACATTACAATGCAATGTTTTTTTTATCAAAAAGCTTCTAGTTTTTATCTAAACGGACCACCAGTGGGTGGCACAAGTATACAAATAAGGTTGCCTGGGTCTATTGTGCCTCAATGCATTACGTAATAGTCTTTATAAGAAGCTTTTTTTTTATTTGTTTTAGCCGCGCCTCCTGTTCTGTGATGTTCGTCACGACACTTATGTTGGCTTAGATCACGATCGAAATAAGTGCCGCCAATGTACTTTTTTTTTCAGAAACGAACATGTCTGAAGATTCTAAAGTAAATTCAAAGGCAAAGGATGGCTCCAACTTTGGATAGTCAAGTTAACACAAGTAAATCACAATTTTATGTTACTTTGAGACGTATTGTATACTTTTTGGTAGGTACAATACGTATGTCCCGTTATCTACTTACACTCAGCAAATAAAGATTTCTAATCATAGAATTTTCAATGCTCAATAACCACGCGTAACAGTTTTTATTTAAGATAAACATATCTGGACTCGTTCTTTCTGCGCTGGGTTCGTGTATGAAAAATGTACTTGGTTCTACAAAACTTGTCGGTATGTATGACCGGACCGACAGAAAAAGCAACAAGTATTTAAAATCAGCTAAACTTTGGTACACTCTATCACATAAAATCACATCTAAATTGGTCCGTTATTAACGGCATCGTGGGGCGTAATTCATGAAACGTGATTCCGCCGCATTCATTTTATATCGCACAGTCTTTGACATATTTGTATTATGTTCTCAATTGAAATATATGAAGAATTTACTATAACCTAATATATCTATTGTCATGTGAACATTTTATTACATTACACCTAACTACAATCAAGAATAATACGAACTCACAAACTTCTGTACTTGTTCAAAATAGTTCTGACTAGTAGGAAAAATGCCTTACGATTTAACTAATGGGAATAACCATTTATATCTTATTTAATATTTATTTAACTCTTACGTGTTACTTTTATTTGCACCTTTTCACAAATGACATAAGGCTTGTTGCAATGGATGGCAATTGACGTTATTCTGCCGTCATGGGCGTCTGAGATCTGTTGAAAGTGCTGCAGAATGGCAGTCTCCAGAAATTGGGGCTCGGGAGGAACGGGTTGGTGTCGGACCGCTTCACATCCGGCAGTAGGAAGACGACGCTCGCAGCTATGATCATATGCCAGACGGAATGTACTATTTTATAATTTTGCTCGGTTTGCAGGAACGCGAAGCATACCAAACCGATCCCGACGAGAACGATGCCGATCGGCAAAAACGTCGTGTAGTACGATCTCTTGTACATCAAACTGTGATTTTTTCTCCAGTCTAAATACCAACTTATGAACAACAGCACGCACCCAACGGCGACTGGTAAAATGAACGCTACAATCGAATGCATGTTCCAAGTGGTAAGTAAAGCTATTATTATTGCACCGATAAGTTGTAATGAGGATCTTAGTTTCTCCCCTATGATGCTCATGGCGAGCAATGTCACCCAGAAACACATAATTCCGCAGTAGAAGTCTCCGAACTGTAATATGTTAGGTCTGGTGATGCAGTAGGCTACTTGCGCGGGCGCGTCGCAGGCATGGTAAAACGTGGAGAACACCATTGTAAAGGCATACATCATTGCCTCCGTATAGTATAGGCGAATAATGGCCACGTAAATGGAGAAGAAAAATAGGAGATTGCTCAGCGTCAGAAGCAGTACTGACACGAGCATTGACACTCTGGTGTCCATTCTCGAATCGTCCGAACAGTCCCAACCTGAAAAAGAATTTTACAACATTAAAATACGCCTCGCTGAACCATTATTACAATACAATTCGACTGGAAGTTTTAGATGAACTTTGAGATATTTATCTTTAGATAAAACATGTAATTGAAGCTTTATAAATTGTCTGTAAATAACCCACTTATTGGTACCACACTGAAGCAAATAAACGACTCATTTAAACCTGATTGGTCGGGCCTGTTACCTATACATATATTAGTTTAATGTGCAAGAAAAGGATTGAGGGTTCTGCATGTCATCGCGGAGAAGCAAGGTAAATTAGTGTAAGTAGTTCATTGATATGGACCTCCGCAAAGTAACGAATCGATCAATTATTACTGATTAGTTTTACACAAAGATGGTGAAAAAAGTATCAAATCATTGAGAAAGATCCGAAAAAGAACTTTTTCTACTTTAAAAATACTACTTACTTCCGTATCCAGCCGAGCATGAACAAAACGACATAATCAGCCCTCCGAACGTGTTGAGGAGGCAGCTGCCGTGGTTGCTGCAGCGGCCACTCACGCACGAAGTCGAAGAAATCGACAGCACTACTGTAGCATTACACTCTGTTTCACCAGGCCGAGTGTCATTCCCACTAACGTCTTCCTCGTCCCTATCTAGAGGACTCGAATTCACGTAGTACTTAGTCCCATTATGCGATGAGTGGCAAGGACAAACAACCTCATCACAGAACAATCTAAACGTCAAATACCATGAGCCACTGTCCGGGAAAGGTATAATCACTTTATCGTATATCGACTCGGAATCTGTGCTATTCAACACGAATAACGCCGGCTTGACGTGGTCGTTGTACTTGCATTGTCCAGATTGCAAAGGCACGCTGGTGTGACCAATGTCCATGCAGATAACGACTCGCATGAATTGGTTGTCTTCGCTGAATGCTAGTAAAGATCCTTTGGCACTTTTTCTAAATTCCCTTTTATATCCCATATAATACTTCAGGCTCATAAGAAGGCTCGCTTCTAAAGCAAGAGTGCCGCCAATATCTAAGAACTGGTTCACTTTGAATCTCAGAGTTCGTACTTCGCCTGACGTCAAATTGACTAAGCTGGTGGCATCTTGAAGGTCTGTGGTGGGTAGTCCGTAGTCGAAAGTGAAAAAGCGACCTTTGTCGTCACGCATCAGATCAAAAATTGAATGGTTGCTGGCATCATCCTGTTCGGTTCTGGTGTAGTAAAGATCGCAGTTATCGATTCTGCTGTCATTTTGTTGGACGTGGTGGTCTATTTTGAAGTAGTGCCAAGCGTTGGGGTGGGGTGTGAAGGTGATGGTATGTATGTTATTGGCTTTAGGATCAAAATAGCATGATAAGAGACTGCTTTCAATTGTCGGTTGAGATAGTGCCTGTATCAAGAAACTGACTTCTGTGTCGTTGCCGGATGTATGGATTATTGTGAGGTTGAAGTTAATTGGGTCTATATTGTCGATGGTCATACACTTGTAGGTCGCCGGAATATCAGAGTAGGAGATGACTAGGCCTTCGTCGCAGTCGATTAGTCGGATATTGTCGTCTCTTTTTACTTGTAAATCTGTGTATAGTATCGTGTGGCAGTCTGCTACTAGACCTGGAAAAAATATCACAGAATTCATGAACGCCAGACCGGAGGCCTTATTGTGTAACACACTTGGAATCACAATCGTTCTAATCACTTCTTTCTGTCACACGGTATAAGACGAGGGTAGAAAGAGATGTTGAATGCGATCGCGCGTTAGACAATACGGCCACGGGTGTATGTATCATTAATACGTGTTTTAAATATAGCTTGTTGAATCAACGAATTTAAACATACATATTAAGAGGAGGGTTCATAACCTTATTACACTACGGAGTCCTAATCCTAAAGGTGATTCGCTAAACAAATAGGTTTGAAGTAATTAATCGGTCAATAAATATCTCTCAATCGAATTGATTTATTTGTGGTAGACGATTTTTGGCAAAGTTCAAGAGTAAACAAGAATAAAACAAGTCTATAAAGAGCCTGCCTATGTATAGGTACTTATTCTACAGGTGTATTTTTCAGAGTAGGAATTAAACGGTTTACCTATTTGTAAAATGAAAATATCATTGAAAATAAAATAAAAAAAACAAATTGTTTTTTTTTAAGTTTTAAGTTATTTTAGACACTTAAACAATTTCCTGGGAAGTACTGGATAAAATAACATCTTGCAATCAATTTAAATATTAATTTATTTGTCTACATATTACATATCGACAAAAACACAAACATGAAATGAACATTATCCTAATCAATTGGCTGTGTGTGATTAACTTTTGAAACTCGTCAGTTCTGTGCGTAGACTGTTAATAAATTTTTCGATACGGTAGCCAGTAATAGGAGGATTTTTGGATTAGCACTAATAAATTATCCTATACAATTGGCTGTGATTAACTGATTAAATTTTGAAACTCGTCAGTTCTGTGAGTAAACCATTAATGAAATTTTTCGATACGGTAGCCAGTAGGTACTAGGATTTTTGGATCAGCACTAAAAAAAGTGACGAGTATTTTTTTGTTTTTGATCACAAAAAAAGCAAAATATTTTTTTGTAGATAATATAATGCGTGGTTAAAGAATAAAGTAAATACGCGAGTAGAAAAAAAAACATCCATTAGGAAGATTAATGAGAAACGATCGTAAGTTTGATCATTAATTTCGAAAATGATAAAAAAAAGAAAAAGTACTACTATGACACCCACAAAGAGTATTTTCCTATAGAATAAATGGTAAGTAGGCTGGCAGGAAGCCGGCTACAATCAACGCAAGTGCAGTGAGGTCAATCTGGTGAGCACAGATTTCTATTAAGCCGTATGTGCGCCGTATTTTAAAGCCAATAGGACATATTATTGATCGGCAAGGTGTTGCATTCTGTAGATGGGCTCCCACAAGCTCGTCTACACTTAAACACCACAATAATAAATAAATATAGCGTACTAGTAGCCTCACATTGGATGGTGAGTTACATTACACTAGCTGTATAGCTCAGCAATAGCAACTTGCTACTGGCGTCATTTTGAATCCATACTAATATTATAAATGTGATAGTGTGTGTGTTTGTATGTTTGTCCGTCTTTCACGTCGAAACAGAGAGACGGATTGACGTGATTTTTGGCATAGAGATAGTTTATGGGTCAGAGAATGACATAGGCTACTTTTTATCCCGGAAAAATGCACAGTTCCCGAGGGAACAGCGCGCGATAACCGAATTCCACGAGGACGAAGTCGCAGGAAAAACCTAGTAATATTAGAAAAGATTCTGGGTATACAAATAAACTAATTTGTTAATTATGGTCCGAAATTCGAAACAGAAGATAGTTTTTTTTCATATGTGCCTCTTCATCAGGATCACGAAGAAAACTGAAGTTTCGAGCGTCATTACATTCTATTGTACTGTAATTTACTATAAGTATTGTGACATGAAAATTAGGATCTACATGGAATAGTCCAAAATTTTACGACGAAATACCACTTTTAATGAGAGTTTTGTTTAAAACTGAGTTAATTTTTTTACAATTACATCTCTATAAGCAATCGAAACAGATAGGATAGGACTGCATAGAGCTGACATTTAAACTGAATCTAAATTATTTTATTTATATCATGCCAGTCCCTTTACATGATCAGAGACATTGAGGACTAGCCGTTACCCGCGACTCCGTCCGCGTAGAATTCGTTTAAATCTCTATCGCGCGGGAACTATGCAACTCTCCGGGATGAAAACTATCCTATGTCCTTCTCGAGGACTCAAACTATGTGTACACCGAATTTCATCTAAATCGATTCAGTGGTTTATACATGATGAAGTAACAAACAAACTTAAAAATTATAATATTAGTGAGATATCTATTAATAGTTTTTCATGATTCACGGTTATTTAACTCCATTAGAAACATTTGTCACGGGATGTAGACTGTGATTACTAGACCCCGCTATCGGAGGTGCAATTTGGTAGCTTGACAGTCTTAGGGATGGGTAAAAAATATTTTAAAATACTAAGTAAATGTCGATCATTTTTCTTTGCCATAATGACTAATGACAGTCTAAGACTTTAATTAAACGTGTTTATTTTGTAAAACAGGAATATTTATTATTTTTTACCCATCCCTAAGACTGACAAACGGGGTCTAGTGATTACCTTGTAATTTTTTTCTCTGTGTATCTGTTTTCTGCATCGCTTACTATTTCTGGTGTACAATAAATAGTCTTTGTATTGTATTGTATCGTATTTGTACCATTAATGAGCAGAGCACCCGATATCTCGACGCAGTCGCATATGCATCATACATGATCACAGGACTCAAGAATTGACCGCTCTACATAGCTACAGTTGATTCAGAAAGGATTTTGTGCATTAATAATTATTGGTTGTATACATTTTTTTCGCTCAGGTTCACTTTGTCTACATTTCCAGTTCGTCCACGTTTTCATCTCGTCCTCATACCAATCCTAAATTGTCCACTTCCTATCTCGTCTACATTTGCAACTCGTTGACATTTCCAACTCGTCCACATTCTCAACTCGTCCACATTCCCAACTCGTAAACATTCTCAACGAAATAGACAGACTGGACATTCAGGGAATCGGACGAAATGGAGCTCATTATAGTTCATGGTCTACATCCCGTAACATATTTACATAATAACATCAACGAGGAAGACAATATTATCTATCAGTCCTTTTCCCACTTCCATTTATCCAATTATCTACTCAACTAGAAAGCGTCACTATCTAAGTAGTAAACAAAGTAAGTAGATGGCGATACAGCGGAGAGATGTAAACATGTTATAGAAATAGATCCTTTGTAACGATTAACTCACAATTCACAATGTATTAATGTCATTACAGAGCCAGCAAATAGACCCCGCCTCGGGGAGCGGCCAATTTACTTAGCCTTATCAAGGTCGAGCTTGGCTCGATATTCGTTAGTTTAGAAACTACTTGACTAGACGCAATGAGAGAAGATAAAGACTTCGAAATTCAAAACAGAACCAACGATTCAAATAAATGGATAGGTATCCTAAAATACAGTAAGGTCACAGAATATATAATAGTACTAACGTGGTAAGGTAACAACAACGCCACATTATAAGTTAAGTGTCCACGGAAGGAACGTGTCTTGTCTAATGACCTAAGCAACTTTTTGAGTTAAGTATAGCGGTTTGAAAGTTAGTCATCAGGAGCAATTACTATGGTTACCATTTATTTAAAAGTTAAAAAAATATCGATACTAATATTATAAATGTGAAAATGTGTGTGTTTGTCCGTCTTTTGATTTTTGGCATAGAGGTAGTTTATGGACCAGACAGTGACATAGGCTACTTTTAATCCCGGAAAAATCCACAGTTCCCGAGGGAAGAGCGCGCGATAACTGAATTCCACGCGGGCGAAAGCTAGTATTTTATATTGTTTCCAGATTATTTAATTCAATGGTAAGTCATTGTACTTTGTGAGCTCTACATTTTGAGATAAAAATCTCAATTTTAAAAAAAGGTGACTCGGCATGTTCTTTCCGGGGACCCTTGAAGTATCTACTTCATGTTCTATACAACAAAAACAATACTCGAGGCATCGACGATGCATAAAGCATCTACGTAAAGTAGCAGTAAGTTAAGTACAGTCGGACCATTTGAATTATCACTATCTTAGAACGTGTCGCGCATATTCTGACACTATATGACTGGGAGATAAAATTGTTAATCAGTTATACTGTAGAATGAGACGCGACATGTCGTAATATTTTGTAGTGTGGTTTTCATACTTTCCAGTTTTAAATTTGGCGGTCGTCTTGCTATATCTTTCTGGCAACACCCTTTTCAGTCTTCCTTCCTAGTAGCCATTTTGACAGTTTTTTGTTCTTTTTCTACAAGGGTACCAACAGTTTGCATCCCTTACTACTTCCTCCATTTTGTTTGGATGCGCTTTCGTAACAACGCGTCTATACCCGACGTAAATGATATTTAACTGACTAACTCTAGCTTCATGTAAACCACCGAAATGTAGCACTTATGGAGGCAAAACTGTTTTTTTTTTTTATTTTATTTTAGGTAAATCCGAAACATGTACTGACCTTGTTGCTCCACCTTCTGCGTTCTAGGGTCCTCCCATTTTCTGTAGGCCAGCGCATACCAGTTCCCAGGTTTCGGATTGCTTATTACATATGTGGTGTTCTTCCCATCAGAAAGTAGCTCAACTGTGTGTATGCGGTCCCTCGTAGCAGGGTCTACGAAGCCTTTTGGGAAGCTGTATCCATCCGGGTTCACAGCTGGGTAGGAGCCGTGCTTGATATTGATTATGACATCTTGTGGACTACAGCGCCCTGCAAAGAAAAACACTGAATTCAAAAGGTGTGATCTTAGTGGCCGTGGCAGTAAAATGTTTTGAACTACCGCTTGTTAGCTAAAGGTCCGTATTACCTAATTATCATTAACAATTAAGTTCAAGGGTCACAAACCAATCTGCTGTTTGGAGTCAACGCATATCAAAGTCACCTAAATTTGTGAAAATTGCTACCGTAATTTGCGTGCTCTGTATTACTGATAAAGTTCAAAATGCCATACCAAACATGGTCTGTAATCAATGCTGCGAAGACCAGATGTTATATCTCACTCTTATAAGTTAAAGTGAGTGGAGACAACTTCAGACGAGTAATTCTTACGTTGTTAATAATAAAACGCTATTCAACTGTTTTCAAATTAGTATCCATCATTGTTTGTGTCTACGTAGAAAATAGAACAGTCGCATGGCAACTGAGTAGGAACTAAGTAGGAAGGAACTTTAGAATCCAAATGATATAATTACAAACGAAGATGGTCACAGAGCGGGTTAATTCAAGCTAAAAGTCGGATGGGCAATGCATCTTTTTGTAAATTGAATGAATATTGATACGGAACCCTATATTGCGCGTGGACCGACTCACATTTGGCCGGTTATAAAGTAAATACCTATTTATGGTTTTGCCGCTGTAATGCAAGTTGAGTTGTGAGTGAGTCTATGTACATATGTTATATTATCTAAACAAGTTGCTGTACTAGGTATATACATTTCCGCTGTTTTTAACCGACTTCAAAAAAGGAGGAGGTTCTATGTTCCAATGTTTGTATTTTTTTATGTATGTTCGCCGATTACTCAGCCAATTGAGGACCGATTTTCAAAATTCTTTTTTTATTCGAAAGGGTACTCTTCTGAGGTGGTCCCATTGCCACCAAGTCAAGATCTGATGATGGGATCCTAGGAAAAACGAGGGCAAACCTCAAATTTTATAGGCACACCTATGGCGATTTTGGCATTTTTAGCATTAAGATAAGCATTTACATTCAGAAAGTATCATTTGGTAAATTGGACCTGATGAAGAAGACCGTAGATGACCAATGGAACTCGTCAAAGCTAAGTAATGCTCGCTTGTCTATAAACGATCATTATTGATATACTTATCTAGATATGCGACTAAGAAGGAGCTTTAAGTTAATGATTCTTTCGAACTGATCTGATGCTGAAGCCGGAAGGTAGGCAACGGAACTCTGTTATAAAACAACGTAACTAAGCCGTGTTTGGGCTTCATGGAATCGTTGTGAGATGTACTTTGGCTACGAATCACTAAAAAGTGAGAAATAAAGAAAAATTTTAACAAAAAAGTAAAACCGACTCCAAAAAAATAAAAAATGGAACCGACTACAAAACCCTTGAAAATATTTTTCTAGCACTAGGTACCTACTAGCTCGAAGTCGGTGTCTCAGCACGTCCCAGCAGGATGGATTGAAACCCATAGTATGTAGGTGAGGTAGACGACCGTGAGGTCGCCGAAGTAGTTTGAAACAAATTCGGCGACTTTTGACTGTACTTTTTGTTGACTGTACTTGCATTGTCATCTAAACTACATTTCCGTACCAAATTTCAAGTCGATCGATGCCAGTTGAGGACTTCCGTTCTGCGGAGACGATCCTAGCCGGTCTACCAGGATTTCACTACCAGATTATTGTATTGTCACCAGATTTACATAAATATGCCAAATTTCAAGTCAATCGTAGTTCCATCTGGAAGTGGGTCAAATTTAGCTTCCAAGATTTGACCCAAATTTATAAACAAATAAATAAACGAACAGGGCAAGTTAAACAAAAGCTTGTAAAAACCTCTTTTTTTCTGAGAAAAAACAATGAAAAAAGTTTTTTTTTCTATTTTTTTTTTCAAGACGACGTAGGTAGGTGAATAAAGTTTGATTAGATCTGAAGATTAGATTGTTACTATACATGTTAATATTTTTTAATTCGTAGTTAAAACTACCAAACTGTCAAACAAGTAATCAAATTAAGCGTTTTATAGCATTCAGTTAAGTACTAATTTGAATTTTTGTCCAGAAGAACTAACTTAGAAAAAAACATGGATGTCAAGTTTTTCTTCATGTTTTTAGGGTTCCGTACCCAAAGGGTAAAAACGGAAACCCTATTACTAAGACTTCGCTGTCCGTCCGTCCGTCCGTCGTCCGTCTGTCACCAGGCTGTATCCCGTGACCCGTGATAGTTAGACAATTTAAATTTTCACAGATTATGTATAACTGTGGCCGCAATAATAACAAATCCTAAAAACAATAAAATAAATATTTGAATCCCATACAACAAATGTGATTTTTTTGCCGTTTTTTTTTGCTAATGCCTAATGAACGTTGTATAGATGGTACGGAACCCTTCGTACGCGAGTCCGACTCGCACTTGGCCGGTTTTTTTTAAATCGCTAACCCTGATTAAACTTTGAGTCTTGTAATTTGAATACCACCACTGAACACAATACTAATCGAGATTTAGGTAGTCATCATTAGTATACAAAAGCGCTTACTTAACACGTTGTGAAACAGCCAGATGTACATGTGAGCGATAACAGAAGATACTCAATGCGCAGGCGCAGAATGCGAAAGCAAAACTTAACAAGAATAGCTCATTCGTAAACATTATATTTTTATCAAGGGGCATAACGGGCGATAGTTACTTGTGTTAGTAGAGGTAAAGCTTCAAAAGGTAACTTCTATTATTGCATAGTAACTATTAAATACATCTAATACAGTGTGTATTTTTGATACTACCTATAACTTTAAGGGTAGTTAGTGAAGGCCCTAATTATCACATTGTATAATGTTTTTGTAAAAAAAATTGACTTATTATTTTCCTTATAAAATTAATTAGCTCGCAATGTATAGTTCGAAACGTCGCACTTGTTGACGTGACAGCTGTCACAGAACGCTTCTCTCTCGTATCAAATTATTGGACGCATTACATTGCTGCACGAAAATATTTCAAAAATTAATTACGCTCTGGTAGTTAATTAAAAATTAAAAAATTGTTTTTATATCGGTTCACAGCACTTAAATCTTCGTCTAGTTACAGTTTGTGGTAGTATTAAAAATACACGCATACTTATAAAAATCTCGTGCCATAGTATTTTTTTTGTACGTATGAGAATATAATAAGTCGTAAAGTTATTTAGACCCTCCTACCGCCAACACCCCCAATTTCCTAATCGCGATTTTAGTATTTTTGTATGAACAACATCCAAATAATTTAGCTAGTTCGATTTCTTTGGTAATTTTTGTAGCAGAACTACATTTAGCGGGTCAGCTAGCACTCATATAAATATCAGTGTAAAGCCTAGTTTTAACCTGTCAGAATACTTAATCGTGCAAGTTGCATTACATTGCGGCGCTCGATTGACCACTACAAACTCGTTGACTTTACGGCCTCGCAATGTAATGCCACTTGTACAATTTTTCTTGCAGGTTTAAACCGGGCTTAAAACCACAAACATTATAAATAACAGGGGAGTGGTTACGGGCAACAATGATCACTTACAAGTAGAATCCTTTTTTCGCTGCCAATAGTGGAACCACTTTTTAAAACGTATTTTGTGAGTTTATTTGTGGAAGTAAAAAAAACAAATAACGAATAAATAAAACAACCACACATGTTAAAATAAGGTATTCAATTATTTATATCGTAACGGCTACGAATCCCTGTCCTTGGCCGGTTTTTTGATGACTGTATCTTTTCATTGCGTTGACAGACCGTCTGTCAAGAACCTACCAACCAGGCTGAAAATAATATCAAACACTAGGTCTGCTCTGCTATCCCTTGAAGTAGGGAACCAATCAAACTATTAAGTCAACGCAATCATCGACCATAACAAAATGATCAAGGGTTCCATTTTTTCCTGTTGAGGTACGGGACCCTAAAAAAAACAATAAGAATATTTATTTAAGCACGCACGTGAGTAGGTAACTACGGTGTGCGAGTAAGTACACTGATTTATATGGCTTTAAATGGGTACAGAGTCTATGAGGAAAAATAAATCTAATTGTAATGAGGTAGGTAGGTACCTACCTATTTGTGGTTAATTGAATCAAAGTCAATAATGTATTTATCACCATAGGTAAATAAAAAAACAGTAGTAGATAGGCTCTACGTACAGGTTGCATCGTATACAGGCTGGCACATTTAGATCGGACAGGATGGGTAAGTCAGAAACTAAAGGACATACAGAAATATGTTGTTGGGAACCATTTCATCGATTTTACGGAAAAACAGTTTTTTTTTTAGTTAGCTTTTAGTGTGTCCCATTTCCCATTTGAGTTCTGGAGCGCTGGTATTTCTGATTTATCAGATCTACGAAGTACTAGAATACTGCGCACATAACTAACTAACTGTTAAAGAAAACAATTGAAAGTGTAAGGAAAATTAAATCCTTATAAATTACTAGTTTACTCCGAGGAAAAAAATCTTCACAGATACCAGTTCTAGGGTTCGGTCCTAGTTGCCCTGCCTGAGTCTGTGTTCCCTGATCGCTACAATCTGTCCGTCTTCAAATCTAGGGTGAATAGGCATTTATTGGGCAAGCGTGCTCAATCTTAGTCTACATCTTCGCTTCGCTTACCATCAGCAGTGCCCTTAGTGTAAGTTTTCAGTTACAAAATACGTCTCGATCGCGTTCGCGTTAAATCTCATTGCGGAACGTTTGCGATGTTCGTGTATCCATACAAATTGAGATTTTAACGCGAACGCGATCGAGACGTATTTTGTAACCGAAAACTTACACTAAGGGTACAGGGCTACTATGAAACTCGAAGTTCGTATCGTACCGTCGCGTCCCTCTCGCTCTCGTATTAAATAGTATAAGTGTCAGAGGGACCGCACGACACGAACTTCGAGTTTCGAGTTTCGTAGTAGCCCTGCAGGCACAATACAAGTATACCTTCCGCCGCCTAACTTTGCCTAAAAGTTCATTGCCACAACTAGTACCACAAAAGTATAAAGGTATAATTCCAATAATTGAATAGGCAATCCGGTAGTAACGTAAAGACGTCGCATTAAAAATGTATCTCAAAAATGCGTCAAAACTGAGTATTAAGTAATGAACTTTTTTAGGCAGATTTATATGGCGCGTGGTATAACAAGCCCAAGCCCTCTTGTTCTGAGAGGAGGCCTGTGCCCAGCAGTGGGACGTATATAGGCTGGGATGATGATGAGTATAACAACCTATATTACTTGTATTGTGCATCAGGCGTGATTGTAGTCAAACGTTGGCCTATTTACACCTTGAGAATCAAACCGTCACTAAACGAAATTTATGTCAACTCGCAAAATTAAACTATGTGTTAAATTAAAACGTTAGTGTCCATTTTGAGAGGAGACAAATTTTGTTTAATGACGGTTTGATTTTCAAGATGCGTATACACCGTGTTATTTTTGATATCCGTTAACCTTAAGGGGACAATCTACAGGTCAAATGAAGTTAATTTCTCGAAGATACTAGTGGCCTAACTCTTATTGTTTAAAAGATAATCAAGAGTTAAGATAATTATTAGTAGTAAAACAGCGTAAAGGTCCTTAATTTATGAAGTTTTTCAAAGTCCATAACTAATCCGTGTTTAATTCACACATATTTAGCAAAAAAAAAGTTAAATATGTGGATTTTTTTCATGCCTCTCTTATGTGTCACGGTCGGTCACTTCAATGTCACTTATCAAGTTTTTTTATTTTACAATTTAACAATTAACAATTTAACAAGGAAATTGATTTTATTTTCGAAAAAATTTGACGTCGATACTTGCCGAAATCGAAACCAGACGTTCGATCCGACACTAGTGCATACGATAGTATACTTAAGTGCCCCGCTTTTGACGTTGACTGTACATCAATCAATCAATCAGTGTTATTAATAGCATTCCTCACGATCCCTGTCGCCAGTGAGATAATTGGCTATATAAAGTTAATGGACGCATGCCATGATAGCTACTAAAACACGCCAAGTAACAGCCGGACTCGCGCACCAAGGGTTCCGTTCAGTCAAGGGCAAATCCTACTAATCGTAGTATAATATTATAATTATGCGAAAGTTTGTGAGTATGTTTGTTACTTCTTCACGCTGAAACGGCAGGACGGATTTAGATGAAATTTAGCATAAAGTTAGTTTATAACCTGTTTTTTTTTAAACATAGGACACTTTTTATCCCGATATTCCCACGGGAGTCTTGAAATTTTGGACATGTTGTTCTTAACGCAACCTCAATGAAGACCACGATATAAAATTTGGGAATTTTGTAAAATCCCGGAATTTCAACTGTAACTACCGGATCGAATAGTTTACGCGTTTACGCGCCCCGTATCCTTTCCTTACCCTTAGGGTACGGGCTTTTACTATGACGGAACTCTAAGAAAGCTGGTATACAGAGTACATCAGTAGCCAAACAAATCTATGCTATACTCGTACCTATATAGGCTAGTGTCCCAAAAATATATAATTACTCCATCACTTAATTGTCAAAATTATGAAGATATTATGTAGGTATAGTTTCTATAGCCAGTTAGTTTTCCGCGTGTCGTCGCGCCGTGCGACACTTTAACACGGCGTTACGTCACGGGCTCCCTCTCCCGAACTTTGACCCGCTTCATCTAATACGTTACGTACCCATAATAAGTATCCATAGACCATACTGTATAACCGACGGATTAGTAAGAATATTTTTATTACCCAAGTTTTTTATCCAATTGTAATACGGGTCAATTTATTAGTAGAGACTAGATCTCAAAATGACCACATCGCGTAAGGGCTGCAGCTGCATCGCAAATATGCTTCATACGAGTAGCAGCAAATCGAAATCGCTAAATGACTAGGTACCATCAGCCAAATAAGTGGTCTATCAATTTTTAAGCAAGTTCCCATCAAATTAATATGTCGCTAAAGTCGAACTATCAAGTTGACAGACACGTCTATTGGCATTATTGTTTCATGTTATGCAAAGGATTATCAACTTTAGGGTGGTAGACCACATATTTGGCTGATGGTACATCTGCGATGTGGACTATGAGCCGCGTGGTTATTTTGCGACCTGGTCACTCTACTAGTGACCTTGTAATAAGTTATTAGCGAGTTCTGCCTTTTCGCAAAATTATTGTTTGCCAAATTTTTTAACCGACTTCAAAAAAGGAGGAGGTTCTATGTTCCAATGTTTGTATTTTCATTTTCCAACTCTCAATTTTCTCCGAAACAAAAAAAAACGCACTGTATTTTCCTATGCTTTTATAGAACAGTAGGTTAGGTTAGGTTTGTTTTATGAAAGTTCCGAAAAAATATATAGTTTCAGAGGAAATCCTGAGTTGGCAAAGAAAACATTTGGGAAACGTGCGTTGGCAAAAGGCAGAGAACCGTTAGTAGTCTTTGATCTTTGCATATACCTACATACGTTGAGCTATCTATGGCGACTAGTTGTAATAGGCATAAATTGAACAAAGCAATATTCGGTCAAGAGTGAGTCAGATTCGCGTTATTGTAATTAACTATACGCGTAAGGGTTTCTAAATTTGGAATTCGAGCTGGGTATACAATACACGATGGAAAATTTTAACGGTAAGAAACGAAAAACTATTGAGAGGAAAGGGAAAATTAGGTACTTATTTTTAAAAGGAAACAAAACTGCTACTTGTAAAATTTTTGAACATACGATTGCCACTAGCTAGCCGGGAATCGAACTGGCTAAAATACAAAAGGTAAGTGACTTCACACCTCAATACAACTAAGGGGTCATCCATAAATAACGTCACACATTTAGGGGGAGACAGGTCAGGCGGTTTGTGAGACAGGAACAGAATAATTGCAATTTTCATAGTAATACGTGTGAAAAGAGGAGGGGGGTGGAGGCTTAAAAAATCTGGCATCAGCTCCAGTGTGTTGTGACGTGTTTGCTGGTCGTTGGAATAATGTACCTACCTAATGTGATGAATGCTTAAGGTTCTGTGAGAGGATGGATGTAGGTACGATATATACTTTTTTATTATGTGTAGGAAAATTTGTAATTGTTTTGTCATTCAATTTCTTATGGATGGCCTCTCCTAATGGGAAATCGACCCTTCTTGGCACCCTAGGGAGTCGCGAAAGCATAGCTTTTAACCCCTAAAGGTCACCACTGAGGCCAAATTAAAAGTGCTGAGCTAGACGTGTCGCCGGTCTTCGTACCAAGTCTGGCGCCGGCGAGACTACCGTCCGACCTAGGACCGCACGACACGAACTTCCCCGGTGTGATGTCGTCCATATACCGCCATGTACATACGCCCCCCGCGGGTCCGCTACCGACCCGCACCCGTCGTCTGTGTGTGTTGGGCTTTAACCAACGATCTCCATACCACACAATAATAATTGACCGCCGTAGAATAGAATAGAATCATTTATTGGCTACTCGCAAAACAAACACATAAGAAATGGACAATTTAAGAAAAAAAACAAGTTTTTGCTAAATCGTGAAGCGGTCCCAGCTCAGCATAGGGTTATTTTTTATTAGACTGGATGGCAAACAAGCAAGTGGGTCTCCTGATAGTAAGAGATCACACCGCCCATAGACATCTGCAATACCAGGGGGATTGCAGATGCGTTGCCAACCTAGAGGCCTAAGATGGGATACGTCAAGTGCCAGAAATTCGAAAATCTAATTTTGTATCGTAACGCCGTCCCTCTCACTCTCAAAAAATGTTTAATTACTGACTTTTTTCATGAATCAGTTTACTAAAACACGCCACTTAAATCCACCGGTTGCCCGCAACTCTCACGATATCGTCAATTTATATAGTGGGAGGTTTGTCAACGCCTCGTTTTCCGGTTCGTGGTCGCCACTCGAGCATTTTTCCCCCCCAACAGTTATCTGTTCTTCCAGCGATGTGGCCCGCCCATTGCCACTTCATCTTGCAAGTTCTTCAAGCTATGTCAGTGATTTTAGTTTTTCGGCGAATTTTCGTATTCAGATTCTATCGCGTAAAGCAGCGTAAAACTAAAAATATTTTATATAAATAAAAGATTGACGACATAAAAAAAAATGTACTTCTCAAAGTTAAGTAGGTAAATATTACGTAGGTATAATATAGACATACAAACGCCCAAGGTACATAATTCATTAGTCATCTGATATGCACAATACATTGCGGAAGTCCATTATCAATGAACTACAACATTTTACCTTTCTACTCTGCTACCACACATGCAAGACAGCTACGTCTGTGCGACACAATGTGTTTTCATGCAAAATCCACCATAGGCACATGGTTCATAGATTCCAAATTGTATATATTTTAATATAAGAGTTTGGTGCCCTCTCTACCATAGAGTTATAATCCTACCAGTTGAGTCTTATGGATGCGAAATTTTGTTGTAGTGTCTGTGTGTAGTGTTTGTCTATCTATCACACTAAAAGTGCTGGATGGATTTAGTTGAATTTTGGTGTGGTGTAGCTGATATATTATTATGTATATTCTCATGGGATTCATGTAAAATCTTAGCAGCTAAATCTAGAGACGAAATTTTGCATGGATGTTCTTCATAAAACATAAATGGAGACCATGTGCATGGGTGTGTAGCTATGTTAGCAATGATTGGCACTGGCGGTGCAACACAATGTCAATGACCTCAAACATTAGGCCAACATGAATATGTCCTGGGATTCCAGGAGAGGAGTTGTTGAAGGGAATCAATGTTTATGATTTTAGTAAGTACCTAACCAGATAATAGTATAATGTAACCAACATAGAAAAGTGGAAAAGTCCCAGACATTGTCATTTCAAACTTCAATAACTCAAAAACGGCTTAACACTAATTAATAATAATTCATCATCATCATCATCCCAGCCTATATATGTCCCACTGCTGGGCACAGGCCTCCTCTCAGAACAAGAGGGCTAATAATTAATAATAATTAATTAACTAATAATTCACTTTCACAAAAAAGAATATTGAAATTGGTCCATCTGTTTTAGAGCTACAATGGCACAGACAGATAGACATTACTAGACAGAAGTTAAAAATGAGGGTTTCGGACATTATCTGACAGATTAGAGAGCTGTAAAAAAAATCCAATCTTCAAATTGATCATTGACAGATTTGGGTAGTCTATTACATGCACAAAATCATATTACTCACAAAATAATGTGATAATAATGGACAATACAATTACTTACTTGTAGATAAGTGATGTAATAATTATATTATTATTTACTAATTGTCACCAAGAACAATGAAGTAGTTTTTTTATGAACATAGAGAATTACTATGTGCCAACACATATTGGCCTTTGGTACCCAAATTAGACAAAAGGGGGGGAGGGTGAAGTATGCTATTTTTGTTTCAGATGGCCATTCGGAAAATGGAACAGTTGAGAATGTTAGAGTAGTAATTTGAATTCAGTTAATTGAAGAATTTTGATAATAAATCGCCTGAAATATTAAGCAAAACGTCGAAAAAAAAACACATCTCAATATAGCGCCGCCTAAATTATCGAAAGTCATGCAACGAAAATAGAACCATGTTTGTTTGTTTACTTTAAAGTAAATAACATGTTAAATTACCTACCAATGTTATTTAAATGAAGCTCCTCAGCCTGGAATGTGAAGCGTGCATCGCTAACGTCCCTCATTATGGGGTAAAACACAACAGACACTGTGCGGTAACTCCTATACATATATACATCGGTCGCAATCTGCCTAGTAACCAAATGGTAGTCATCCAATATCACTGTGCGTGTTTTCGTCAATTGCTCAAGTATCCTCTTCCTGTTCGCCTCGTCTTCGGCTTCTTTATCACCATTGCATGCCATATTACACACATAAAATATCAAGAAATACAAACTGGCTTTCATATCGACTATCGCCTACCTGCGAATGGTAAACACTGGGCACTGTTGACACAGGTTTTAATTATTTTTTATCTTTGATTAGATTAGTCAGCTGGGATTATTTCTATTTTATTACACACATAGCGATCGAATCGACGGCGACCTACTGGAGAGAGTTCAACCTACACCTACCCACTCAACAACTGCACTACATACACTACAAGCAGCTAATCACCCATCCTGTCACTGTCAGTGTCACTGTCACTTGTGTGACTCGGTGTCATTTTTAGTGCTGCCAGCCCAATTCAGGAGTACTCCACAAAAATGGCTACGCTTCGGTCGTTTGATGCTTTGCTTGTAGTTTATTCGGAGTATATTTTCGTAGAAGAGAAGATACGTATTTCTAAATAAAAGAAGACATATAGAAGAAGATATATAGACTAATCTCCCTCATATCCCACGCCAGTAAAATCATGCTGCATGTTGTCAACACGAGGCTTCAAGCTTACCTGTCCCGAGAGATCGCCTCCGAGCAAGCTGGTTTTGTAAAAGGTCGAGGTACAAGAGAACAACTACTCATAATGCGGCAAATTGTGGAAAAGGTCAGAGAATTTAACATCCCCCTTTATGTGTGTTTTGTTGAGTTTAGAAAAGCCTTCGATACCGTGAAGTGGTCGAAACTGTTTAATAGAGACTAGACAAAAGTAATGGATCTATTGTGTAGTAGTTTTGGAGTTATGACCTTTAAGAATAAGCACATCTTAAAATTTTTGTAATAAATTAATTAATAATCGTAACGAATTTTTTAAAATACCAGTGTCTTTCTCTTTCCAAACAGAATACAGAGAACTAATAAAATTATAGTCTTAGAAATATGAAATCTTGTCAATTGCCGATCTTAGTCTTTTATCTTACACAAAAAAATATTTAAACAAAGCAGGTTTCGCAGAGACAGGACTAAGCTAGATCGATTGTTCATCACTGAAAGCCCCCGCATAGCAAATTTCGTCGGAATCGTTAGAGCCGTTTCCAAGATCTCTTATACAAAAAAATATATGCAACGTTAAAAATCTGCACAATGTAAATTCTGGGAATTCCAAAATCCCAGAATTTTTATTTAATTGCTAAGCCGCTGGTAAAGCTAATAAATAAATAATAAAAATGCTCGTTTAAAGATATAAGGTAACTTACTATGTTTTTTTATTATTACCCGTAATATCGATATCAAAACATGAGGGCCAACTCCGAAATTCGAAGTTCGTGCCGTACCGTCCGTCTTACTTTAGTATTAAATAGTATAAGTGTCACAGTAACGGAATGACACGAACTTCGATTTTCGAATTTCGTAGTAGCCCCGCAGCTGAACTCAAAATAAGTAGAAGAAATTAAAGGCTTACTCATAAAAATGTCTTGAAATCGAGATAAAATTATTAAATGTGGCGACAATTTTACTTATACATTTTTTATTTGTTTTTCTATTTTTTACCGTAAATAAATAATTTAATGAATCAGGCGTTACTTTACGGAGGTCCATATCAATGAACTAAAATATTTTTCACACATCTAACACCACAACATCTAACATCTGGTAGCATGGTTGGTGGTTGTGTTGCTCTGAAGATGAGCTCTGGTTGAGTTCGAAACGCGTCAGTGTAGTGTAGTGGTGGTGGTGATAGATGGGTTTGTGTGATTTGTGTTGTGTGTGTTCTTATAGTGTAGAGGTGGAGGAACTGCATGAACACGCATATTTTGCATAAACCTAGCCATCATAAAGTCGCGGGCGAGTAAAGGAATTATTTTAGTTCATTACCATAAATAAGTTAAACAACTTTTTTAGCAGATTCAGGGCCTGTTTCACCACTTGTTGACTAACTTTAAGTGTCAGATAAAAGTAATGCCGTCTTTGTTTATTCGGACACAAAACGGTATCACTGAATAGACGGTATCACTGATTGATATTCGACAATTAAAGTTATTCGACAAGTGGTGAAACAGTAGGGCTACTGTACGAACATCATCGAAAATCGAAGGTCGTATCGTATCCGTACTCACTCTCGTATTAAATAGTATAAGCGTCAGCGGGACGGTACGATACGAATTTCGATTTTCGAGTTTCGTAGTAGCCCAGCAGGTCCTAAATTAACTTACAATATTTCGATTTGTAAGTACCCTGAAAGAGGAAAGATTTAAATGCTGTCAACATTTGGATATGTCAAAAGTTGACTTCGTTCAGAAATTAAAAACTGGACGTCATTTTGTGTAATATAGAAATATTCAGATATTTTATTCTTTAAAAAAACACAATAGAGAAGTACATATTTTAAAATACTTCATGTTTAGGCCTATTCAACTAAATTTACTACAGGTTTCATGGAATTTTTAGGTGTGTCGGACAATTAACAATCAGCAAATAAATAAGAACTTTGTACGTGTTTATCACACCGTACATAGTTTCTAAACAAAATCTAATTTAATACAATTAAATTAGATAGTGGCATACGTACTTACAGTACACTTTTTTAGCATATCCTTGTTAATTTGGCAGCATTATAGGCCGCGGTCAATGTTGCCAGAACTTGAGTACTTCCCTAAAACTATGTAGATTATGTTTTAAACCAAACTAACTTTTTCTGATTTATATTTTTTAAATTAATAATTTTGATTTCAAGGGTTCTTTATTCAACGACGGAACGGCAACCGTTGTCCGTTTATTTAAGAACACGTCAAAGTTGAAATGAAATTGTATTTTTTTATATTTTTTCATTTAATGAAATTGCACAATACATACATGTTTACAGTATTACAACCCAGTAAGGATGTTGCAGTAATATAACAATGTTTAGATAATTTCTTAAATCTAATTGGTCTTTTACGACGATTGGAATTAAAATTCAAAGTTGCATGATTCCCGCTGACTAGAATTATTATATCGACACCTGTAAGGAATATCATCGTAACTAAGTTTTTGTCAATTTTGAGGGGATCTTGTGGTGGTGAATCATGATTTTAAAAGAAAAAAAATTACCTATCTTTTTTTAGCTGTTATCCTTGTATCTCAACTCCTTTGTTTGCGTTTAAAAGTTAGGGCATGGAAAAAAGGGTGTACTGGGGTGAATGAAATACCAACTTTCGTTACGCCATAGTCCTTTCAAATGACTTTTGTCGCAACAATGGCATGAAAAAAATTGTATTTCTATTTACATTTTTATTTCTCGCCATAACTCCTTATTATACTAACATTGAATACTTAAAAAGAGAACGGTATGTCTGAGTTACATTACAACACAATTTTTTTAAAGTTAACGAATGAGTTATAACGATGATGTTCATTGCAGGTGTCGATATTGTTGTTGTTTTATTATGTTCTACAGTTCTGTCAAAGTTTAGTAATTAATAGTCGTATCAAATGTTTCAATAAAAGGTAATTGTTAAATTCACCCACTGACTTCAATAGCGTAAAAGTGAAAATGATATTATTTTTTGTATCCTTCCTTATTCATTACAAATTCCTCTAGCAATTACTGTTTATACATAAATTGTATGTAAACGAAATTCAACAAATACCAAGTTAAAACTTTATGCTTTCTTTTTTTCTTTTATTTGTCGATAACGTGTCAAATTGGTAAAAATTATTAAAATCATGCATTGCAAAGGAAGATTTGCTCAGTGGGTATGGTATCCCAGAACTCATTTTGCTTGCAAGTCGGCAGTTACTGCGCGCGCATGTTTTCAATCTCACTCGTGAAATTTCGAAGTTTGTGACTTGGTGATAAAATAATGGCTTCGACGGCGAAGCACGCAGAAGTAAATGGCGAATCGTTGGCTTGCCCTGCCGGCGGGTCGTGTACTAAGAAATCCAAAATGGAAAGTAATAAAGTGACTGTTGTACTGGGTGCCCAATGGGGCGACGAAGGAAAAGGAAAATTGGTGGACTTGCTTGCTGTAAACTCTGACATCGTGTGTCGCTGCCAGGTTAGTGATCGCCGGAATTTATTTATCTGCTTTCTGTTTATTATTCCGCACCAAAATAACAACATAAACAATTGCGCCAATCTTTATATCAAATCATTTCCGTGTTAAAGGTTATAGTGTTGAGGTTATATTACAGGGAAGTCATCATGCTAATTCATTGATTTTGCCGCTTCATACGATGTGGCTCTGCTCTTATAATATTTCGGGATTCAAGTACGGTTTTTTGTAGAAGCTTTCTACTATTGGCACGACGCCAGCGTGTTTGAAAACAATTCTGGTTGATACAATGTTTTTATACGACATCACGAGACTTGCCAAATGGTTCTGGCGGGAACGAGCTGACGCCAGTTGTTTAATGTTGCATAAACCGGGAATACGTGGTTAAAATTACGTAACATAACAGTATGCATGTTTTTTTTTGTCATGTGATGGAAGTTTTGTGTCGTTCAATCGCTGACGGGGCGCTGGCTGAAACGTAAGCAGGCCTTGTCTCGTCGCCGCTAATTGTGGAGATCTGCCAAGGTCTGGGGCGTTTATTGTCATGGTTATGCTATTGATGGCTTGGTGAATTCACATATTGTCTCAATCCAGGGCTCTGGCTAAATTTAAGTAAATGATGTTTCAGAAATAGCGTGAAATGTTCTTGGGATGAGCACATTACTTCTATTATTGTCAGATGTTTAAGAAAATTTGAAATCCTGTAGCTTTCTAGGTGATTTATTTATGTATTTATAAATATTTTAGTTTAGTTGATTACCTTCTTCATAGCACTGTCACTATCACCCAGAATGACCAAAGCCTCAACAAAAAAGTTTTTATTTTATTTTATCAGATGATATTTTGCAAAGCTTACTCTACAAACTGTTGACAAGGCAATAAGTTAATTGTTGGTACTGTTCATTTATCATCTGTGAGTCAAGAATGACCTATTATGGATAAGGTGACTGAACTGCTTAGGTAATAGATATATTATGTACATATTATTTTACTTAATTAATGTAATTGGCTCTTATTATTAGGTCGTTGAACTTTAGCTAATTATGAAGTAGAGACAAGACTTACTAATTTTCAGTTCCTTTCTAATTTCCAGTTCCAATTGGGATGGCTTAAGATATGCCACCTGAGTAACATGACATGACATTTTAATTTAAAACAATTGTGCAATATAGCTATAAGAAAGATAAACTTACTTCTAGTAACATATTGCAACAGTGAACCTTTTGGATTTGAATAAAAACAACTAATTGTGTCTCTGGGGTCACTTGTGGTACAAAAAATTTTAAAAGATTTTATATCACTTGTAAACCCCATTCAAATAACCATATTTTCTAATTTATCATAGTTTGTATGGTCTTGCCATGCAATTTCTAATTGGAATAGCTTGACAGATTTTTGGTCAGACATTTGATTCACTACAGTGTAGTTATAGATTGGTGTTGTCAAATTTCAATGTGTGATTTTCTTCTAAAATTGACAAAGCGCAACTGACAAACAAAATAATAAAAATGATGAGTGTAAGGTTAGAAAAAAAATCACTGAGTTATTAATACTATGAATAGCTTTTAAAATAATGCATCACATGGTAAATGTAAAAATCTAAATGACAGAAAAGGGTTTTTTTTTTGAGATAGCACCTTTCGGCTTAGGAGGGCAGTAATGGCAGTATAGATTCCTAAGCCAAGAAGGTATTATAAGCTAAAAAAAAATCACTTGAGCTTATTAATACTATTGTGTAGCTTATGCAAAATTGCATCATATGTAAATGTGACACACAGCAAATTTTTTTTTGAGATAGCACCTTTCGGCTTAGGAGGGCAGTAATGGCAGTATAGATTTAAGTAATATTGTTATTTTATTTTCTGAGTGGGTACATACATACTTACATGTATCCCAAATATGAAAAAAAAACTTAAGTTTGAAAGCTAAATCACGATTAACGGTGTGCAACTTTTTAACTAAATGTAAACAAACTTCAGCTGCCAGATTTGCTACATTCAAGGATTTTAAACATTTTACTTATCTATCATTGTAATACAAACTAGACTAGTGTATTTCAATAGTTGTATTTAAGACACCAATTGAGTTGTTTTGTATACATTTATTTAAATTAAATACCTATCCAAACCAAGTATAAAGTTGTTACCCTAAGGTTCAATATCATTTGTACAGTCACCAGCATCAATATCTGACAACAAAGAATGCATAAATATCTATCTGATAGAACTATTTCTAAGGCCGGCAGGATGTGTCAGATATTTTAGCAGGCTCTGCTGTGACAGATATTAATGCAGGTGACCATACAGTTTAAAATGTCAAAATTAATTTATTCTTATAGATCAATGGGACAATTAGCTTTGCTTTTATTCTGATGTAGGAGCTGTCCTAAAAAATGCCTGAGCATTAATATGGTCGACTATACTTTTTAACTATGTAGCAAATCTTTTTCAGGCCCTTGTCGGTTTTGATAATCCACATGCTTTTTTTGACAGACAACTAATCCTAGATAGCTTATCATTCACATGATTGTATTCTGTCACCGCACAATGCACCAGCACTTGAAATGATAACAATTGCAAATTGCTATGCACAGCACTGCGATTTCGCTATCTAGAACTTATCACAAAATCTAGGAAGAACCTTGAACAAGCCTTGGTTTGAATATAAAAACAAACAAGTCCTATATAGTGCCAGTGGAAATGTTATTGGTTTGATTATTTTCCGGAACTAGGTACGCATCTACTAGTACAGTACAAATGTCTTAAGGGCGGTAAACAAGGAAATACGAACGAGAGTCTATTAGAAGCCCGAAGTCCAAGACTGACTTATTCTAGTACTGCCCTTGCGACATACAATGTTTTTCATCACATTTGCGAGTAAAATTGTATATTTGTAAAAGAACAACTAATATTTTTTCAAAAATTGCCGATACCGCTGACTACGCCCTTGGCAGCGCCAGCCTCCGCGCAGCATGTGCCCGACGTGCGCGCGCTGCAGGCGCTGCAGCACACCATGCAGTAACAAACTCATTTACCGACCTTGGGCTTCATGACAAGAAAATTAGTACGGGCAATGACTCATTTACCGACCACGGGTTTCATGACAAGCACATTAAGGTCTAGGGTTTTATTTGGGGGGTTGCAACCAAGGTAGCCTGCATGTTATGACACTGTTTACGAGCAAGTGTGATGAAAAATATATTACTGAAAGATAATTTTGCGATTCGCCTATTAACTATCCCACCCATGGCTTGTTCCCTATTTGGGGGTCATCCTTCCTGATACTATTACGCCATTCTAGCCGATTTCTGGCGTTAGGTTGGCGTTGGAAGGGATTATTCGCAGTAGTTCCTTTGGCAGTACAAAAAAGGAGAATTATTAGTATGAAAGGAAAGGAACTACTGCAAATAATCTGTTGGAACTAGGTTGTTCTGGATGATTCGCTTCCAGATAGTCGATGGGCGACCTTTTCCCTCTTTGCCTTCTTCCATGGCTACAGCGCATTGGGCATTGTTTCCAGAATTAAAAATCGAGTCTTTTTCCTGTTTATAGATTTCCTGGCTGGTCTCTGTTCACTGACGGACTTTACCAGAACAAACATAACGTTATCTTCTTACAAAGAATGCCAGAGCATTCAATATGCACTCTTGCTAAGGTCAGATCCACAAATTTTGAACATGAAACTACCGTGAGACTCACTCATATTAAATGATATCGTAACGGATAACTCACGTCTCAAACCGAGTTTAGCTCGTCATGTTTCGGACGTGTGTTATCCGTTACGATATCATTTAATATCAGATTTACATACTTTGGTCAACCCTTTTACATGCAGATACTGAAAAGTTCCCAAGAATAAAATACATTACATTCATACACTTCAAATTTTCCGGTGTAAACGTTAATCGAGGTTACGGATAAAATTTGGCGCCGGTAGGTACAAACAGAATAGTTACAGTTTAACAAACCGAATCATGTACATACCAGGAGGGTGGAACCTTTGTGCTTGTTAAAATGTCATGTCAACATCTCATCTTAGAACCCTGGTTCATGAATCAGTTTGACTGCACCTAAAGGTTCCTTTTTATTGGTCGTTTGGATGCGTAGGCTGTCCGGACGGGATGCATCGTTTCCGATGGTGTTGCATGCTGGAGATTTTTGTTTACGTATGTCGTCGCAAACGATCGATGAGTTTCATTGGTCGAGAGGCAGTATGCGGGGAAAACCCGTATGTACGAATGTTACGGAGATCGCGCTTGTGTGTGCGTTGAGTATGCGTACCCCCTTCCGTATGTGACCGATATTTTTTATCTGTGAGTGAATAAATGTGTTGTCAGTCCTATTTTTTTTTATTTGCCGCTAATTTATGCTGCTAAGATTAGCTGATCCTACTTACTCCAGCACGTTTATTTACGTGGTGTTCATAACTTTTTCCATTTTGCTTGTTTTACTGCTCTTGTTAATCGAAATTGCAGGTGGGACCTTGTGCAAGGTCCGCCCGGATTGCTACCACCATCTTGCTCGCTAATCCTCCCGTGAAGCAGCAGTGCTTGCACTGTTGTGTTTCGGCGTGGAGAGTTAGACAGCCGGTGAAATTACTGGCACTTGAGGTATCCCATCTTTGGCCTCTAGGTTGGCAACGCGTCTGCAATACCCCTAGTGTTGCAGATGTCTATGGGCGGTGGTGATCTTACCATCAGGAGCATGCTTGCCATCCGTCAATGCCTGGGGGTACCGAAAGTACCGGGAAATCCCGGGAATTTTCAAACACGCTGGTACCGGTTCTGGGAGAAAAAAATCCCGGTTCTTCGGTTCCTTCGGTACTGAGTTTGTAACTAAATAACGGTTCTGCCCCAGTACCGAAAATCTCAGTCCCGGTTCTGGAAATGGTACCGGTACCGCATGCCCTATCTCTTACCATCAGGAGACCCACTTGCTCGTTTGCCATCCAGTCAAATAAAAAAAAAACATACCTACATTTACTTGTGAAAACGTGACTAACTGAAGTCACATTCTATTAACAATAAACATAAATAACTGTGACTCATTGCATAATTTGTGCAATGCAATCAATTACACAACGTGGCATGACTTATTGTTGTTGTACTTATTGTTATCGTGACCCCGCTGCGACTAAAAAGAAATATCTAATGACTTTCTTTAGCAACCAACAAGGCCGCAAGGTTTTTAACTTTCGTTAATGAGATCGGAATGTCGCAAGCAGTAAGCTGTAGATACCTATTTACGTTACGAGTACGTACAGTCAATTAAATATTGCCTTTGTTGACTTTTACCTTTTATTTCAGTAGGTACTAGCCGCTACCCGCGGCTTCGTCCGCGCGGAATTCGTTTATCGCTATCCCGTAGGAACTATGCGATTTGCCGGGATAAAAACTATCCTATGTCCTTTTCCGGGAATCAAGCTATCTGTATACCGAATTTCATCTAAATCGGTTCAGTGGTTTAGACGTGATGGAGTAACAAACAAACAGACTTAGAAACTTTCGCATTTATAATATTAATGGAATTAGTGGGACTAGGGTCAGCGGCGGCGGTTGAATAAATAATAAAGTAGCTAGTAGATATTAAACAAAGTAGTTTAATTAAAAAAAAATCCCTTTTACGTCTTAGGGGCTGTTTCACCATCCATTGATTAGCGTTAACCGACGGTTAAATGTTATGCCGTCTCCGTCTATTCGAACAAAACAAATAGAGACGGCATCACACCTAACCGCCAGTTAACACTAATCAATGGATGGTGAAACAGCCCCTTAGTGTAAGTAAAAAAACTATGGGTAAGTACAAAATCATGGATAAGCAACCTTAAATGGATAAATAAATACATATTGAATACACAATCTTTCATATTCTGTACACAAATAACTGTCCCGGCCCCGACTGGGGATAGAACTCGTGACCTCGAGCTTTTTAGGCTGCGCTACCACCAAAAATGTGCGAAGATGTGTTACGAGGAATGAGTTTTTATAAACCAATAGAAACGCTTCATTTGCCCATCCTCGCACAGCACATCTCAAGCTGGAACCGAAACAGCGGAGCGGAGCGAGGCGAGGCGAGGTAAATGTACCGTTTCTATTGGTTCAAGAAAACACATTCTTCGCAACACATCCTCGCACATCTCTGGTGGATACGGAGCCTTAGTCAGGCTAACTACTAGGTTATCAGAAATTCCGAATAGTTCTTTTAACATTCGTCTCGCACATGACGGGCGTGAGTGTGACACATGTATTGTGCAATTGTTTACATTGATATCCGGCGCCATCCGCTTCGTTGTAGATATCGATGATAAGACCCCGTGGGAGTGTGTGGGTTGGGTAGGGTCATCAGATCTAATAATATTTACTCTTTTTTTTCAAAAATTTGTATCATACAAATTAAATTGTATGTATGTTATGTGTACGCTCGAAAAACATGTCATTATTTTCATATACAATACTGTATTTATTTATATAGATAGCGTGTATGTCTATTACTTTGGCACCCTCGGAGTGACATAGGGCTTACTATTTTAAAATATAGAGTCCGCAAAAAATTATGAAGGGGGAAAAATTTAATGAGAATACGGTCTGAATGTTCTTGTTGAAGTGTGAGCCCGACCAGCGGCCCTCAATCAGACTACCTACAGTTAATCGTTGCCTTCGGGGAGACGAAAAGCTAGCGTTGGCCGAATGCTGACCATTATGCAGTCTATAAACCATTCGATTATTTCTGACCTGAGACCATAATGTCACATGTCAGGAAAATTCCCATCTTCTGGCAACCCTATAATCATGGGGTTTACAGAACAGACAGAACACAGGCGGCTGATGTCACTATGACGTCACTGCGTTTATGAACTGGCAATTCAACGCCCCCTTTAGTTATGTACCTACGTAATTCTGCTAATCAGCATCAATCGTATAGTACAGAATATAAAGTACATACTTAGTAAAGAATATGAGGAACACGGATGAGACTATAAACAATGTTTTATGCTGTCCGTTTGCTGTAAAGCACAGTTTAGACCTACAAGAAAATTTTGCGTTAAATGTAACGCAATACTCCCAATGGGGAGGCTGGAAAGCGATCGAGTTTGAAATTGAAAATCGCGGGCTCAGTGTAATGCAAGTTGCATGATTTTACTGCGCTTCACTCTTCACTGAAAATCAGCGCCACATTTACCCCCTTATTCATAAACGACAATCAAACCTATTTTAGTTAAAATGCCGCTAAAATTCGTTTGTCCTTATCTGTCACTTCGACATTTGTATTTGTTAGAAAGGGACAAAGCATTTGTTAGTTAACATAGGCTTGTTAAGTTTTATGAATAAGGGGGTTAATATATAATACTAGGACAAAATTATTCGTATTTACCTAAGTATGTACATAATATTCTTTCCGACCGGGGATCGAAGCTGGGACCTTCAGCTCGGACGCTCCAGAATACGCAAATGTTATATCTACCCTCCTTGTTAAAAAAAAAACGAAGTTATTTGAAACGTGCATGATTTATTTGTATCGGACAAAGGCGAATAACAGTGTAAGATAAGGACAAATATAAGGTAACTTTAAATTACAGTATATTTTAGGAGATGATTGGGTTAGATTGACTGAACGAACACCTCTGTAAAATGTTTTCAGGATTTTTTTATTGTGCTAGCAAATGTTTTCCATTGTTCAAAGTGTACCTACCGCATCAAATCCTGTCTAAGTGACTACTACACATTGAATCAAACCGTTGAAAACCTTTTAAAGGGCTATTAAGTCAAATTATCCCCACAACTTGCTGAAATAATTATAAATATAGGTATGTTTAAGTTTACAAGTGTGTCAAATGTTACCCAATCTGCTTGATCATCCAAAAAACTTTAAGTAAACATGGATGTATACACATGGTTTGGATAGGTATTTGACTAATTGTAAACAAACTTCAGCTGCCGGATTTGGTGCATTCAAGGATTTTAAACATACTTATCTATCATTGTAGTACAAACTAGATTAGTGTATTTCAATACAGAAGTGTAAATGTTTAGATAGTTTAGTGGGGTTTTTATTTGACTTTGACGTTGTTTTGTTTACATTTAGTTAAATAAAATACCTATTCGAGTTCTAAAACTGGTTCTTAGCTCGTGAACAACCATCTTTATGCTACGCTACACTAACGTTGATAAAATGTACATATTTACATAACTACAAAATAAACGCTACAGCGCGTGATATTACACATTGGACTAGCCACTAGATCTGATATTTGTTACGTGAAAAGTAAAACCGACTGCAAAAAAAAAAATAACAAAAAATGGAACAGACTACGAAATCCTTGAAAATATTTTACTAGCTCGAAGTCGGTGCCTCAGCACGAGCCAGCAGGAATGGAACAATAGTCTACCGCACCTACATAGTACAATATCCTGCTGGGTCGTGCTTCAACTTCGAGCTAGTACTAGTGCTCAAGATTTCGTAGTTCCATTTTTTGTAATTTTATTTTGCAGTCGGTTTTACTTTTTTGTTTTAAATTTTATTTATTTCTCACTTTTTAGTGATTCGTAGCCAAAGTACATCTCACAACGATTCCATTAAGCCCAAACACGGCTTAGTTACGTTGTTTTATAACAGAGTTCCGTTGCCTACCTTCCGGCTTCAGCATCAGATCAGTTCGAAAGAATCATTAACTTAAAGCTCCTTCCAAGTCGCTTATCTAGGTATATTAATAATGATCGTTTATAGACGAGCGAGCATTACTTAGCTTTGACGAGTTCCATTGGTCATCTACGGTCTTCTTCATCAGGTCCAGTTTACCAAATGATACTTTCTGAATGTAAATGCTTATCTTAATGCGAAAAATGCCAAAATCGCCTTAGGTGTGCCTATAAAATTTGAGGTTTGCCCTCGATTTCCCTAGGATCCCATCATCAGATCTTGACTTGGTGACAATGGGACCACCTCAGAAGAGTACCCTTTCGAATAAAAAAAGAATTTTGAAAATCGGTCCACAATTGACTGAGTAATCGGCGAACATACATAAAAAAAAGACAAACGTTGGAACATAGAACCTCCTCCTTTTTTGAAGTCGGTTAAAAAATGGGTTTAATTTTGATTATTATTTTTAATTTTATTTCTTTACTCAAATAATGTCAAGCACAACGGGAATAAGTTAGTAAATATTTACGTAGATTGTCAAGGTAGATAATAGGTACAATAATAAAAAGTTACCTAGTGAATGTGGTTAATAAAACATACAAGTGCCCCGTTGTATTTTTATTGTCTACGTTGACTTAATGGATGTATATTTTCTTTATATTTGTATCAGACTGTAAGAGAAAGTATATATAATAATAATAATATGTTAACATTTCGGCTTGACTCCATTTATTAATTCTTTGATACACTCTTTAAGCTAGGGCCATTATGGCATGTCAACAGGTGCATTATAGCAATATTACAGGATCAGCTACCCTACAAGCCTGACCACAAAAATGTTGTTCAAAATATTGTTCCTCGTGCATTATTCTACACTTGCCACTTGCCAGGTATGTTGCTTTACCTCTTGACACTGCTTGTACAGTCTGCAAAAACTATGGCTAAGACCATGATGATGATCACCGAAATAGATATACCGGGCCGACGCTACACGTAGGCGTCAGTCGCGGGATGTCTTATCAGATCAAAATCTAGTATAATTAAAGGTATAATATAATTAAGTCTTCGTGGTTCGTTGGCCAGTTGCGCTCTGAAGCACTCCATAGTGGTTTTAGTTACCTATAGGTAGGAGTCAAGGTTGGCCTTTATTAGCCCGTGCGCGCCGACAGTTTGCGGCCAGTCAGAGTCCAACTGCGACGAGAAACGACTGTCTTACTCTATCGAAAATACAAACTGAAACATTGTTGCACAGGAAAAAGCCCAGAAAAAGAGACCAGCGCTGGGAATCGAACCCAGGTCCTCAGCATTCCGTGCTGCGTGCTATAACCCCTACACCACCACTGGACAGGAGTCTAGACACAAATATCTTCCATGGACCATACATTGCAGCCTGTTTTTTTTCCCTTTTACTATCTACTAGGCACCCACTAGCCACCAGCCACTAGGGTTTTTTTTCTGTGCATCCATGTTTGAGTTTGTATTTTCGTTAGGTTTCACGGGATGACCGTAAAAAGTAACTTGGAAATTGAAATAAAAATTACAAAAAGACTCCAAAAAAACCACCATCCCAGCCTATATACGTCACACTGCTGGGCACAGGCCTCCTCTCAGAACAAGAGGGCTTGGGCCATAGTCCCCACGCGGACCCAGTGCGGATTGGGAACTTAACACGCATCATTGAATTGCTTCGCAGGTTTGTGCAGGTTTCCTCACGATGTTTTCCTTCACTGCAAAGCTCGTGGTAAATTTCAAATGTAATTCCGCACATGAATTTCGAAAAACTCAGAGTTGCGAGCCGGGATAACCCACGGCCCTTTGCTTGAGTCACTAGGCCACCACGGTTTTTAAAAAAAAAAAAAAACAATCAATTAATAATCTTATTCTATCTAATGTGAGAAGAGGACACAGTAGAGAGCTCTTTAACTAAGCAGAGATACAGAAGTCTAAGGGAATAGAGCTGGATGTTGTGTTTATGATCAGGGAGTTTTGAAAACTATAGGATCAGGGTGTTCATCCTTAGTTCTACTTCGTCATCTTCTTAAATCGTCCACAAAGCCATATCGTAAGCATACAAACTCCTAAATCGTCACCTTAACTTATCCACATTCTTGTAAAGGGAACCTCTAAAATATCAGCTTTCTAGGGCCAAGTCACTCAGAGGGCTTGCAATTTTTTATGGTATTAACATGAATGTTTTTTTTTGCAGGGAGGCAACAACGCCGGCCACACAGTCGTTGTTGAAGGCAAGGAGTTCGACTTCCATCTGCTGCCAAGTGGCATCATCAACCAAAAATGCACCTCAGTTATCGGTAAGCATGCTATACTAAGGAATAGGATGTCAGCGATCTATGGTCCTGCGATGATATAGTAGTTTCGGTAGCTTTTCCACCACCTGCTCTAGCCCTTGCCCTATCATTTATTAGGGGTAGGGCGAGGATGTCTTTTGGCGGTCTTTGATCGGGGATTTGGCTCCTCAGTACCTGCCTAGACCTTAGACTCAACTCGTACTACCTTGACACCTGCCCTGCTTTATATCTACCTAACGTAGAATATCAGAAGAAGCTGATCATTGTTAAACTAGTGAAATAGTTGTAATCATGAGCATAAGTGACAAATGATCATGACTTGACAAGTATCGCTGCAGCCGCAGATAACAACAGAATTAGAACGATTTTCAATAACCAGTAGGCCTATATCAATCGCACTTACCGTTTTTATTTTCCAAGTGGCGAGCGCAAGAATGTGATTGTAATTGCGAGCGATCCTGACTGATCAACACTCCTCGAGAGGCAGCCACTTTCTGCATGATTCTGGAAACCCTCATGGTCAATGTTTATGGCATGGCGCTGGCGCTGGCTCATTCAGTATTTCATCATTTTCCACCAGGTTTCACCAGTTCCTGACAAGTTTCTGATATTTTATGTGGCAGATAACTAATGCTGTCTCTGTTTATTCGTATAAAATAAACAAAGACTGCATCATGTATATCTTCTACACTATAGTCAGTGGCGTAGCTAGGTAACCAAAAGTCCCAATTAAACTATTAAAAATCGTTTGTTCCGTATTCGTCGTGTTCCGAATTCGACGTACGCCACATTTGTCATTTATATTTTGTAAGTAAGAGTCTGAGGGCCCCCCTGAGCTTGGGGTCCCCGGGGCACTGCCCCGTCTAGCCCTCCGGTAGCTACGCCACTGACTATAGTATAACAGAAACACAACAGAGAGTGATGAAACAGGGGGTAAATTATTGAAATCCGACTTAATAAAATCTCGATTTTACTGCTTATTTCAATGTTTTATAATCTCTGATAACATGATTGACGATTTATTACTGAATTGCATGTCCAATAATGTTGAATAATCACTAAAACAAATGCAAATGTCTCGTTGGAAAAAAGTTCTAAACAATCGCCTGCTTTCTCAATCTCTTATCAACCAGTACTGTGCGTTTAACTTAAGGTTGATATTAAAACAAAAATGCTGTAAGGTACGAGGTTGCGAAGCAGTTTGCTGTTTGTATATTTATGCTGTTTGTACCGAGACACGACAGGCACGGTAATGGCTGAGCTGGTAATCGCGTACCTTGAAAACGGTTAAATTAAACCCAAGGTCGGTTGATTGAGGCGTTTTTTAAAAGCTTATATTCGTTCAGTTTGAGGGAACTTTAAAGTAGACTTTTTTTACTCAGCTATTCAGGGCCTAATTTAAAGTGACAAAATAATTAAAACTTTCTAGTATTTTTTTTATAAATTTTTAAGTGTTGTAATCTCAGATGTAGGAAATTAGAATCTATAAGCTACCGCTTTTAATCTTAGATTGCAGGGCTTTTAAAATTATACTAACCTAAGCATGATTTTATTTTAAACCATATCGGTTGACTGGAAAATAGATCTTAATATCTTTTAGTTTCTTGGTCTCATTATATTGTGTTCGGCGTATTAAGAAGCCATTCAAGCCACTTAAAAGCAGTTTTGTTTAGCTGAAGAATTTATAATGGATACTAATTATATTTGTGTATGCTAAATGACGCATACGTTTAACGAGTTACTTAAGAAACCTAGGTCAGACCACAGAATAAGTAATAGTACAGTCAGACATAGACGTTCTTATGCAATATTATTTGGATGATGATAATTGCGAAACATTTAGTTTGACACCTGTGTTTGGAAACGAAACCATGGTATACTCAATGCAACAATTTTTTAGGGTTCCGGAGCCAAAATGGCAAAAACGGAACCCTTATAGTTTCGCCATGTCTGTCTGTCTGTCCGTCCGCGGCTTTGCTCAGGGACTATCAATGCTAGAAAGCTGTAATTTTGCACGAATATATATGTAAAGTATGCCGACAAAATGGTAGAATCAAAATTTGAAAAAAAATATTTTTAGGGTACCTCCCGCAAACGGGGTGATTTTTTTTCTCATCCAACCCTATAGTGTGGGTATTGTTGGATAGGTATTTTAAAACCAGGGGTTTGCTAAGACGATTTTTCGATTTAGTGATTTGTTTGCGAAATATTCAACTTTAAAGTGCAAATTTTCATTAAAATCGAGCGCCCCCCCCCTCTAAAATCTTAACCGGTGGGTGGAAAAATTTGAAAAAATTCAGAATGTGGGTGTGTGGTTTCAAGGAAAACTATAAAATATACCTAAACTTGGAAGATTCCGTATAAAATACGAAATCCTTAGAAAAATATTAACTTAATTTTTTCGTAATGTCTACGGAACCCTATTTTGGGCGTGTCCGACACGCTCTTGGCCGGTTTTTGCTATCTAAAAACGTGACCACGACTTTGGTGGTTATGGAAACAAAAAAACTTCTTTTTACAAAAATATGTACATACAAATATTCATTTAGCACATTAGCACCCACATTATTTTAATTTTTTTTATTTGCTTTTTTATGGCGCGTATATATTTCTTTAGTACTGCGTGACGGCTTCATAAATATTTACATTAAATTCTTGGCAAGACTAGAAATTTGTACCTACCTTTAATTTTATTCGTACAGACGGAGACCTCTAATTGACTTATTTTCTGTCTACAACTTGTTTTACGTGTTCATATTCATGATCTCAACATACGTCCCACTCAGGCTCTACAAGTTAATTTACAAGTTAGTTAGTTAATCACTATTAACAAACAAATAAACGCAGTTTTCCGCAGTATCCTTATCTATCTCCGTCTCTTGGCCATGGTCCATCTATGTGCAAAATTTCACCAGAAATTAAAGCGGCTTTTGCGTGATTAACTCACATACATACATCACCATCATATATTTAAGAGCCTTTATACCTCTTGTCGGTGGAGTAATCGTCATTCTGTACGCCTCTCTGCTAATGCTTTGAGCTCCTGATACGACATTACAGTGACCTTCTCTTTGGCTTAATCCATATACGCATGACTCACACCACATACATACATACCACATACGAACCAACACATCTCAAAACTTTAACATTGAGCAATATTAGCATTATAATATGAGGATCTATTAAAGACATATAGATATCGACAATCCTAAACACAATCAAACTCTTAAACATTGTGAAGGAGATCTTAAGCTGAGTTTAAACTTTCAAGAAAAATCATGCAAGTTGCATTAAGTATATTACGGCGCTCAATTGCCCACTACAAACTCGTTGGCTTTACGGCCTCGCAATGTAATGCAACTTGCACGATTTTTCTTGTAAGTCTAAACTCGGCTTTATAGGCTCATGATGCCCAGAGAACACTGTGGCCGTATTGTCTAACCTCGCGATCGCGTTTATCGTCTCTTTCTACCCTCATGCTGAAGTGTGAAAACGATTCATCATCATCATCATGTCAGCCGAAAGACGTCCACTGCTGGACATAGGCCTCCACCAAGGCTCTCCACTCAGACCGGTATTGTGCTTTCTGCATCTAACACGATCCCGCCATTTTAACCAGGTCGTCGCTCCATCATGTTGGAGGCTTACCGACAGCCCGTCTCCCGGTCCGCGGACGTCATTCGAAAACCTTTTGACCCCATCGGCCACGGAAAACGATTATTAACGAAGAATTGGTGAAAACGATTCTGATTGCGTTAGACAATGAAACCCCTTATTTGGTAACGCCTGTTGGCTGTTAAAAAGTTTTCCAAATGCTTCTAACATGCTTTTTTTTTGTTTTACAGGCAACGGTGTAGTGATTCATCTGCCAGGTCTCTTCGAAGAATTAAAAAAAAACGAGCTAAAAGGCATGAAGGACTGGCAGGGTCGTCTCATTGTGTCCGATAGGGCTCATTTGGTGCTGGATCTACATCAACAGGTATGGAAATTAACTGTTTAGTTTTCTTGGTAAAAAAATGAGCTTTTTCTTTTCGAGTTTCCGAAATTCACAAAGAAAACCCTTGAAGGTTCGCGCTTGTACTGAAACGAAGTGGTTTACTGAACCGATATTGAGTAGAAAATTGATACTCAGTAGATATTGGCAAAATAAATGGAAAAAATTATCATCTGGGTTTCACATTGATTGGTACGAGGATCATATTTTTTATACTTTTACATTGTATTGTTTGCCACTAAAGGCATTATAATAAGTAGACTATTGTGCTACTTTGTGACGCGTATGGGCGGTATTGTGCTAGTTATTGCATCATTGTGTTCAGGGGAATATTGGCGTTGAATGAACAATGAAAAGTCGTTATAGCTAGCCATTTGAATTTCAGTTAAAAATGTAATTGAAAACAAACATGTAGGTTAAATTCTATATGTCCGTCGGCGCCGCAGCAGACCAACATGAAGTTAATTGGATGATGTAGACGCTTTTTTACCGGAATGCCCGAAGGAGGGTTGTGTTTTTGTTTGAACGACTAAACAGAGGTTTATTTGCGTTGTCAAAGCCGGAAAATGTCGTTTGTGAAATATACTTCTTAATATTGATTATTAATTATTAGTAGTTCTAAAAAACAAAATGTACTTACTATGTATGTAATGTACCAACATTTTTGATTTTCTGTTATTAAAAAAAGACCTTCGCTACAACCCTACATTATAGGAGGAAACAGCCGTTATAGCCTGATAATGTCTATATCACTCCTTATCGCACATCCTCGCCGATCCATACTATTTCCACTGCATGCGTT
This sequence comes from Choristoneura fumiferana, assembly GCF_025370935.1. NCBI lineage: Eukaryota > Metazoa > Arthropoda > Insecta > Lepidoptera > Tortricidae > Choristoneura > Choristoneura fumiferana. Next base: position 4,308,188 of record NC_133482.1, on the reverse strand, counting down.
AGGAGAGTTGAAATTTTGCCTAACAAATTTCTGTTATCGTCTCGCCTTGCCGGTGGAAAATAATCATAATAAATTCATTTATTTCACCTTAAGGACTCTACACATTACACCGTATCATGCCATGACCGTACGGAACGTGTCAGACGGAGTGTCAAACGGAATGTCAAGCGCATACCTACATGACAGGCGACGGCGACGGTTGCTTACGAAACGTGCTAGTAAGGACAGTCTCATATTTTCCCTATCCAGCACTTTGACATGCCAACCACATTGATATGCCTGATGTTTTTAAACAATCCATTTTTTCTTCTTTCTTTTAATTATTGTTCGTTGTAATTTATTTATTTCTTGGTTTGTTATAGTTATTTTTTTTCTCTCTTAAGTTTATTTGTGTATGTATAGATAAGTGGTTTATTTATTTATTTATTATATTTGTGTATCGTTCCGTGAGTCACAGACGTTTCTGGCAGAAAATCAGCGCTGCAGGCGTTTAACGCTTCAGCATAATGCTGAGTCAGCGACCGTTTCACTTTCGCTGGGACACACAACATTGTGTATCTTGTATTTACTATTTTCATGTGTTTTTCTGTATTTTTTTTTTATTTGTGTTAATTTTGCTGTATATATGTGTCTTCTGTGTTAGTGAATAAATGTCTTCTTTCTTTCTTTCTTTATATTTTCAATACAAAGAATATATTTTGGCCTGTCACGTTGCTATTACGGTCATGGTGTGATACGGTGTAATGTGCATCTTCACGGCCTCTGCTTTAGTTAGATACGTAAATTATTATTAACCTGCTAGTGTTTACGCGCGGCTTCGCACACGTAAATCATTAGATCCAGCAGCTGAATTGAAATTTTGTGATTTTTGAAAATTCCCGTGGGAAATCCCGAAAATTAAATCGTGGTTTTCATTGACGTTACATTAAAAACAATCATCTCAAATTTCATGGCTCTAAGCCCAGCGGTTGTTGTTTCGAGATTTTATCACTATCCCGTGGGAATATCTGAATAAAAAGTAGCCTATGTATGTTTTATTCCAGATGTCCAGCTATCTACATACCAAATTTCATCCAAATCCGTCTAGCCGTTTCAGCGTAAAGGAGTAACAAATACTCACTGAATCACAAACTTTCGCATTTATAATATTTATTTATATATTAAGTAGGATTCTGCTCCGATACTTACACTGCTTTCTATCCACTGCATACAAGGGCCAGTCCTTCTAGAAGTAGTCCAGTTCATTCCGCCATAGCCGTCTTGGTCTGCCAGGTCGCCTTTTTGAGTTGGTGGGCGTCCATTCGGTGGTAATCTTGGGCCACAACTCGTTGTGGCAAACATGGCCAGACCAGTCTCATTTCAGCATAGACGCCGTTCGACCTACATTAGTCATTTGAAATACTACCTAACGACTACGTTATAGACTTAATGCAGATACTTATTCATTTGAATTAAAAAGGCTTTTCGTACAAATATTACTTACCTCTACGTGTTTTTTTAAACTTGGTTTACAATGCAAATCACAGTTTGTTTTCGACAGAAAATTGTTTACTCAAATTTTTATGTTCTCGTAAAGCAGCGGGCTCGCAAATCTGGTATGTAAATGGGTGTTATCTTGAATAGGCTTAGCGTGATCGTAATCCGCTGCGTGACCTTGTCGCATTAAATACGTGGAATGTCAGCGAGCAATGTCAATGGGACATATTACATCGGTACTGTCGTTGCAAGGGTGAAAAAACTGTCATTTTCATTCAGAATTTAGAGTTGAAATTTACTGTGTATACAGTTTGATTTTTACGAAATCAGTCGTATATTGTGACTGATGGACTTGATAACGCACAGCCTAAAGTGCCAGATACTACAACGAAAAGTGCTCAAACATGGTTGAAATTGATAGGTGATTTATTTAAGATTGCTAAAACCTAAAAATATATACTTACAAGTCAACGCACGTAAAAAGAGGTGGGCAGTGGAGGGGATACGTTTGCGCATCTGTCAACTAACAAGCCAATGGCATGATGGCCGCGCGCGCGCTCCTACGGCCCCTCTCGCGTCCCCCACTGCTCCGCCGCCAATTTGGCCCTTATTTCGCTCACTGCGCAGGTATATCGCCAGCTCTTTTTACGTCCGTTGATTTGTACCCCGGGCTTGAACCCACAACAACCCTCTCCTTGAGTGGTCAAAGATTAAACCACTAGGTTGCCACGACTTCTAAAACACAACGGTTATTTTTCATAATCTCAAATATCAGTTCTATTTTTTGCGCATTTTCTGTCAATCGCGCGTGATGAGGGTTCCTCTTTGATCTTCATCTTATATGCGTCCGAATCACCTGAGGCCTTTCTGTTTTACACATTTGACACCACTTCTTTCTGTCACACGGTATAAGATGCGGATAGAAAGAGATGGGTGGATGCGATCGCCAGTGTTAACTCGTTAGACAACAAGGCTTCTGATCTCAACAAGCTACTATCATTTTCTCCAGGTAGATGGGCTCCAAGAAGCTGAGAAGGGTAAGAATTCCCTCGGCACGACGAAGAAGGGCATCGGCCCGACTTATTCATCCAAAGCAACGCGCAACGGCGTGAGGATCGGCGACCTGCTCGGAGATTTCAATATTTTTGAGGAGAAGTGAGTTCTGATAGTGAGAGAGGTACCATTTACCTTATGTGTTAGCTAAGTTTATGGGAAACTTCCCACTCAACAAACTGTTTCCAAGCTACTATTATTGTAAAAACACAGTTATACAATAAAGCTTTTTTTTTATTCGACTGGATGGAAAACGAGCAAGTGGGTGTCCTGATGGTAAGAATTGCAGGTGCGTTGCTAACCTAGAGGCCTAAGATGGGATACCTCAAGTGCCAGTAATTTCACCGGCTGTCTTACTCTCCGCGCCGAAACACAACAGTGCAAGCACTGCTGCTTCACGGCAGGATTAGCGAACAAGATGGTGGTAGTAATCCGAGCGGAACTTGCACAAGGTCCCACCACCTGCAATTTCTATTTCAAAAGTTGAGTGTTAGAGATTCCTTACACACACAAACACATTCTGGCGTCAGTTCAGTCCACCATTCTGATTTGTCATTCACATCGGATTGAGGAATATTATTGAAAACGTTTAATTTCATCAGTCTATCAACCCCCAAAAAAGGAAAATGAGCCTTACTACTTTAGAAGAACTTCTATAGCTATTGTGTATTTAATTTAAAGTCTGGTCTTATTCTATCAGGTTCCGCACGATAGCCGCAACGTACAAGCGTATGTTCCCGGCTTTAGAAGTTGATATCGAAGCAGAACTGGAGCAGTACCGCGCGTATGCGGCGCGCGTCCGGCCGTTGGTGCGCGACACAGTGTCTTACTTACATCGAGCGATACGGCAGGGAGAGCGTGTGCTGGTAGAGGGAGCTAACGCTGCGATGCTTGACATAGACTTTGGTGAGTCAAAACAGGAAGTCGCTTGTCCCTTTCTTACTACGTCAGTCAGTAAAGGACACAGACACTAGCAAGAGTAATTCGTGCTTCTGGCCGCTGGTGCGCGACACAGTGTCTTACTTACATCGAGCGATACGGCTAAACATTGACTATATCTATATTTTCATAATAATATAATAGGCATAAAAACCGTTATAGTATTTGATCGATTGACGCAGACAGCACTTGTGTCGCTGTGATGTCTAACTTGGCTATCATTTTGTATCCTTTTAAACCTTCCAGGTACTTACCCATACGTGACGTCATCAAACTGCAGCATCGGCGGCGTGTGCACCGGCCTCGGGCTGCCTCCCAACGTGATTGGAGACGTATTGGGTGTCGTGAAGGCGTACACAACGCGCGTGGGCGACGGACCCTTCCCTACCGAGCTGAACGATGTATGTACCCTAAGCCACACCAATCGATCGATTAAAACGGTCTCGTCGACGTCGATAGAATTTTTGTACAGTCGCCATCAGATATTTCGGAGCGGTCAAGGTGATCAAAAATATCGGTACATGAACTTTAATACCTAATAATAGAGTGCATGTGCCAATATTTGGCCGCTCCGAAATATCTGATGGCGACCGTACTACACCAATTGATCTATCGTCAATCGGTGGTACAATGGATTTGTCGATGACGATCTACAGTTTCTACTATACCAATCGATCGATCGTCGATTGATGGTACAATAGAATACGCGGGGCCTGGAAAAGGGTTAATTTACACGCCACTTGGACCGGTCCTGTGCTAGTCTCATCCACAGTTTACCAGCCGACTGCCAGATGACATCTGACCAAATGGGGCGGCGGTCTACCGTTCTCCGAGACCCATATTATTACTTAGGTTATTGTGGTGTTGTGTCATTACATTACGCAGATTGTTAACTTTAGTTCGTTGTCGCAGGCGACGGGCGAGCTCCTCCAAACGCGCGGGCACGAGATCGGCGTGACGACGAAGCGCGTGCGCCGCTGCGGCTGGCTCGACCTCGTCGTCGTCCGGTACACCGCCATGGTCAATGGATACACTGGGTCAGTCTATCTTATATCTAAAACATCTGTATTATAGTTTAGATACATAAGGTCTTGTACGTACAGTCGAGTTCATAAACTTGTAAGCAAAAGTTTTATCAAAAATATCTGAACACGACTCTATTCTGTTAACGGCGTAGAAGCGTGTTCAGATATTTTTGAACGAATTTTTGCTCACAAGTTTATGAACTCGACTGTATAAGGCTGAGGCTGCGGAGCGGTGAGCAAGTTAAAAACCTACCAATAGAATTGCCTAAAATTTCAGCTTCTCTTCAGTGGACAGGGAGTTTGTAACTAGCTTGAAAATTTGACACTATTTACGGGCCCGGATAATACCGACATGGAAATACCGACCCGATATTTCGTGTAAACTCCCACTCTTGTATACAAACCATGTCAAACTGTCTTGAGTTTCTTTGGGCGTGTACACGAAAAATCGGGCCGGTAGGTACTGTCACCCCTTAGGGCCGCCACATACACTAGGAATTCCGTTTCGGAATTTCGAATCGAAATTCCGTAAATAGATCACACTCACACACATACGTTTATTTCAATTCTGAAAACTACTGTCCATAGATTTGTATGGATTTACTGCTTTCGAAATCCCGAATCGGAATTTCGAATCAAAATTCCGAGTGAGTGTATGTGGCGGCCTTTATGCAGGTTAGCCGTGCGGTTTTAGCGCGTTGTCTCTTTCTCAAGCCATATTCTGAAGAGGAACGGCTGACGTGATTATTTTTAATTGCAGGATATGCTTGACCAAGTTAGACATCCTGGACACGCTGGAGGAGATCAAAATCGGTGTCGCCTACAAGCTCAACGGCAAGAAGATTGACTATTTCCCCGCGTCCATCACTGAGTTGAGCAATGTCGAGGTAGGATGCTACTTAAAGATTTGGAGCCCAGTTTAGACTTGAGAGAAAAATGGTGTAAATTGTATTACATTACGAGGTCGTAAACTCGTAAAGGAGACTGAAGTCGTCAATCGAGTGCAGCAATGTAATGGTACTTGCAAGTCTAAACTGGGCTTTAGAAAAGTTTTGGTCGGTGTGATTTTTTAATAGACCAGCAGATCCATAAGATTTTTTTAGAGTGGGTACAATTGTTAATATTTTTATAGAAACTCCTAATTTTGGGCTCGCCGTGCGTGATGCTCAAATTACAACAATTTTGAAATTGCCGAGATAGAGAGAGACTTTAATATTTCTAGAGATAGGAACCACTCTTAGTTACATCATATCTCGAATAGATAAATTCACACTACCTATTCAGATGACTGTTTATTGAAAACGGAATCGACAAATAAATTCCACACAGAGAACAGCCAAACGAACATGCAAGACGAAACGGCGACGCTTCGCTCGCGCATAGCGCTCGCACTTTCAGTTATCCCCTACCTTACCTCTAAGCTACCACGTTTTCTTATGCTTACACATTTTTTAATTTTTCCTTACTATATGGTGTCAGGTCGAATACATGACGCTGCCGGGTTGGGCATGCAACATCGAAGCGGTGCGGGAACTGAGCAACCTGCCGCCGCAAGCGCAAGCCTACGTGAAAGCCATCGAGGCTTACCTCGAGATACCAGGTCAGTCGCGGCAGTCAGTCGACCACGCATAGTTTATCGTTTTTGTGAAGAGCCATGATTGAATCATGATACATGGGTGGACCTCCCTGCTATAACTTAAGTAACATAACTGATAAATAATAGAGATGGGCCGAATGTGGTTTGAACCGAATATTCGGTAATAATAAAAAAATATCGTTCTAATTTCGGCTGAACTTCGGTTTACTGACCTGACTCTAGTAAAATTTAATTACTTAGTAGATGGATAAGAAGGGTGTTAAATTTCATTGTTGAAAACACCTTTTAATAATTTTAAAAAACAATTTTTCTCGATGTTTCGTGAAAATTGTGAACAAAAATTTTTTTTTCTAGTTAAATTTACGAATTGTAATCAAGATGTTTATTAAAAGAATATGTACTAAGTTTATTTAATTTTTGTTGCATATTTTACTGATATATGACAGACATGCTTTCTATTAGATAATTTCAGTCGAATTAGTACAAGTAAGTCCTTTTTTTGTGTGCCGAATGTTCGGCATTCAAACCGAATCTCGGCCGAATGCCGAAGTTCGGTTAAACCGAATGTAAAACGAATTTTGGCCCATCCCTAATAAATAAACTACTGAGTTTATCAAACTTTTTGATGACGTGACCGATCCGTCTAGTCGTTTTAGAGTTGTGTTTTAGAGTAATAAACCAGCAAACACTCGCCAACTTCCGCATTTAAAATATTGTATTTTATTTCTTTTTTTAATTAACGTAAAATATATTGGTTACGAGACGTAGATCCATTTTGACCTGCCGATATTTCGACACAGTTGCAAATGCATGCAAAAATATGTCTTGTGTCGAACTCAAAGGGGATCTCTAATATAATTCTAATTTACATATTTTCTTTTACAGTTCAATATATCGGCGTGGGCCAGGGCCGGGAATGCATCATCCGGTTAGATTAACATTGGTGTCAAACGTCTATTAGTGTACTTAGTGTCATTATCGCTCATTCGAATAAACAGATGTGACGTCAGACCTCGTACTTTAAGCGTCTGTAGGACAGTAATCTTTGCGGAAATTTTAATACGCGCTGTGTACAACAATCAAATCGTCACTGCTTTGAAAAAATCTCGTATCTAATATCAATATGTCAACAAAATTGAACCTTGCGGTAATAATCATAAAGTTCACTCAGAAAAATTACCAATTTTGGGGTACGAGTTTGTTTTAAAGGACCTAGTGACGAAATAATGATGTGTATTCACGATCTTAACTGTAATTTATGATGACCATGTATTGTATTTTACTACAGACGTTTAACTTATGGTAGGTCTAAATGGGTTACAAAGGGGCTATGTTTCTCACAAGCTTAATGACCAGTCGAGTCGAGTCCGCGTCTCTAAAGCATGTTCAAACGGACGTAACACTTGTTTAACAATGTTATGTCTAATTTTCATTATGCGCTTAATGTAAACATACTGTACATGGCAATAAACAACTGCCACGCGCCAGTGTCCATTTAACTAGAAAACGAAAAGCTGTTGTGGAAAAGAGACGCACAAATGCGTCTGTTGCTTACGCATTCATGATTCATGGCACCATAGGCTGTGAGTGTTTCACATAAGTACAGTTACAATGGGATACACGGACCTGGCTTAAGGGTAGCCCCTATGGAATCTAAACTTATGGAGGGTGCCGGTTTGTGGAAAATTCCACTGGACGCAAAACAAGGCTTAATGTGTACTGCTGTAATTTTCTGGCTGTTGGTTAGAATATCGATAGAAACTGAACACGAAAGCAAGGCACGAGTAAAGGAGGCGGTTATTAGTGTAATACCTTGACATGCGTTGGAATGAGATGGCTGTATTTTTGTGGCGGCCGTCCATACCTACTATATGACCGGACGAACGTCACTATAAGTGTAATTGCGCACTATGCGGTTTTATCGCCCCGACCCTCTTCAAAGTATCGCTTTAGAAAGAGACGGCGCGGTTAGCCGCATAGTGCGTAGGTACTTAGCCTTAGTCATTACAATCAAACCCTGTGGAAATTTTATTCGTGTCCTGTTTTTGAGTCAATGTGCTACTAGTACCAACAGCCAATAGTTACGATATGGTATCATAGTACTCAACAGAAAATTGTAGTTCATCAGTTCACTAGTTATTGCTACGATTCATTATTACCTATGTAGTTTTTTCTTCATAAGTTGATAGTATTCTTATTTCACTGCCTCAGATGAGTTCAACACAAATACAGATTTCAGCGTGATAATTGGAGGCCAATAATGCAAGTTTTCTCCACATTGATAGTGTATAGACAATAATGGCGTCAATTCTTGTGCCTCTGTATTACGCCGTTTTCACACTGCGAGTATAAAAATAAACCTAGTGCATAAATTGACGAGGTTGATTGTTCTATCACATCATACCTAATTCAGTAACATACTCTGATAATTTTAGTTGTGCTTTAGCAAATGTGTTCCAGTGGAAATTTTTTTTTTAGCTCTGATGAAATCAGTATTTTCTAGTGAATTTTGGCTGTTTTAAACTCGTGCTGTGTGTTGCAGATTTTATTCGTGTTCTTGTGTTACCATCTAAAGGACTTTTGCGACGTTAGATGATAATTAACCGAAATTTTAAAGATCCCATATATCGTGAAGGACGCTTTATAGTTTCATTCGAAAGTACTAATATTTTTAGCTATCCCACGATGGTAATAACCGGTAAACTTGTCCTTTGTGACGGTCTCATTATTTTTCTTATTTCTAGTGGTCGAATACTTCCAAGAATCGATCGTGAGAGAAGCCCTAAAAAGATCAAACAAGAGGCTAAAGGTTCCTAGTTCGAACGCAAATCACAATGACTTGCATCACGCCTTACCTAAGGTATTAATCATGTCACTAATTTGTAATGATATTGTAGAAAACATTTCAAATTAAGTTTGTCAAGTAGTTGCTATTTTAATTGTGGCCAGGGCTCGCGATCGCGAGATCCGCGAGTATAGATCAATTCACAAGAGCTGACACGAATGAATTGAACGAAAAAATGACACTTGTCACTGTGAGTGCCGTTCTTATGTAGGGACTCCTAATATTTTGTAAACAAGTATATACACACACAAACATATTGCCTGTATTCCCAAATGGGGTAGGCAGAGCACACGAAACGTTACCGCTTCGGAGCCACTTTTAGCAATGTTAGGTTTTAAGTACAACAACAACAACACAACAAGTATATAATACTTCTTACAACACGATTATCACTTATTGAATCAACCTGCATTTATTTAAATCATTTCGTTATGCAGCCATAGACATTATCATTCACTCATTCAATCCATTTGTGCCAGCACTTGTGTATTGACCTGTACTTAGGCATGCCAACGGTTCCCTAAGAAAATGAGCGATATAGAGTATAGCCGGGCAAGCTAAGCTTTCGACCACGCTTCTGGATGCCAACAGCATCGTAAGGCTGAAAGGAGAATAGGGCAATGGCCTTATTCCCTTACAAGTCATAAATCGCCCGGGATCCGGGAATACAGTATTTGACCACTTTAGAACGTATTTTGACAAGCGTGATTTCCAAAATCGGTTCTCGGCTACGATACATAGGATATTTTTTAGAATCTGAGCTGTTTGATTGCTCTTGAGTGTCACACGCAGTCTAGTCGCTATCATTCTGCAAACTACAACATTGATAATAGGATCCGGCGCGCGGATTGAACGGTTCGATTTCGCTAATTCTTTTTTTGTTGCGTTTATTATTGTCAGGAGAAGGTTTTTATGGAAGAAAATACAGAGAAAATACAACGGGGGCGAAGCCGCGGGCAACAGCTAGTATTATTATGAAAATATAGATATACAGACTGTGTTTAGCGAAGAGAAAACTTAAATCGGTTGAAAATTGGATTTATAGTGATTTTTTGAAACATCTATATACCTGTCTCTTTCTCAAACGCTTTTCTCTATGCAGCAAGTATGGCGCCACTAGCGTGTGACGTCACACGCTAGTATGTCTTTCTCTGTCTAATCTTGAATTTCAAAGCTTTATAACTTTAATATTTGTAAAGGTAGTTTAAAAATTGTTTCTCTATTCGAAAACGATTTTGTTTGTATATGTTTTAATTTATAAAACATATACAAACAAAATAGTCAAATACCGTATTATGTGCGGCAAGTGTTTTCTATTCATTGCGTGTGTTGGCGGATGACTATTGTGAGGCGTGCGTTTCGACTGCGTAATGAATAGAAAAAGCGTTAGCCGCGGCGACGGTGTCGCATAGTTCTAGCCGGAGCTACGGTGCTTAGTACAAACATTCGAATGCAGAATAGACTAAATCGATTTTAATAAAACGGTCTGCTTTAGAAGCAATATTAAAATAGGGTTTATATTTGTAATTAAAGTACTTACATCCTTCATAAGTTAATGCAGTATGTAAACACCAACGTTAGTGGAGTAATCATAGTATTTTAATACACTAAAGCTTATGTTCTAGACTATAGATGTTCTAAAATAATGACCAGTTTTAAGCTGTTAGCTGCGCTTTTATTTCAATGTGTGAATGTTTAACTTCTTGCACGAACGTCTAAACTACACTTACTTGTCTGTGGTGTTCTATATGGACGACATATGTATTTAGAATTAAGTTTCGGAAAGTTATTTGAAAATATCATTTATAAACCTTGACGGCGTTCGTGCGCATAAATTACTGATGAATGGCAAGTATTGAAATCACAAAACAGAGTTTGGAGTGTCACCATGTACGATACAATCCTTGTAATATTAAAACTAGGATCGGGGTCCTAATCGGTGCGTCATGGCGCCCTGGGATGTCGGGGTAAGTACCTAATGGCGCCGCTTGGGGCTCTTGTTAACCAGGCCCTGTTAACTTAGACAATAAAATACAGCACCCGCCATTTTTTAACGTGGTATCCATTCTTCTCATACATCTGTGGCATAAATGTGTTATTGATGATGAAAGATGAAAACATAACCCTTTGCAGTCGGGTGATAAAGCACAAATGGATTTTAAATAGAGTTAGTTTGGATTATGTCCACGTTGACGCGTTCCTTTTTAGTATTGACTTTTACAACTTCTTACAACTACAAAATGTAGCGGTTTGGCCGTTTTTGTGAAGGTTTATATTTTCGTTTTTTTTTAAAGTTAATCGAAAATAAACTTTACAACTTTGAATTTATTAAACGTGTTATGTATGTAGGTACTTATGTCTTTCTTTACATGCGTCCCATTCCAAAGATCTATTGAGAATCATTTAGGTAGGTACTTACATCGGAAATCATTGTTTCGCGTTTACATTCTTTGAGATGTGTTTTATGTGATATCTATACTATATTTGTAATGTAAATATTTCAATACAGTTACTATTATGATTATTAAATAAATGGTTTATTCTTTTACCCCTTTGTTTTGGTTTCAAACTTCCATGAAGATCCTCTTCCTCCCCTTCCCCCTAACTGTTAGTTTGCGTTTCCACCAGAGATGTGCGAGGATGTGTTACGAGGAATGTGTTTTTCATGAACCAATAGAAACGCTTCATTTACCTCGCTTCGCTCCGCTCAGCTGTTTTCACCAGAGCGGTGCTGTGCGAGGATAGGTAAATGAAGTTTCTATTGGTTCATGAAAAACACATTTCTCGCACATCTTTGTTACAAATGCAGTACAGCTCGCGGCACGTAAGTGTAGCGGTCATCCGTAATTTTAACGTAGGCTCTCTCCGCCCCGCGCTTCGGTCGTTCCCCCGCGATACCTTATTCTGTACTTATGCGCTATTAACTGTCACCGCTATACTTACGTTGCCGCGGGTTGTAAGAGCAAAGAATATGTAATAGTACAAGTAGTAAGGGGCAATATGACAACGTAAAGCTCCGGGTAACTCCTGGTTCCGGGGAAATTGAAACTACAAATGAATATCGATTGTTTTATTTTATCAGTGAATTATCAGATTCTTAACATAATGAATATTCACAATTCAATTTAGTTCCTTAGTTTGAGAAGGGGCTAAAGCCAAGTAAACGGAAGTGCTTGTTTGCAATGTAATGTTTGGTATAGTTATAGCTCTTCTGTCTTTTCTGTTGTCTCTTTGATTTGATTTTTTCTTGTGGCCCATCTCACTTATCAATAAATAATCAAAGCTAAAATACATTTGTGCTGGTTATAAAGGTTGATTATTATATTCCAGCCTGATTTTTACAAAAACAAGCTCTGAGAAAAACAGCAATTTTCGGTTACGTGTCAATTATTTTTTACCAGCAGTCTTGATAACACTTTACAGAAGGGTCTGTACGTGCCTTGTATATTCCTAGTTATTTGCACCCTTTTCTTTCGCGCTATATACGAACGACGGCCGAAAAGAAAAAAACTCAAGTATAGGTAATGCCCCCAGAGCTGAGGTCACGCACACAAGAACATGTAATGACAGCGGGATTCTCCGTTTATGCAATCAGTTCTTCATGTAGCTGTGGGTGTAATCATTCACTTCAACTCTCGTGGCACTACCTATGATTCGCAGTGGGGACAAAGAAATGCGTGCAGATAACAGCGAATAAGGTCTTCTCCTTTCAGTATATTGAATTCGAAGTTGACCAGCCTGAAGTCGAACTATCTAACAAATGGGAAATATCTTTGATGTTGGACGACATCGCAGGGAGCCTCAGCTGCCCTTATCAAGATTTTTTTTATAAGTGCCGCAAATGCTGACTGCGACAGGGTTCCGAGTGTCACGCACAAACTTGTCAAGATATTGTTGCGCGACATTAAATATTTTTTATAATTTTTCTAATGAACAGAAAATCTGCTAAAATTTTTATCTAATTTCGATTATAGTAAAACTGGCTCGTGAATTACAAGGTGGCGCCTGCCCTCAGCTTTCGAGTGCGCAAACAGCGCGATCGGGGGCCGCAATCCGCATTATTCTACACACACAATTAACTACATTAAAGCAATGTTAAATAGTTCAACCAGAAAAAAAAATCCGTAAAATCATGATTTCCTTTGATTATTTATATTACACAATCACTTGTTTAGATGGGAATGTTATTTAGAAGCCCTATAAAAGCATATGTATAGTACAACAATAGAGTAGAAAACAGATGGAAGATCAGCTAAAAGTTATCATTTTATACAAAATGTTTGCTATTACCTATAAGCATTTTGCTTCAAAAATATAGTTACAGTTGATATATGCTGAGTTATTGTATAAAACTCAATCAAGAGTTCCCAATCTGCGTCTCTAAAACTCCATAAGTTTGCAGCGAATAAACCAAATGAAAATAAGATATTTTTCTATAGGTATGAGTCTATTTATATTATAGATTTATAATGTTCATAATGCCTACCTTTGACCGAGGACATTCAAGTGTTCTATTTAGGAGAACGAATACCTATCCTTCTATACCTTCCGCCGCCTAACTTTGCCTAAAAGTTAATTGGCACGACTAGTACCACAAAAACTATAAAGGTATAATTCCAATAATTGAATAGGCACTATACCGTTAAGCGATTCGAACACAATCCGGGAGTAACGTAAAGACGTCGCATAAAAAATGTATCTCAAAAATGCGTCAAAACTGAGTATTAAGTAAGTAATGAACTTTTAGACAGATTTATATGACGCGTGGACCGCGTGGTATAGAACCACTGCTGCAATTTATGCAATAAATATTTCTAGACTATGATCGGATAGATCGGGCTTCTGCAGTCACTTTTAGTAAATAACACCAATATACATGGCACATTAACAGTGCTACGTTACTCTATATAATAGAGTACTTCCCATAGTTATCGTAGACACGCAGCAAATCTATTTTCTTCTGCAGTTGATACGCTGAAATGTGCTCGGCGACTGCTACTTGCAAGCAACGTCGGCGGTCCCATAGCTGTGGAAATAAAGGAAATCGTCACAGACAGGGCGAGATAGGGCCTGGTCACCAATCTTTACTGGATTACTGGATTGAGAGAGAGAGAGAGAGAGAGAGAGAGAAACATGGGATTGAGGTGCATCCATATCCATAATTATACCCATACTAGTGTTTACCCGCGGCTTTGCACACGTAAATCATTAGGTCCAGCAGCTAAATTGAAATTCCGGGATTTTTAAAAATTCCTGTGTGAATTCCCGAAAATTAAATCGTTGTTTTCATTGATGTTACATTAAAAACAATTATGGTCAAACATGACTAAGCCCAGCGGTTGTTATTTCGAGATTTTATCCCTATCCCGTGGGAATATTGGAATAAAAAGTAGGCTATTTTTTATTCCAGATGTCCAGCTGTCTACATATTAAATTTCATGACTCTAAGCCCAGCGGTTATTAGTTCGAGATTTTATCCCTATCCCGTGGGATCATCGGGATAAAAAGTAGTCTATGTGTTATTCCAGATGTTCAGCTACTTACATACCAAATTTCATGAGTAAACCCAGCGGTTGGTATTTAGAGATTTTATCCCTATCCCGTGGGAAAATTGGGATAAAAAGTATCCAGGTTATAAACTAACTTTTTGCCAAATTTCATCCAAATCCGTCCAGCCGTTTCAGCGTGAAGAAGTAACAAACATACTCACTCACAAACTCACAAACTTAAACATTTATAATATTAAGTAGGATATCAGGGATATTACGGAGCTCCGATTCCGTTTTCGTTAAGTCCGAACTTCCCTTTGATATTAAACATCCGTTTCGGTTCCGGTTCCGCTACTTTTGAAACAGATGGATGTCTTCGGATGCCAATGCTTAGCGCGGCGACTGGACATAAGCGGCGTACATCAAAAACAAACAGAGGTTCATGTAACGTTCCTGACATTCGCGATCATAATCAAATGACAGTTTTTGTATGCGAAAACTATCATTTGATTGTGATCGCGAGTGTCAGAAACATTACGCAATAGACCCTCAGGTTTAGTAGACCTACCCTTAAGATCTCGTTAACCTGTCACTCAGGCTCCGATTCTGGTTCCGGTTCCGATTCCGTTTCTGGTTCCGCTTTCGATTCCGATAAATCCATACTAATATTATAAATGCGAAAGTGTGTGTGTTTGTATGTTTGTCCGTCTTTCACGTCGAAACGGAGCGACGGAACGACGTGATTTTTGGCATGGAGATAGTTTATGCGCTAGCTAGGAACAGCGCGCGATTACCGAATTCCACGCGGGCGAAACCGCGGGCAATAGCTAGTTGCATATATATGAAGGGACCACGGAAAGACCATGTCTAGTCACCTAAGGAACTTTTTGAGTTTGGTTTAAAAGTTAGTCATCACGAACAATTACTATGGTTACCATTTCTTTAAAAGTTAAAAAAATACATTTAATAATATTTATAGATTATTAAATTCAATGGCGAATCTAAAGTGGCAGTGGGCGGGGCACATTGCTCGCAGGACGGATGGCCGATGGGGCCAGAAGGTTCTCGAATGGCGTCCGCGGACCGGGAGACGAGCTGTCGGTAGGCCTCCAACAAGATGGAGCGACGCCTTGGTTAAGATCGCGGGATCGCGGTGGATGCGGAAAGCACAAGACCGGTCTGAGTGGAGAGCCTTGGGGGAGGCCTATGTCCAGCAGTGGACGTCTTTCGGCTGACATGATGATGATGATGAATTCAATGGTAAGTTAGTACTTTGTGAGCTCTACATTTTGAGACTAAAACCACAATTAAAAAAAGTTGACTTGACATTTTCTTTCTGTGGACACTTCATATACATCCCACGAAATTAAAGAGCAGTTGGATTGACCAGAGTCCGATCTTGAGCTTAGACATAGAATACTTATACTCACTCAAACAAGATAAATCTACACAAGGTAATAACGCTGAGTCTAGTTTTCTTTTAGATCGATAAAAATGGGTATTCAAATTAAGTGGTTGAGCTGGCGCGCGCGGCGACCTGTAGTACCTGCTGGGCTACTACGAAACTCGAAGTTCGTGTCGTGCGGTCACACTTATACTATTTAATGAGAGAGCGAGAGGGACAGTACGATACGAACTTCGAGTTTCGTAGTAGCCCAGCTGTCCCTATATGTACTAGCGGTATTAGCGGGCTGTTTTCCGCAACTCGACGTCTAAGTGCGCCTATTTTGCGTGTGGATAACAGGGTTTATTAACTAACCTGTGATATTAGTCCCTTCCATTAGGCGACATTCGTTCCCGCTTGTTCTTAGTCTTGGGAGGGACGCGATGGCGGTCCCGCTTGCGACTCGACGAGGAGCAGGAAGACGAGGGGCTGGAGTCAGGCGGGGAGCCAGCGTCGTCCGGTCCCAGGCCCATGGTCTGGGACTCTGGGGTTGAAGGCTCCAGGACTGTGTTGCGGAGTGTCCGGCGTTGCTCTTCAGTGTGTTGCGGGCAACGGGTTGATCTGAAATATTTTAGAACTTGAATTAAACAAATTTGTTTTGTTTTTTTTAATTGGTTGTATATATTTTTTTGTATATATGGAATGTTTGGGCCAGGTAAACATATCTTCAAGGTTTAGTGGTTATTTTGGATAGCTACTGACGAAGCTTGTTGTGGATAGGAATTTGTACACAGTTAATATACACCTACACATTTGTTGAAATTAGTCAGACTAAATTTGTGGTTTCCATACATTGAGTTCGAGATTTACTTACTACAATTCAGGTCAATTTCAGCCCAGGGCACTTAGCGGCAGATTATAATAAATTAATTATCATTGTATCATAAATATAAATGTTTGTTCTTCAGTCTTGTGTGTTTAATATGTATTTGGGAATACTCAAATACATATTAATCTACTTTATGCATGTTTAGCCATTGCCAATGCGATGGATTTCAATTTCAGGGATATAAATTACATACATACATGCAGGTGGTAGGACCTTGTGCAAGGTCCTCCCGGATTGCTACCACCATCTTGCTTGCTAATTCTGCCGTGAAGCAGCAGTGTTTGCACTGTTGTGTTTCGGCATGGAGAGTAAGACAGCCTATGAAATTACTGGCACTTGAGGTATCCCATCTTAGGCCTCTAGGTTGGCAACGTATCTGCAATACCCCTGGTGTTGCAGATGTTTATGGGCGGTGGTCATCTCTTACCATCAGGAGACCCACTTGTTTGTTTGCCATCCAGTTGAATAAAAAAAAATACCTTGTGCACAATTTCTTTGTGTGCTCTGACACAACTCCACAAATTTGTAGCAGTAAGTTTTTCTTCTCATTGGCAGTCATTGTGTCATATGTGACACCATCATTTGAGTCTGAATTCTGTGACCCATTATTCCTGTTATTTCCGCTGTAATATTAAATTAAAAACTGTTAACTATGAACTAAACTACAAGATATAACTTCAAAACAACAAGATAATGAGGGCTATCACGTATGAATTCGCCGCTAGAGGCGCTAGTGTTGCAAGAGGTCTCTGAAATGTCAAATCTCATAGTTTTTGGGTGAGCTACGCGGGTTTATTTATAATTAGAATATTTTTGTGAATATTTTGCAATACCTGAAATTAATTATGGCAAATATACATTACGGGGCAATGAATATCTGTGTTTTGAGAGTTTTGTCTTTCGGAAACCTTTGTCCTCCCTTTTTTCCAAACAAAACGGGACTACACAAGACTGTGGCATGCTTGATATTTTTATGGTACGGTTTAATACCTTTAAATATGATTTAAATGTAATTTTGTTTTCACACCCATAATAACAAACAAACCACTACACATCAGGCAGGACCTTTGTCTACAGTGGCGCCAACTGGTGAGCGCGAAAACGGTAGTCCTTATTATGCATTGATTGTTATCAATCAATAATCCAGCCTAGTTTAGCCTGAATGCTGAGCAAAGGCATATTCTTAGAGTAAGAGGGTTTGGGGTGTAATTCCCATGCCAAACTACAACTAGAACATCTCCATGTATATTGCAATTGAGATACTATGTCATTATGGCATGTTTACTGAAACCTACTTATGAAGTTTATTTGGCTTCCTATTGTTGTTCTTGATCCGTCTTTTCCGACGCTCATTCTGCAGGGAGCCTCCAGCCCAGTCAACATCGTCTTCATCATCACTGAGGAGTCCTGCATATGAGGTTGGCTCTCGACTGTTGGAAGCAATGCGGCGGGATGCAATACGAGAGCTGTTGCGGCCCATGCCTAAAAATGATTTTAATTTTTTTTTTAATTCCTTTTAATTTTTATAACACAACTAAAACATAACAATTACAATACCTACACTCATTTATTTACTTTTGTAAGACACATGACAATAATAGTTAAAAAGAAAACAAAGGAACTTACCTAAGAAACCTTAACTAAATATATCTATATGTATGTTACTATAAAAAAAAAATATGAAAAGAACACCCCGTCCAAACATTTACAGGTTAAACATAATGAAATATACATTTAATTATAGATGGAGCAGCAGAATTTTGACTGTGTTGTTGTTAAGCTTATGCTCTTGAATTTAACACTATTATCCAATTTTTAAAAACTTACCCATGCATTTTTCCAAATGAGGAGCAAATCTGGTCGCCGACACAGGTCTCTCGCAATTAGGGCAAGAACAGTTGCTGTCTGCAGTCTTTTTCAACACGGAAAATCCAAACACATCGCACTCCGGCGAATTTATTATCTTGTAGGGCTCTTCGTCTTCCTTTTCTCCTTCTATTAAATCGGTTAGTCCAGTTTTCAGTCCATGGTGGAACTCAAAAATAAACCCGATGGCTACATCGTCGAGTACACTATCGTAAATAAAATTGGCTGCATCTTCTGCGTTACTCTCGTTCTGCATTATTTCAAAGAACTTGTGATTTAAGTCGTTCATACTTAGTTCACTTACTATCGTATTCATCGTGATTTCCGAAGCACAGCTTTTTAGGCAGCAAGTTAAAAACACAAAACTATCTGCAACTGCACTGAAATGAGAAACGAAAAAAAAATGTTTTGTAATTTGTATTATTGAATGAATGACATTATGATATGACCATGACAGAAGACAGAACAGAAAGAAATGTCAAATGAAATGAAAGAAAATTTATTGTATGGCCCACAAATCAGTCAACACGGTTTTTTTGGTAAGGTACTTATTTTTACAAAATTATTATAAAAATATGATTTGAAATATTTTTTATTTTTGATTCTAGTGCACTAGCACTACAAATCGACACCTCCTACGTATACTGGTACAAGTGCATAATCATAAATTTACAGGAGAGCTGTTCAAAGGTTCCAAAACCTGTAACTTTCTCATTTGATGATATAACTTTTCAAAATTTTGCATTGGTTCCAAAGAAAATATTTGCTTTCTACCTGTATTCATGGAATTTTGAAATTTCTTATAGTTTTTGAGAAAATTGCAGATACACTACTATACGCGTATTTTACATCTTGTAGTTGTGCGGTATACTGAGCTAATTACCACTTGCTCCAGTATACGGCGTAATGCGTAGATTACTGATCTAACGATATTTTTATATTGTATATGAATTTTTAGATGAAATACTTATATGGCTTGCAATGAACAATAAAACAGATGCTCTTTTACCTTCATCTATTGATTTATAAACGTTTTTATCACTTGCATCAATATACGCTAACATTAGCATGCCACTTGTACCAATATACCGCTAGTAATGTTTTAAACGTGCTATACAAAATACAGAAATATACCTTTATAAAAAACCTCACTTGAAATATAAATGGTTTTATTAAGAAAAGTAATTGTATTAAGTGCTTTAAATTAATGGAAGCACATTCAATGGATTCGTATTCCTGTTCAAATGTGTACTCGTATTTTATTGTGAAAGGTTCCTCATGTGATACATATTATCGCATCGCACCCATTTGTATCCACATAACGGTTTAGCTTTTTGTGCCTCTTCAGGGTTCCGTACCCAAAGGGTATAAACGGAAACCCTACTTCTATATACTACTTCGCTGTCCGTCCGTCTGTCACCAGGCTGTATCTCATGAACCATGATAGTTAGACAGTTGAAATTTTCACAGATTATGTATAACTGTAGTCGATATATATATATATATAACAAAAAATAGAACAGAATAAATATTTAAGGGGGCCCCCATACAACAAATGTAATTTTTTGCCATTTTTTGCTAATCCTAATGAAGTTGTATAGATGGTATGGAACCCTTCGTGCGCGAGTCTGATTAGCACTTTGCTTAAGCCAAGCTTTGACATGAAATATTGAGTCAAAGTCAAAATATCTTTATTCAATTTAGATTGTAACAAGCACTTATGAATGTCAAAAAAATCTACCACCGGTTCGAAAAAACCTCTGTTGAGAAGAGTCTGGCAATAAACCTAGGTATATTTTGAAAACAGATTTACAATCATATTTTAGTGATATCTATACATCACAAGTATTTAGCACAACTACATATTTAAAACAGTTCTCAATTCGCTATTTGGAGTAAGCACTCGCCAATGCGGATCGGAATTATTTCCAAATTTCCCTATCCATGATATAATCATTAATTTTAATAATACGCCTTATATATTAATGTCTTCTTGACAATAGATTTAAATTTTGTGTCTGTTTCCGAGTCTTGGGAAACTTCTATAACTTCATACGGTTTACCCGTTTTCGCCATATACATAGCCAGGTACCATTTCTTAGGTGTGTATAAAAAAATGTGTATAGGGGGTTATTAAAAACTTAAAGTATAGTACTTTAAGCCACATTAGGGCTACTAATTACTAATATGATCCAAGTAGAAAAATACTGTGATTCGAAAAAAAAAAGTTTTGCATGGAAGTGGAGTCGCAAGAAGACTTTCTAATTTCGATGTTTTCCCACTTATATCGTATTAGTAATCAGTAGCCCTAATATGGGTTACAGTATAGTACAGGATTTTTTTTATCAACCTGTAGGTATATTGAAATTTACTGTTCTCATTTTAATTAAAGCATGCATGCCTTCGCCTTCTTTTTGGGGATGCTCAACTACCAGAATGCAATGTAATACTGCAATGTTATATTTCTAGCACGCGTTCATGTAGGTATAGCCGAGGAAACTGAATCACGTACTAGTACTGGGGTGGAACCGTTGTACTACCAATGTTATGTTGACATCCCATACATTTGCCAAAGAAATCATAGCGAAATAGATCACGAAAAGGTTTCACATTGGATTTAGTTTCCATGAC
Organism: Choristoneura fumiferana; assembly: GCF_025370935.1. Lineage (NCBI taxonomy): Eukaryota > Metazoa > Arthropoda > Insecta > Lepidoptera > Tortricidae > Choristoneura > Choristoneura fumiferana. The sequence goes on along the minus strand of NC_133482.1, from coordinate 4,286,994 downwards.
TGTTTATGAGAAATACGGCTATTGTGGTCTTGCCCTCCGCAATTGTCAGACCAAAACATGTTTTTTTTATATATACTACCAAATTATGTGTTCGTAGAACAGTTTAAACGGTCCGCACGCAGCGACGGCTAGCGCGTACACTGAGGCAACTGCCAGTTACACTGGACTTCCCCGGCCCCGCGACAATATCGGTGCCGCGTATAGTGGTGCATGCCGGTTGCCTCAGTATACGTTGTACCGATTAGCAAAACGGTGTTAAATGCATTCATATACGTCACTTTATTTCCAAAACTAATGGGAATATCCGTGCAAATTTTTTGTGGTAGGTAAATAAGGAAATATTAATCACAAAATTGCAAAAAACTAAAAATCTGAAATTTGTCACTTGTACCAGTATACGTAGGAGGTATCGAAATGCAGCCGCAGCACAAATGTAGGCAATTTGTACTAATTATACTGGTAACATTACGGTAATAAAAATCACGGCGGTTTCCGCTAAAATTTAAAAACTTTTCCGGAAAATGTCAACTTCTTTTTAAAGTGTTCGTCAAGTGCAGCGTGATTGATTTGGTTTGTTCTAAATTAGTTGAATATCTGAACTCTGAATTATAGAGAGACACGATTTACGTTACCTTCCTGATTTTTTCCCTAAGTAGAATATTCAGAAGACATCAAAATTACGATGAGGATCGAATTAAGAATCAAATTTTCTAATTACAATAAAATTACAGCAAAAAAACAGTACACTGTAAAATTTAGTTCAGATACAAAAAATATAATAAATGTTTTTTTTTTTGTTATGATGGCGTTATTTATTATATAGCCAGTTTCGGTATTTTGGGTGACACTATTTCCCGGCCGTACAATACCGACATGGAAATACCGGCCTGATATTTTGTGTACACGTTGGTACACGCCCATAGAAACTCTTGTCAGGGCCTTTTGCATAATAAAGTACAAGCTAATAATATTAGTGATTTTGGCTGTAACTTGTAAGTTATTGTTGCATAATAAAATACGAGTTATAAAATACAAGTGAAAAATATAAGTCCTAATAACTAATATTATTAGTGCATTTTATTAGTTTTTGTTGCAATACGAGTCTAAAAATTCAAATTATTATTATTCGTTGTAACCTGTATTTATTACTACGTACCCAAGGACCACGGTAGTTTTTTGAATTACAAGTAATTTGGTTAAGGTCTAATCGACGAACAAAATAAATAAAAAAATGAAATGTTTAATATTTTGCATTTATCCGAAAAAACTTTTTTTTTTACGTTTAGTAATAAAGAAATATGAATAATTTGATGAAATTCTTTGTTGTTACTAGTAATGTACCTACACTTAAATAAATTATTACAATCATCAATATTCTGATTATTCTTGATCTGCATACGCGGTATCCGTATTATTTTGATTATCGGATGTAGTTTCTGGAATAAACACACCAAATTACTTCCCAAACCATTTCCGCAGTTAGAAATCTCGAAAAAAAATAGCTGAAAAATGTGTGTGATCGTGTAAACAATGTTATTTTATTATGTAACGAATGCCTTAATTCTTATACAACAGTTGCTCATTTACACAAGAGAATAATTTATTCGAGATAACGCTGAACTGGCTGATAAAAAAACAGACCGATGATACGTAGGTACACTTAAGTTGGCAGTATTTAGTTTCATTCAGTTGAAACCCGGCCGTGTCACGAGCCACTTGCTGTAACTTAGCTAAAGTTATTTCGAGGATCAAAATGGTAAGATGACGTTTCTATAATTAATCATTCATCATTTGAAAAATCAATTTCTATTTTAAGGTCACTCTTTTGTACCCACACCATACCATAATCCAAATTCGTTAATGTGAATTTCACATTTTGTTTCGCGTCCGCGTTTTTCGTGCAAGTTGAAATGATGCTATACTTACCTATAACACGACCAAGCTAAGTTTGCACCTCGCAATTAACAAGAACAGTTCAAAATTTTAAAATTCAACAATAAGTAAGCACTATTAAGCACAGCTGTGTGCTTTGTTACCGGGTGACACAAAATTAAATATTAAATTAATGTTTCTGTTAAGCACCACAAAGCAGTGGGTATGTGTTTACGAAAAAAAAAAACAGGGTAGGTAAATATTTGGCGGAAAATATACAACAACTCTCTTCATTGAAAGCCAACACATAGTAAGCAGTACAGAAAACACAACTATAGAGATTTTTTAAGGTAAGCAATAGGCGGCGTTATCGCTTCAGACCGATCTCTTTCAGGTAACCTTTACAATAAACACGAACGATTCGAAGTGTTTACAATTATAAAGGTAAATATCGAGGTGACATTGTTATCTTGTGATTTATTTCTTAGGTAGGTGCATAATTCGTTCTCCTACCGCAATTTTTCTACCGTCCTATTAATATTCTTCATGACTTTTCATATGTAAATGATTTAAAACAGCATGGCAACTTATTTGCAAGTGAACGTAATTATTTTATCTTGACAAATCACTTGGAATCTTAGAGCCTGTAAATTCCAATATTAGAATTCATCTTCATCTGTTCCTATATACGCCCCACTGCTGGACACGCTTCTCAAAATAATGGTGATTTTTCACCGGCGAGGCGAGCCGCGACGAGAATTTAAATTTGTATGCATTTTCGCGGGCCCACAGGGCTACTACGAAACTCGAAACTCGAAGTTCGTATCGTACTATCCTCTCAGGTCAGAGGACCACACGACACGAACTTCGAGTTTCGAGTTTCGTAGTAGCTCAGCCGCCGCGATACAAATTTTAATTCTCGTCTAGCCTCGGTGGAAAATCAACTTAAGAGGGCTTGGGCTGGAGTTCCCATGCTAGCCCATGCGGATTGGGAATTTTACTATTTATTTTTCCTAGGTGGTGTTCAACGCTCGTGGCCTCATGCCCCCTGTGTTTACCCCCCTAAATGACGACCACACCATCAACTATGGCGCCATTCCAGCATATGCGCAATATCTGCAGAAATCCGGAATCAAATCTGTTCTGGGTAAGTGTAATGAATGACACATGGCCCTTTATTTTATGTTACTAAAAATAAATATCACGGGACACTTACTTACACTAATTTTATTGCCCTAAGTAATCCCATAGTAAGCAAAGCTGGTGTATGACGGGTACTAAGCAACGGCTAGACATACTGAAATAAATAGATATATTCTTTAATACATATTCAAAACCCAAGATTCGAGAACAAACACTCATATTTTTTATACAAATATTTGCCTTCATTGGGGACCGAACCCGGGAACACAAGCTTTGTAGTCAGGTTCTCTAACCACAGGGCTATCTGGTCGTCAAATTAAATAGTAAGAGGGAAAGGTAAAAAGCTTAACATGATAACCCTTTGTTGTAGGCAAATGCTATGTAGGCTAGATAGCAAAATTATTATTTATACTTCTTACCCTGTATTTGTGTTCCACAGCTGGGCTAATTAATATCTTTCTTCTTGGCCTCCATATCACTAGCTATACTCACCCCTAAACATAAATTTACTCAGAGGTCCCAGTGCCTTTAGTGTAAGTTTTCGGTTACAAAATACGTCTCGATCGCGTTCGCGGTAAAAGCTCAATTTGTATGGAAACACGAACATCGCAAACGTTCCGCTAGAGGCGCTGTTCGTGTTTCCATATAAATTGAGATTTTAACGCGAACACGATCGAGACATATTTTGTAACCGAAAACTTACACTAGGGGTACAGAGCTAATGTATTCATTCGCCACTCGCCCAGTTCCGGATCTGGTTCATCTCGCCATTATCATTATGATTAATTAATTGTTAGTTACAATCTATTATAATTACTGCAAACCTGATTTGGAGAGTAATTCCATCACAAGTAATCAATTCGAACAGTATCAATGATTAATTTGAAATATTCAAAGGATTGTGTTAACAATCAATGTGATAACAAACCGAAAAACTTTCAATAATTTTCTCCTGTACACTATCAAGTACTTTCTTATTTCACTCCACGTAAGTACTTACGAGTAACGTAGTGGCACCAATGACCGACAAGAACCAATAACCGACACTTTATTTTTTGATTCAATAAAATAAGAGTTGAAAACCGATTTCTTGATATGGCAACACTGTACCATAGATAGCACACTTATGACTGGCTCCCATTGAAATTTGAGCGAAATCCGCCATTTTGTTTTGAAAATGGCGGTGTGACAACTGATTGCGGCTGGAGAACCGGTGAAAATAACAACCTTTCTTAGTGAAATCCTTAAGGAAGTGAGTACATTTTTTTGTTCATTATACTAATGTATTGTAACTTATTTGAATTTTGTGTTTTTCACGGGATTTTATAAGAACTATAGGATCGATTTTTTGTTATAACGAAAGTTTAATTTTATTTTGATATTAGTAAAATGTTGGTGTCGATCACTAGTTTTCACAAACTGACTTTTCCAATAATCGACACGTGTCGATAATTATTTTTTGAAACATTTTTCATTTGACAAGCGAATATAGTTCTTCTTACTTTGCTTATTTGGTAGATATTTGAAGTAAACTAATCAAAGTCGAGCTACCAGTAATCGACAAGTGACGATTATTGGGGAATAATATGTGTCGATGATTGGTTCTTACAGATGGCTCCGAGAAAAAATTATACTTCCGACCAGTTAGAAAAAGCCGTAGAAGCTGTAAATATGGCGAAAAGATTGCAGTTGCTGCGAACGTTTCGGAGTACCTAGGATTACGCTCCATGATAAAAATTTCGGAAAAACAACAATGGGTTGCGCTATGGGGCCGAGCACAGTTTTTAACTAAAGGGGAAGAAGACATTTTGGAAAAGTGGTATTTAGCGTTATCTGAAAGACATATTCCACTGACAAAAGATTCGTAGTAGACAGTGCAGCAGCAAATAATAAAAATGATCAAACAGACAAAATCCTTTTTAACCCCCGACGCATAAAGAGGGGTATTATAAGTTTGACCGCTACGTGTGTCTGTCTGTCTTCTGTGGCACCGTAGCTCTTAAATGGGTCGACCGATTTGAACGCGTTTTTATTTGAAAGCAGATTTTCTAGCGTTGGTTCTTAGATATCTTTTATCAAAATCGGTTAAGCCGTTTTTGAGATATTAACTTTGAAGTAACAATGTGGGGGTTTTGCAACTTTTCGTTGTTAGCTTATACAAACATAGGCCCAGCAAGAAGTGGTTTCAGTCGTTCATGATGAGACATCAAAACTTGACACAAAGAGTGCCAGACAACTTGTCAAGAGCTCGAGATAAGGTGTCTGAAAATAACATCAGGACTTGGTTTACTGAGATCGAAAGTTATTTGGATGAAAATAACTTAAACTATTTTAAATGACCCACACAGAATATTCAACGCAGACGAGACCGCGTTCTTCTTGTCACCTAAACCTGGTTGTGTACTCGCCAAAAAAGAAGATAAACACCCTTATAACAGCTGTGGTGATGAAAAGGACAATCTTACTGTCCTAACAACTGGAAATGCAGCTGGAGACCTAGCCCCTCCAATGATC